>NW_026989855.1:633588-950382 GCF_036321535.1 Camelus dromedarius
GGTTGTCCTCCTCTGAGGATCTTACCCGTCGTTGGCTATCCAGCCGTCCATGCTGGACACAAAGAGTAGGCCATCTGTGGTCCAAACAGCTGTGCCTGTCTTAGGTTGTCCTCCTCTGAGGATCGTACCCGTCGTTGGCTATCCAGCCATCCATGCTGGACACAAAGAGTAGGCCATCTGTGGTCCAACCAGCTGTGCCTGTCTTAGGTTGTCCTCCTCTGAGGATCTTACCCGTCGTTGGCTATCCAGCCGTCCATGCTGGACACAAAGAGTAGGCCATCTGTGGTCCAGCCAGCTGTGCCTGTCTTAGGTTGTCCTCCTCTGAGGATCTTACCCGTCATTGGCTAGTCAGCTGTCCATGCTGGACACAAAGAGTAGGCCATCTGTGGTCCAGCCAGCTGTGCCTGTCTTAGGTTGTCCTCCTCTGAGGATCGTACCCGTCGTTGGCTAGTCAGCCGTCCATGATGGACACATTCAGCAGGTCATCTCTTCTCCAGCCGGCTGTGCCTGTCTTAGGTTGTCCTCCTCTGAGGATCTTACCCGTCATTGGCTATCCAGCCATCCATGCTGGACACAGTCAGCAGGTCATCTCTTGTCCAGCCGGCTGTGCCTGTCTTAGGTTGTCCTCCTCTGAGGATCTTACCCGTCGTTGGCTATCCAGACGTCCATGCTGGACACATTCAGCAGGTCATCTCTTGTCCAGCCGGCTGTGCCTGTCTTAGGTTGTCCTCCTCTGAGGATCTTACCCGTCGTTGGCTATCCAGCCGTCCATGCTGGACACAAAGAGTAGGCCATCTGTGGTCCAACCAGCTGTGCCTGTCTTAGGTTGTCCTCCTCTGAGGATCTTACCCGTCGTTGGCTAGTCAGCCGTTCATCATGGACACACTGAGTAGGCCATCTGTGGTCCAGCCGCCTGTGCCTGTCTTAGGTTGTCCTCTTCTGAGGATCTTACCCGTCATTGGCTATCCAGACGTCCATGCTGGACACATTCAGCAGGTCATCTCTTGGCCAGCCGGCTGTGCCTGCTGAGTGCCCTTGGACTACTTATCTTAAACACTCTGTGCATCAGTTTCCCCCCTTGCACGATGGGACAGTAACAACCAGACCTACCTCACAAGGGCCATACAGCACCTAAGAGAGTTCATGCACCAAAGCTTACAGCACAGAAGCTACCATGTGGGGAGCACTCTCTCAGCAGTGTCATCACCAGTAACAACCTCACAAACACAAGCACCGTTATCTCCATTTTACAGGTCAAAACCGAGCCCTTGCAACCTGTAAAAATCAACAAAGCACTGAGGCGGAAGACATCAAACGTCCGCCAGCAGGAGAACAGTCCCACGTGGAACACTATACAGCCATGACAACAAACAAATCGCATCCACACAGAGAGGGGATGGATCTCACAAACCCAGGGCTGAGTGGAAGATGCCAGGAGAGCTCCCAGTTCAGAGCAGGCAAACCTCAGCTAAGCTAACCGGGATGCACACGTGTGCGGTAAACCCACATAAAGCTGGGCCGTGAGAGCATAAAGGTGGTGAGCAGGGTGGGGGCGGTTGGCACAAAGCATATGAGACAAAGGACGAGGGGCGCCAGCAACACAAAGCTTTGCAATTTGGATGGTGATCACGCGGGTGTTCATTTACAATTACTTGCTGAACTCTGTATTTATGTACTAGCTTTTATGCTTTATAACCAATTTTGAAAACGCCATCCCTCCTCCTGCCCCAACTTCCTTGGCTTCCTAATCCTGCACATCAAAGGAAGCCACATCTTATCCAAAATATACAAAGAGTTCATACAACTCAATGTCAAAAACCAAAATAAACCAAACCAAACCAAACAAACAAAAACAAACCACCCTGTTAAAAAAAGGGCAGAAGACCTGAACAGACATTTTCCCAAAGATGTACAGATGGCCAACAGACACAAGAAAAGATGTTCGACGCTGCTAATCACCAGGGAAATTCAAATCAAAACCACCATAAGATATTACTTCACAGCTGTCAGAATGGCTATCGTCAAAAAGGCAACAAACAACAAAATGTTGGTGAAGGTGTGGAGAAGAGAGAACTCTTGTTGGTGGAAATGTAAACTGGTGCAGCCACTTTGGAAAACAGGATGGAAGTTCCCCACAAAATTAAAAACAGAACTACCAAGTGACCCAGCAATTCCACTCACGACTATATATCCAAAGAAAACAAAAATACCAATTCCACAAGATACATGCACATTTTCATGGCAGCACTATTTACAACAGCCAAAATATGGAAACAACCTAAGTGTCCATCAACAAATGAATGGATAAAGAAAATGTGACACCTAAACACACACAAAATGGAGTATCACTCAGCCATAAAAGAATGAAATTTTGCCATTTGCAACAACATGAATGGACCTCGAGGCTATTGTGCTTAGTGAAATGAATCAAAAGAAGACAAATACTGTATGTTTTGACTTACATGTGGAATCTAAAAAATAATAAATAAAACAAATGAATGTAACAAAACAGAAAGAGACTCACAGATACAGAGAACAAACTAGTGGTTACCAGAGGGGAGTGGGGTTGAGGAGAGGCAAAGACAGGGGAAGGGGATTAAGAGGTACGAAATACTAGGCATAAAATTAGTAAGATACAAGGATAATGTACAGCACACGAATATAACTGATATTTTATAACTTTACGTAAAATATGGTCTATAAAAATACGTAACCACTATGTTTCACGTCTGAGGCTAATGTAATATTGTAAATCAACCATACTTCAATTAGAAAAAAAAAAAAAGATAGCCACACCCTGCAGGCTACCCCCAACTCCCACCCACCCAGTGTTGTGAGTGGCACCATGCTGGCTACTGGCATGGGGGTGGGAATGGAGGTAGAAACTCACAGCTTTAGGACAGCCAGGTTGGCTTCCAGGTCATAGGCATTCTCCTTGGCCTGTGTCTCCACATAGCGCTCCAGGGTGGCCAGATTCTCAGGATTATACCTAGAGGAGAATAAAGATGGATGAACAGAGAGGGGACAGGAGTTGAGCTCAGTTACTCTATGGGGCCAGGGAGGAGGGTCACTGTAGCCTGCGCCTCTCTCTCTTCCTTTCTTCCCTTTCTTTAGCTCTGTCACTGGCCACTTAGGCTCTACCCAAATACTGAATCAGCTCTATAATTTCTAATAAAACTTATCCACACCCCAGACCTAAGCCAAAGCTCTAAACTGCATCAGAGCCTTGGGTCTTTTCTAGCTTGCCTCCTCAACCTTTCAGACAGCCAGTCATTGCAGACTGTATACCTAGCCTCCTAGACATCTTTGCTACCCACCCTTACCTTCCCTCCCCAGATCTCATTCTGGTCTAGCCCCGTCCTCTCCTGCCTAGCTCCCCTCATCACACCCTGACCACTACTGGTTCTAACTAGCTACTTGGTTTGTTTGGATTCTGAACTGGGAACCCTATGAAAGCATGGCCTGCGGCTGTCTTGGTCAACTCTGGTCTGCAGCATTGCCCAGCACTCACAGACTAGATTTTAGTAAACATGTGTTAAATGAATAATGAGAGGTGAAGGAAGGGAGAGATAAAGAGGCACTAAGAGACACGAAGAGACTGAGGAGCAGACACAGAGAGACATTAAGGCAATTAAAGGGGAGAGTGGCGGTAGGAAACGCTATCTTCTGCCTTTAGGTCTTCGCAGTGCTATTTCCTTAAACATCTCCAGGATGATAGGTGAGAACCCCAGGGCAAGCCCAGGACTGACCACGCCTTACTCCAGAAAGTTCTCTCCTCCACCCCGCTTGGCCAGAAGCGCTCCCTACCACCGAACTCAGACCTGTCGATACCCTTGAGCGTCTTGCCCACGTTTGCTCTCACCTGCTCAAACATCGCCAGGACTCCGTCGCCTCCCACACCCGGGGCGAAGCCGCAGACCCGGCCGCCGCAGACCCGGCCGCCGCGGACTCCTCGAGGACCGGAAAAGGAAAGATTGGTGGAAACGGAAACTACGTCATTGTTTTCGCTCCGGCGCAGTTAGCGCATGCGTGTATGCTCCACCCGAGCAGAATCAACGGCGTGAGAAAAAGCCTGGTCTAGCCAAGTGCGCAGGCGCCTTCTCGAGGCACGCTGGCGAGGAGGCGGGGCTGAGGTTTTCCCCGGCCTCGCGTACCCTGTTCTAGTGCCTGCAGTGTGCGCGCGAGCTGCCAGGGAAGGAGACGGATCCCTGACGGCGTGCACGCACGTCGCGTTGCTCGCGACCCTGAACTCAAAAGCTGTGCTGGAATGCACGTATTAGTCTCCCTTTGGGCCATGGCCAAGTCCCGAGGAAGGTGCTTTTTGAGGTCCCCTTTGCCTCACGCCATGATCCCTAAAGCAAGATCCGAGCTCCACAATTTCAAGTCCCGAACCCGGTCCCACGCTGCACCCTGACGCCAGGGTTAGGGGCCTGCAAAGCTGTTGTGCTCTGCCTGTCAGGGACAGGGGTGAGGGGCTCCTGGACCCCGCCAGATCACGCCCAGTCCCCATAGGCTCCTGTCTTGTGGGTGAGAGCGAGCACCGCATGTGTGTACAGGTTCTGCACACTGCAGGCATGAAAGCACATGCATGTGTCGTATATGTGGAGGTATATGCTCTGGGTACATCCACATGTACGCACACGGGTATCCAGACACGTGCACGTTGACTGGTCTTCACACTGCACAGGGGGTTACCACTAAGTGCCTTATGAGCCCCACCCCCCACCACCCCGGAACAGTAATGGACACTGCATGGTCATCCCCGTGCAGACCTGCCATCTACCGGTTGTGGCCAAAGTCTCAAGCACTCAGCAGAGGTTCAGCTACAGTTTTTAGCTGCCACCCAGAACGAGGGAGGGAGTGTTAGGGCACCCCCCCACCCCAGGTCATAATTAAGATAGTTTGCATCTGGTTTACATTCAGCCCACGGCCCTGGAGGTGGAGGGGGGTCCCCTGGGTCCCAAGGCAAGCTGCCTCTCACAGGCTTTCAGGGCCCAGGGGACAGGGGGCGGAGCCGGCCACACAAGCCTGCTGGGGCAGGAAGCCAGAGTGGGGAGGGGGAAGGCCACAGCCAGTGGAGGCAAGACGGGTGCAGGGCCTGTGGGGAGGGAGGGAGGTGCCAGCACTCCGAGCCCTGAGGCCCTGCTGGCCCCTGGGCACAGGCCCAGCTCCGGCCCCCAGGAATGGACCTTGCGGACCCCGACATCTTTAATAGGGATCCCCGGGACCACTATGACCTGCTGCAACGGCTGGGCGGCGGCACCTATGGGGAAGTCTTCAAGGTGAGGAATCCCCTCCTTCTCCATCACCCTCAGACCAGAGATCTTTGGGGTGAGGCCCAAGAAGGGAAGGGGATGCAATAGGGTCCCAGTCCTTGGCTTTGGTTCAAGGATGCTGAGGAGAGCTCAGGCGAATGGAGCCTGCCTGACTGCCAACTTCCCCTTTATAAGGCTCGAGACAAGGTGACGGGGGACCTGGTGGCACTGAAGATGGTGAAGATGCAGCCTGGTGAGGAGAGAACCCAGGAGTGCCTTCCCCACACCCCCACCTCCTGGGACACTGGGATCTCTCCCAGACCCCTTCCCTGCAGCGGCCTTTTCTCTCCGGCCCCTCCTTGCAGATGATGATGTTTCTACACTTCAGAAGGAAATCCTCATCTTGAAAACTTGTCGGCATGCCAACGTCGTGGCCTACCATGGGAGTTATCTCTGGTGATGAGCTTAAGACCTGCCCTGGGACCCAGCCCAGCCCCTACCCCCGAACTCCCATTCCTGACGAGGGTACCCCCTACCCTGACCTCAATCATGGATCCTCATTTTTAACTGGGGCACCCCTAACTTGATCTCCAAGTCAAAGGCCCACTTCTCTGACCAAAGGATCCCCAAATCTAATCTCCAATCCAGAACTCCCATTTCTTACAAGGGGTCCCCAAAATGGATCCCTTGTAGTAACCAAACCTGAACCAAGTCCCCTAAAACCAATCTTTCATACTCCTACTCATCGGGTCCCCCGGTTTCACTATCTGTTCCTTTAATATGAACCCCTAAATTCCCTGACCCTCAAACTAATATCCCAGATACCTCAATAATGACTTCTGTTCCCTATACCTGGCACCCTGGCCTCCTCTGTCGCCTCCGAACTTTCACAGCCTGTGAAGTCTCTACCCTGTCTTCTAGATTAGAGTGGAACAGCAGAGGTGCTCTGGCTTAGGAGCCCAAAGACCTGGGTTTGATTCCAGTTGACCTTGAACATATTATTTCCTCTCTGAGCCTCAACTTCCCCATCGGTAAAATGGAAATGGGACTGTCTCACTCTGGTGGGCGAGAGAGAGATGGCAGCTCTTACACTGAAGTTCTTGTTGAACTAGAACAAGGCAGTGGGCTAGGAGCTGTCCTACAAATGATTTATTACTGCTATTGTGATTGCTCTCGAACTGTTGTAGGCTGCAGAGGCTCTGGATCTGCATGGAATTCTGTGGGGCGGGTTCTCTCCAGGGTATCTACCAAGGTGAGAGGAGCCCCTGCTCCTCCAATCCACCCCTTCTGTCCCTCTGCCATTGTGTCTCCTGGGACTGCCTTTCTGGTCCATATTTCACACAATGAGCCCCTTCTCTGGGACTGACCTGACCTGGATGATGCTGGGGATGTGACAGAGCAGGCCCTGAGCCCTGTCCTCCAGGACCTGAGAGTCCAGCCCTAGTCTTTCTGCAGGCAGTGACCACTTCTCCTTCCCCCGCCCCATCTTCCTCTGTGTCTGCTTTTCCTCGCCAAGGTCTACTCACAAATTTCAGTATTTCTGCATTTCTGGCTAATTGTCATTTCATGCCCACATGTTCATTTAAGCAGTGAATGCATTTCTGATTCTCTCAGCCTGCTTTTCGCTCTCTTGGAGCATTTGAGGGTGGGGGCGGGGTAGGTCTCTGATCACTTCTGGATTACTGATGTGCACCTCTGTCTCTGACCATCTCCCTGTCTCCACAAAGCTCAGGAAAGGAAGGACTTCATTAGGAAGTCCTAGGCGGGGAATCTGAGGCCCACAGAGAGGAAGTAACTCACATCACCAGCTGTCAGACCTGCTCTGTGCCCTCTCTGTCTGTGTCTATATTGTCCCCTCTGAATCTCTGTTTCTCAATGTGTCTGTTTTCCCACTTCTTGGTCTCTGCCCAGCTCGCTCTATGTCTGCCTCAGTTTGGATCTGTTTCTGATTTTCTGTCCCTGTCTCTGTCTCCCTCTGACTTTCCTCATTTTAACAAAGTCACATCACCTCCTGCTCAGAGCCCTCCCAAGCCTTCCATTTCCCTCCAACAATAAGCCCAAATTTCACATCACAGCCCACGAGTCTGACGCCCACAACCACCCCAGGCTGACCCACCTTCTCTCCACTCCGCCCACTTTGCCACTTTTCAGGCCCACCAGGCACTTTCCTACCTCCGGGCCTTTGCACTTGCTCATCTTGTTCACGTTGAGTGGGAATGCTCCCATCCTCAACCCCGTCACCTTCTCAGAGTTGCCTTCGCTGATCACCCAGTATGAAACGTCATACCCCTTCCTACACGTATTTCCTGTTGTCTTTTCTTGCTTTTGTTTTTTCTACTTATTCGCATCTCACATACTGTTTCTTTCTCCTTTTCTCTTGTCTACTGTCCGTATCCCCCACTGGAATATTCTCTCCACGAGGGTGGGGATCTCTGTCTCTATGTCCACAGCTGTGTCCCCATTGCCTACCTCGGCACCTGGCACACAGTAAATGTGTAGTCGGTTGAATGAATCTATCTCCCTCTGGCCTCTGGTTCCCTGTATCGCTGCCTCTCTCTTTTGCTGACCGTTCCTTGTCCCCTCATGTTACCCCCTCCCCATGTGGTAAGTGGTGTGGGTGGCAGCCAGGGGCTCCTGGGGCCAGGTTTCCTGGTCCCCATCTGACACCATGCCGGGGTGACCTTTGCAGTCACAGGCCCCCTGTCAGAGCTCCAGATCAGCTATGTCTGCTGGGAAGTGCTCCAGGTGAGGCGATGCTTGGTGGGTTTGGGTGGGGGGAGGCGATGCTTGGTGGGTTTGGGTGGGGGCAGGTCTCAGCTCACACCCCCAGAACACTCACAGCCCCCCTCTCCATCCTCCTTCCCAGGGACTGGCCTATCTACACTCACAGAAGAAGATACACCGGGACATCAAGGTGATCTAGGGGCAGAAAAGTAGCCTTGGAGGGTGGGGCCTATGGGAGATTGTAGTGGTATTTGGAGGGCTCAGGCAGTGTGTGACCAGGGAGCAGAGGCAGAGTTGGGCTGGCAGGAGGGAGGGGTGTCTCTCACAGCCTCTGATCCCCCCTCTCTTCCCCAGGGATCCAACATCCCCATCAACGACCCTGGGGAGGTCAGACTGGGTGAGTGTGGCTGGTGGGGGTGGGGAGGGGGACTGGCTGGGAGCCAGAGTGGACAGGGACCCTAGGTCAGTATGTCTCTCCCTCTGCCTCCAGCTGACTTTGGTATATCGGCCCAGATCGGGGCCACACTGGCTCGACGCCTCTCTTTCATTGGGACACACTACTGGTGAGGGGTGCCTGGCTGGCAGCCAGGGGTGGTGCGGGGTTCGTGGTGGTGGGCAGCGGCTTTCCCCACCATGGATCTCTGGCAATCTGCATCCTGCCTTTTTGCCCTGCCTCTGCCTTTCTCTGTTGAGCGTTCTGTGTACTCTGTGGCTCTCCATTGAGTTTTCCATTTCCCTAGGTCTTTCTGTGCATGTCTCCCCTCCACGTGTTTTTCTCAGTGTTTGTGTTGATTTTGGTCCTGATCTCTGTCTCTCCATACATATCCGTGGCTGTCTTTTCTGTCTGTTTCAGTCTGTGGCTCTCCCTGTCTCCTTGCCTCTCTCTGTCTATGTTTTCTAGTCTATCTCTGACTCTCTGTCTTTACCTCTCTCCGTCTTTATTTCTGTCTCCCTGCCTCTTTATGTGTCTGCATCCAACTCTCTCTGTGTCCCATTCTCCTGTTCAGTACCTGTCTCACTCCTTTCCCCCACCCCCTACCTAGAAGTCTCCTATCCCATTCCTAATGTCACGCCTGGCTCTCTGAGGGTCTCTGCCCCTAGGATGGCTCCGGAAGTGGCAGCCGTGGCCCTGAAGGGGGGATACAACGAGCCCTGTGACATCTGGTCCCTGCACATCACAGCCATGGAATTAGCCGAGCTACGGCCACCCCTCTTTGACGTTCAAACTCTCAGGTAGGCAGATGTGGCAGGTCCACCTGGTCCAAGAGATCCCACGCGACTCTGACACTGAACACCACCCCTCGCCTGCTTCCCCACATCAAGAACCCCTACAGGGGATCCCTCTCCCTTCGAGCCCAACCCGAGAACCTCAGCGAAGAATGCAATTTCTCCACGCCACACCAGGAGCCCCCAGTGCAGGGAGTCCTGTCTTGAGGCTCCCCTGAGACCTCTGCAACTCTGTAACTTGATGAGCAGCATCCCCTGGAAGTGGAGACCTATGCATCGTAAAACCAACCACTCATTCTCCTCCTGTCCCTCACTGCTCTCTGCTGACCTCAGTGCCATCGGGGGTCCGTCACATCGTGAGATCTGACCTCCACTGAGAAGTCTGAATCCCATGTTCTGTCCTTGCTTTCTAGAGTTGTCTTGCTCATGACCAAGAGTGGCTATCAGCCTCCTCGGCTAAAGGAAAAAGACAAATGGTAGGAGAGAGTCATGGGAAGGCGGGGGAGAGAGGGCAGAGTAAGGGCTGATGGTCTGAAGGGAGGGTCTCTGGTCCCCTCATCCCAGAACTTGCCTTTTGGGGGGGTTATTTATTTATTTATTTACTCTTAGAGGAGGGGGTTGAACCTAGGGCCTCCTGCATGCTAAGCATGCGCTCTAACACTTGAACTGTACCCTCCCCCAGTACTTGCCTTTTTCTTCCCAAGGTCGGCTGCCTTCCACATCTTCGTCAAAGTCACCCTCACCAAGAGCGCCAAGAAACGACCTGGTGCCACCAAGATACTCAGTGTAAACCTCCCCTCCCTGAGCAGCCTTCCCAAACTCACCCCCTGTGAGAACCCCCCAGGGCCTCCCTAGGCTCCCTAGAACACTGATGATTTTATTCCACAGAACTCCTATGGCCCTTTCAAAGTCCCTGCTCCCTCTGAAATCCCCAGGGCTCTGCCTTCCAAGACCCTCCAAATTGTACCCCAGACCTTTCCCCCAAGATATGCTGAGTTCTAAAACCTCACAAGTTGCCAACGGCTTCAGGACCCATTCCTGGGGCTTGTCCGGAATTCCAGGGGACACCCGAGACACCTCTGGAATTCTCCAACTTCTCTAAATTCGTCTGATCCCTTCAGACACCTCAGAATCCCCCAGGTGGCAGCTGCCCAGACTTCCCCGCCTTCTTCCTCTATTGGCACCTTCACCGCCAGATTCCCTTAGATGGGTTCTCAAGCCCCTGTGCCAGCCCTCTCCCTGCAGCCCAGCCCTCTGTCTGCTGACCGCCTCCTCCTCCCACCCCCAGCACCGACTGTTGTCCCAGCCTGGGCTAAACAGAGGCCTGATCCTAGAGCTTCTTTACAAACTGAGGAACCCAGGGAAGGGGGCAGCTGCTGGCGAGATTGAAGATGAGGAGCCTGAGGTGAGTGGGCCTTGCTTGGATGACAAAAGCACTGGACGGTCCCCACCTTTGCTCAGGCTGCTCCCCTGCCTGGGGTGTCCCCTTGTTGACTCTCTTAGAAGGAGAAAAGCCAGGGACCATGGGGGGCTTGGTACAGAGCTGGGGGCACAGAGGTTACGGGAGAGCCGAGGGCTCCAGACTGGGCTGCTGGAGGCCGGTGGGCCTGATGCGGCTGCCGCTCTGCCCAGCTACCCCCCGCCATCCCTCGGCGGATCTGATCCACCCATCGATCCAGCTCTGTGGGGATCACACATGCGGACTGCTGTCGTCAGCAGAGAATCCTTAAGCTTTGGAGACACTTGTAACCCCCTCATCAGATTGCCAGAGACCCCAGAGACCCTCCTCGCTTCTAAACAGACCCTCAGAGGCCCCCCATTACCATCTGATCCCACAAGAGGCCCCAGAGAACCTCATCTACAAAATGATTCTAGGGACCCCTACCTCTCCGCTCTGCACACGGACCCCATAAGATTTCCTATAACCACCAGGACTCCCAGAGACCTCAGAAAACTTGTTCTGATCCCAGATACCCAAGTGGAATCTAAAAACAAACACTCTATAACCATGTTGAGCCCCCATCTCCCTGATCACAAATCTTGACCCCAAAATGAGACCCCTGTAAACCAAGATCCCTCCCCTGAAGGGACAGCTCCAGTCCTAAGTTCCTGGCTGCAGACCACTCCCCCACCCCAGTTCTATTCTTTCTATTCCCGAATCCATGTTCCCACCTCACTGTGTGTCACCTGCATACCACCCCACCCCGACCCCCATGGCGGCACATAGAGTTCATGATGCTCAGAGGCATGTAGTCCAGACCCACAGCTGACAGGGTGAGATGCCTCCCCACAGCCCCGCCGCCCTCCCCTACCCCTGGGCCACTGCTGACTCTTTCCTATCCCACAGGCTCGCTTACAACCCCCTGGAGGCTTCAAGAGCAGCAGTCCTAGGTCAGGGACCCTCAGCGTGGGAGGGGGACTGGGATATGTGTGGAGACCGCCAGAGGCTCATGCCTGTCCCTCCTCAGGAGGAACCTGTCAGAGTCCGAAGATGACTACGACAACGTGGACATGTGAGAGAGCGCCTCAGACCCCACCCAGCCCCACCATCCATGACCCCAACCTCAGCCCCTGCTTTCCTTCCACCACTCAGCCGTGACCCCTGGCTGGACACTCAGTACCCACACCTACCTTCACCCTAACCCTGACCCTCCCACACCAGCCCCCACTCTCCTCCCCACCAACCCTTCACACCTAACCTCACCCCAACCCAACCCTGGAGCCCCTGCCACATCCTAGTACCCAGCACTCACGTCATTCACTGATTCATGTTGGGCTGCTGCTCCAGACTGACCTCCTCGACAGCAGGAGCCCTGCCTGCTCTCGCACTGCTGAAGCCCAGCATTGTGCTGGCACACCCTCTGTAGACTCTTTGTGAATATATGTATGAATGAAGGAATGAATGAATGAACAAATGAATGAGTAAACAGATTTTTCTCTTCCTTCCCCAGGCCTGTGGTAGTGGAGACACGCCCAGCAGATGATCTACTGCCCCCAGCAACCTGTATATCCAGGAATGAGTCACTGGGTTTCGGTGTGGGTGTTAGGAATCAGTCTCTGCACCGCCTCCCCTCCCCAGTGGACACAATATAGTGGTCATGACATGCCTGTGTCTCCCAATAAACGTGATTTTAGCCTCTGCTGTCATCTTGGTTTTCTGTGGTGAGGGGAGGAGGGCCGAATTCCTGGATGCCTACTGACCACCCCCCCCCAAATTCAATGATCCAGTACAACGTCAGGGATACAGCACAGACATTATTTCTACAGCACATGGTCACCTCTCCCCCAGCGGCCTTGGGAGGAGGGATTTGGGGACTAAGGGGCTTGCTCTAAGCATAAGGCATTTGAAGTGGGAGTGAAGGGCCAGCTGTGGGTGTCTCAGCTAAGCTGGTCCTCATACTGCGTGCGGAAACAATCACCAGCAGGGAAGAAATCCCAACATCTCTCTAGGTAGAGACCAGCCACCACGTTCCTCCCCACCAACCCTTCACCCCTAACCTCACCGCAACTCAACCCTGGAGCCCCTGCCACATCCCAGTCCCCAGCTCCTCCTAGATGTTGCTCCAACAACCAGACCTCAACTGCAGCCATAAACCTCAACCCCTGGCCCTCATCTTTCTTCATCTTCTCACCCAAACTCACACTGAACCTCAGCCCCTGGGAATTCTGCCCCCTCCAGACCCTCAGGCCCAGAACTCAACTTCAACCCCAGGAGTCAACCCAGGCCCCCATCTCCCTCAGACCCAGGCCTGGGGGAGATCCATTCCACACATCTCATCTGTAATAGGCTCCCATGCGGCGTGCCCGGCACCAAGTGAGAACCCGACCCCCAGGAGCTCATAGGACCTGTGTTACTAGGTGGCTGTGATGATGCAGAGACCTAATGCACTGTCAACACTGATATCCAAGTGTTGCTGTTACTATGATCGTCATGGTTATTAGTCCTTTCACCCTCAGCTCCAGCCCAGACAGAGTCAAATCCTGGCCCTCGTGAGCTCAGACTTCCAGCCCTAACCCACCCCAGTTCTTGCTCCCAAAACCCTCTTCCCCCACTTAACCCATCTGTGTGTTACATCCCGACCCTCGCAGAAGACATACCTCCTCCTCTACACCCCAAATTTAGGTCCTGGGCCACAGCTGGTGGACTGGGGCCAGGAGGCCAGGGTCCACAGATGCTGGGATACCGAGCTCTCCAGGGCTGGAGTCTAGGACACTAGGTCTCTTGAAGTGCTGGACGACCATCATGATGATCCCACTGGGATCTGGAAGTGGCATCCCTGAACCTAGGTGTGGGACTCAAAATATTTAGCCTGATGAACTCTCATGAGTAGCTTTTCCTTGGAAACTCCTGCTGTACCCAGGATTCACCCTTTAGTTGCCAGAGTATGTTGATGATGTTGGGGGGGGCGGTTAGATGGGAAGGCTGGAGTGGTGGTCGGATATTTTGTGGAGGGTCAGACCCAGGATGCAGCATCAGTTCTGGCAGGGGCAGTCTGCAGGGTGCCCTCTCTCGGAGATCATCTGATGTATTTCCCCACTCTCCCTCTCTGTTTCCAAAGCCCAAGTTCCGTTCTCCATCTGACGAGGGTCCTTGGGGGACTGCGGATGAGGGGCAGATGAGCCCAGGGGTACTGGTCCGCTGTGCCAGTGGGCCACCCCTCCCCGCACACCCCAGCCTCCCGCAGCCACCCGAAGCCCCCACCTAACCGCTCATGCAGGTAACAATGCAGGCTGGGGGTAGGAGGTGGGCAGAGGTGGGGGTTGGGCAGGGCACGGGGTGCTTTGGGGGCTGATTTTCCCCACCCCATCTCAGAACCTTCACTCTGGAACCCAACCCTCCGGGAGCCTGACCAGCCCCCGCTCTTGCCCCCCATGAAGGAAAAGATGAAGAGAAAGGTGAGGCCAGCTGTGCTGAGGACTCACACCTCTGATCGGGGCTGGGGATGCCTGGTTGGGGTTGTGGGGCTGAAGACTAATAATGATGACAGGTGACATTTGTTGAGCAACTACTCTGTGCCAGACACTGACCTCATGTCTTTACATGATATATGCCTTCACAGATGGAGATAGATAGCACAGAGATAGATATTGTCCTCCATTTCAAAATGGGGAAACTGAGGCACAGCGGGGTAAGTAGCTTTCGAAGGTCATAAACCTTTGAGGAGGCAGAGGCAGGATATGAACCTTGGCTCTCCAGAGTCTTAACCAGGGCACCTTCCTGTCCCCTCCTCTCTTCTGCTGGATGGGCTGCTGCTCTGCCCCTATGGCCCCCCCAGGGTTGTGCCCTTCTCCTAAAGTTGTTCAATGGCTGCCCTCTCCGGATCCACAGCACGGCGGCTTCGACACACCCCTCCAACATATGTGAGCATTCAGGAGTGTCTCAGAGTATGTGATGGGGATGGGGAGGGTCCTTAATGGAGGTGCAGATGCAGGGACAAGGGGAGGGTCTTAATGGGGTTGGAGTGGCCGAGCTGTGTTGGGGGCAGAGCCAGGGGTGACAGTTGGGGTTTAAGGATCAAAGATGGGTAGAGTGAAGGTGAGTTTGAGAGTGAAAACCAGAAAACTTAGAGTTTGGAGGCCAGGAGTGTCAGATAAGGCAGAAAGGCCAGCGTTTGGGGTACAAGCCTAGGGACAGATGGACCCCATTTACCTCAGTTGGACGTTAGTGGCAGAGAGGCGAAGATCAGCATTTTGGGGTCAGGAGTTTTAGGGATTAGAATGTAGCCGAAAGGGAAAGTATTTGGGGATCAAAGATGTGGAGACAAGGTCAGTGAAGGGTAAACGTTAAGGAAACAGTATAAGAATTTACTTTCTGTCACACTGGACAGAAAAAGCTATACGTCAGGGCATCTGAATTTGAGGATCAGTGTTGAGATAGGAGTAGCATTTAGGGAGCAGACTGGTGAGAAGGGGGGATAGAATTTAGAGGGCTATTATGGGAGGCATGTTTAGTGTTGAGGTCAGAATTGAGGAGACAGAGGGTCAGGATTTGTGGGTCAGAGATGGAAGAACCAGCAGAAAGGGGGAGGTCAGAGGCTGGGGAGAAAGAGACCGGCTCCAGGGAACAGGTCAGGGTTTGAGTTCAGATTTGGGAAAACAGGGACTGGAAATGTCAGTGTTGGAGGCAAGTAGAGAATTGAGGGTCAGGGCTGGGAACAGAGTACCCGTGTTTGGGGTCAGATGAGGGGGCCTGGGAGGTCCTCGATGATGAGGCAGGTCCCAGCATCTTCTTATCTGTTCCCCAAGACCAGCACTTACACCTGGGAGCTGAGGAAGGCATTTTCATTCTGAACCGAAATGATCAGGGGGCCACGCTGGAGATGGTGAGGGCCAGGCAGCACCGCGGGTGAGCCAAGGGTGGGAGGCTGGAATTGGGAGGTGCTGGAGTCTTACAGGAGCTGTCTCCTCCATCGTCTGCAGCTCTCTTCTAGCCGGACTACCTGGGTGTTCTCCATCAACAATGTCCTCATGTCTCTCTCAGGTCTGGCTGTCTGTTGGTAGGGATGGGTTGGGGTGGGGGGTCAGAGCTTAAGGAGTCAATGCTCAGGGTGTGGGAGCTAGCTGGGCACAGCTGAAAAAAACACTTAGGATCCCCTTCCACAGAGCCCACAATTCAAATCCCAGCCACCTTTTCAATTTAGGACTTGGGGCAAGATACTTTGGCTTCCCAAGCCTCTGTTTCCCCATCTGTACAATGGGGCTCACAATACTGCCACGTCTCAAGTCAGTTTTGAGGTCATACCTACAGTGAGTTAGTCTTTACATTTCTTTGATGGTCATATGACAGTCCTTATCCCACACTGTACTAAACTAGAGTGACCGAGCTGTATGTTAAAATTTTGTGTCATTGTTTTACAAACGCTTTGTGTAAAGAATTTCTCATTTGTGAGGAAACACCAAGCCAGATAGGATTTGTGAGCTCATTAATATCACATGTGTTATGAGAAACTTTTACAGAATCTCTAGGTATGTTTCTTCTTAAACTTTTGTAATATGTGTAACTTCAGCAGACTGGTTAAGTGTCCATAGTTTCTCATGTGACTACAGGCACCACTAGGGTTAGGAACGTACTTATTTTAGGCACCATTGTTCACCAGAAACAAGCACACTGCCTGGCCTCCTGTGGGCATTTAAAATATGTTAAGTGAGAAATGAACATATACAGGTGCTTGAGATTTAAAGGCTTGGACGTTTCAAAGGGATGGGGCCTAGGGAAGGGATGGGGAAAGCTGGGATTGTGCAGTACCCTATAAATTCCTGCTTCCTCTAAATACACACACCCTGCAGGAAAGACCCCACACCTGTATTCTCATAAGATCCTGGGCCTGCTGGAACGGAAAGAGACCAGAGCAGGAAGCCCCATTGCTCACATCAGTCCCCACCGGCTACTAGCAAGGTACGAGACCCCTGTGGAACCACAGACCCCGCTAATATCTGATTCCTGCCCCTACCCCCCACCCACCACACACTCATGCCTACCTTCTTCTGCAGAAAGAACATGGTCTCCACTAAGATCCAGGATACCAAAGGCTGCCAGGCGTGCTGTGTGGGTGAGCGAGAATCTCGTGGATATTCAGAGGGGAGCGGGGCCAGGGGCATGACTTGGACTGTAGCCACTGAAGAGGGTTGCAGAATTAAGGCAGGGTGTCCAGAGCCCGGGGAAAGATGTGTGGCCTTTGGGGGCGCGGGGCAGGGGAGACAGGATTGACCCTAACCCATCCTTCCCCACCTCCACAGCGGAGGGCGCTAGCTCCGGGGGCCCGTTCCTGTGTGGGGCATTGGAGACATCCGTGGTCCTGCTTCAGTGGTAGCAGCCCGTGAAGAAGTTCCTGCTGGTCCGGATAGGGGGCCTGTAAGCACTGGGGACTTTGTCAGGTTCTGTGGCGGGGGCCTTCCACTCTTCTGCTGAGAGCTCTTTGAAGTCGGGCTTCCACCCGAGGTCTCTTCCCAATCTCCCCAAGAGCCTGCTCTCCTGGAGGCTCCTCCTTCTGAGGCCCTCCGGTTCTTTAAGCCCCGCCCTTCGCCCCGGGCCTAATTCTTCTTCAGGCCCTGTGCCCCGCCAGGTCTCTTAGGAGACCCTATTCAGGTTCTTGGAGCCTCTAAGACTTTGGTGCCTCGGAGGCCACGCCCCCTGGGGGGCCCGGCCTTGCTGTCACCAAGGCGGCACGCCCCCTAGTGGAAGCCACGCCCACTCTGAGACCACACCCCTCAACTTCTAAGCCCTCTGAAGCCTCAGCCCCTCAAGTTTCTAGGTGGCACCTCCCAAGACTGAGGGCTCCGGAAATCCTTCGGGAGCCCCAGGCCGACTCTCTTCCAAGGCCCCGCCCCTCACAGGCCCCGCCCCAAACCTCCTCTGAGTCCGCCCCTTCCCGAGCGGCCCGCAGCAGGTGCTCTTCCCGCTACCCAAGCCTCTGCCCGTGTTCTCACTGCTGACCGGGCCAGGCTCCGAGCTGCCCGCCGTGTGCATCGGCGTGAGCCCCGGGCAGCCGGCGAAGTCGGTGTTCTTCCACGCCGTGCGCTTCGGCGCGCTCTCCTGCTGGCGGGGCGAGATGAGCGCAGGTGAGTGGGACAGGTGCTGGGAGGGGTGCGGCTTATCAGGTTAGCGGCTTTGGGTCTGGGTAGCTGGGCGGTGCTTAACCAGAAGCGTAACTGGGAAGCGGGCTGAACTAAGAGGGGACTGGAGAACGTTGGGTATATATAACTGGTGAGATGGATGACGGGGAGGGGGAGAAGGAGGGTGTGAGGAACTCTGTGATGGGTGGGGTTTAGCCTGCTTGCCTGGGGATACAGAGGATGCCTAGCAGAGTATAGGGGAATGAGGTGGAATTGGACCTTGCACTTCCGCCTCTCCACCAGAGCCCAAGGGACCAGTACAAGTGACTCAGGTCGAGGAAGACAAGGTGATGGTCACTTCTGGATTTCTGATGTGCACCTCTGTCTCTGACCATCTCCCAGTCTCCACAAAGCTCAGGAAAGGAAGGAATTCATTAGGAAGTCCTAGGCGGGGAATCTGAGGCCCACAGAGGGGAAGTGACTCACATCACCAGCTGTCAGAACTGCTCTGTGCACTCTCTGTCTGTGTCTTTATTGACCCCTCTGAATCTCTGTTTCTCAATGTGTCTGTTTTGCCACTTCTTGGTCTCTGCCCAGCTCGCTCTATGTCTGCCTCAGTTTGGATCTGTTTCTGATTTTCTGTCCCTGTCTCTGTCTCCCTCTGACTTTCCTCATTTTAACAAAGTCACATCACCTCCTGCTCAGAGCCCTCCCAAGCCTTCCATTTCCCTCCAACAATAAGCCCAAATTTCGCATCACAGCACTGGAGTCTGACGCCCACAACCACCCCAGGCTGACACACCTTCTCTCCACTCCACCCACTTTGCCAATTTCCAGGCCCACCAGGCACTTTCCTACCTCCGGGCCTTTGCACATGCTCATCTTGTTCACGTTGAGTGGGAATGCTCCCATCCTCAACCCCGTCACCTTCTCAGAGTTGCTTTGCTGATCACCCAGTATAAAACGTCATACCCCTTCCCACACATATTTCCTGTTGTCTTTTCTTGCTTTTGTTTTTTTCTATTTCTTCGCATCTCACATACTGTTTCTTTCACATAGTTCTCTTGTCTACTGTCCGTTTCGCCCACTGGAACATTCTCTCCACGAGGGTGGGGATCTCTGTCTCTGTGTCCACAGCTGTGTCCGCATTGCCTACCACGGCGCCTGGCACACAGTAAATGTGTAGTCTGTTGAATAAATCTATCTCCCTCTGGCCTCTGGTTCCCTGCATTGCTGCCTCTCTTTTGCTGACCGTTCCTTGTCCCCTCCTGTTACCCCATCCCCATGTGGTACGTGGTGTGGGTGGCAGCCAGGGGCTCCTGGGGCCAGGTTTCCTGGTCCCCATCTGACACCATGCCGGGGTGACCTTTGCAGTCACAGGCCGCCTGTCAGAGCTCCAGATCAGCTATGTCTGCCGGGAAGTGCTCCATGTGAGGGGATGCTTGGTGGGTCTGGGTGGGGGCAGGGCTCTGCTCACACCCCCAGAACACTCACAGCCCCACTCTCCATCCTCCTCCCCAGGGACTGGCCTATCTACACTCACAGAAGAAGATACACCGGGACATCAAGGTGATCTAGGGGCAGAAAAGTAGCCTTGGTGGGTGGGGCCTCTGGGAGATGGTAGTGGTATTTGGAGGGCTCAGGCAGTGTGTGACCAGGGAGCAGAGGCAGAGTTGGGCTGGCAGGAGGGAGGGGTGTCTGTGACAGCCTCTGATCCCCCAACTCTTCCCCAGGGAACCAACATCCCCATCAACGACCCTGGGGAGGTCAGACTGGGTGAGTGTGGCTGGTGGGGGTGGGGAGGGGGACTGGCTGGGAGCCAGAGGGGACAGGGACCCTAGGTCAGTATGTCTCTCCATCTGCCTCCAGCTGACTTTGGTATATCGGCCCAGATCGGGGCCAAACTGGCTCGACGCCTCTCTTTCATTGGGACACCCTACTGGTGAGGGGTGCCTGGCTGGCAGCCAGGGGTGGTGCGGGGTTGGTGGTGATGGGCAGCGGCTTCCCCCACCATGGATCTCTGGCAATCTCCATCCTGCCTTTTTGCCCTTCCTCTGCCTTTCTCTGTTGAGCGTTCTGTGTACTCTGTGGCTCTCCCTTGAGTTTTCCATTTCCCTAGGTCTTTCTGTGCATGTCTCCCCTCCACGTGTTTTTCTCAGTGTTTGTGTTGATTTTGATCCTGATCTCTGTCTCTCCATACCTATCCGTGGCTGTCTTTTCTGTCTGTTTCAGTCTGTGGCTCTCCCTGTCTCTTTGCCTCTCTCTGTCTATGTTTTCTAGTCTATCTCTGACTCTCTGTCTTTACCTCTCTCCGTGTTTACTTCTGTCTCTCTGCCTCTTTGTGTCTGCATCCAACTCTCTCTGTGTCCCATTCTCCGGCTCGCTCCCTGTCTCTCTCCTGTCCCCCCACCCCCTACCTAGGAGTCTCCCCTCCCCTTCATCATGTCACCCCTGGCTCTCTGAGGGTCTCTGCCCCTAGGATGGCTCCGGAAGTGGCGGCCGTGGCCCTGAAGGGGGGATACAACTAGCTGTGTGACATCTGGTCTCTGGGCATCACAGACATGGAATTAGCCGAGCTACAGCCACCACTCTTTCACGTTCACCCTCTCAGGTAGGCAGATGTGGCAGGTCCCCTGGTCCCAGAGATCCCACTCGACTCTGACCCTGAACACCACCCCCGCCTGCTTCCCCACATCAAGACCCCCCTACAGGGGATCCCTCTCCCTTCGAGCCCAACCCGAGAACCTCAACCCAGAAAGCATTTTCTCCAGTCCACACCAGGAGCCCCCAGTGCAGGGAGTCCTGTCTTGAGGCTCCCCCGAGCCTTCTGGAACTCTGTAACATGATGAGCAGCATCCCCTGGAAGTGGCGTCCTGTGCATCTTAAAACCTACCCCTCATTCTCCTCCTGTCCCTCACTGCTCTCTGCTGACCTCAGTGCCAACAGGGGTCCCTCACATCGTGAGATCTGACCTCCACAGAGAATCTGAATCCCATGTTCTGTCCTTGCTTTCTAGAGTTCTCTTCCTCATGACCAAGAGTGGCTATGAGCCTCCTCGGCTAAAGGAAAAAGGCAAATATTAGGAGAGAGTCATGGGAAGGCGGGAGAGAGAGGGCAGAGTCAGGACTGATGGTCTGATGGGAGGTTCTCTGGTCCCCTCATCCCAGATCTTGCCTTTTGGGGGGGTTATTTATTTATTTATTTATTTACTTTTAGAGGAGGGGGTTGAACCTAGGGCCTCCTGCATGCTAAGCATGCGCTCTAACACTTGAACTGTACCCTCCCCCAGTACTTGCCTTTTTCTTCCCAAGGTCGGCTGCCTTCCACATCTTCGTCAAAGTCACCCTCACCAAGAGCGCCAAGAAATGACCTGGCGCCACCAAGATGCTCAGTGTAAACCTCCCCTCCCTGAGCAGCCTTCCCAAACTCACCCCCTGTGAGAACCCCCCAGGGACACCCTCGGCTCCCTAGAACACTGATGATTTTATTCCACAGAACGCCTATGGCCCTTTCAAAGTCCCTGCTCCCTCTGAAATCCCCAGGGCTCCGCCTTCCAAGACCCTCCAAATTGTACCCCAGAACTTTCCCCCAAGATATGCTGAGTTCTAAAACCTCACAAGTTGCCAACGGCTTCAGGACCCATTCCTGGGGGTTCTCTGGAATTCCAGGGGACACCCGAGACACCTCTGGAATTCTCCAACTTCTCTAAATTCGTCTGATCCCTTCAGACACCTCAGAATCCCCCAGGTGGCAGCTGCCCAGACTTCCCCGCCTTCTTCCTCTATTGGCACCTTCACCGCCAGATTCCCTTAGATGGGTTCTCAAGCCCCTGTGCCAGCCCTCTTCCTGCAGCCCAGCCCTCTGTCTGCTGACCGCCTCCTCCTCCCACCCCCAGCACTGACTGGTGTCCCAGCCCGGGCTAAACAGAGGCCTGATCCTAGAGCTTCTTGACAAACTGAGGAACCCAGGGAAGGGGGCAGCTGTTGGCGAGATTGAAGATGAGGAGCCTGAGGTGAGTGGGCCTTGCTTGGATGACAAAAGTACTGGACGGTCCCCACCTTTGCTCAGGCTGCTCCCCTGCCTGGGGTGTCCCCTTTTTGCCTCTCTTAGAAGGAGAAAAGCCAGGGAGCATGGGGGGCTTGGCACAGAGCTGGGGGCACAGAGGTTACGGGAGAGCCGAGGGCTCCAGACTGGGCTGCTGGAGGACGGTGGGCCAGACGCGGCTGCTGCTCTGCCCAGCTACCCCCCGCCATCGCTCGGCGGATACGATCCACCCAACGATCCAGCTCTGTGGGGATCCCAGTTGCAGACTGCTGTCTTCAGTAGAGAATCCTTAAGATTTGGAGACCCTTGTAACCCCCTCATCAGATTGCCAGAGGCCCCAGAGACCCTCCACGCTTCTAAACAGACTCTCAGATTCCCCCCATTACCATCTGATCCCACAAGAGGCCCCAGAGAACCTCATCTACAAAATGATTCTAGAGACCCCTACCTCTCCGCTCTGCACACGGACCCCATAAGACTTCCTATAACCACCAGGACTCCCAGAGACCTCAGAAACCTTGTTCTGATCCCAGATACCCAAGTGGAATCTAAAAACAAACACTGTATAACCATGTTGAGCCCCCATCGCCTGATAACAAATCTTGACCCCAAAATGAGACCCCTGTAAACCAAGATCCCTCCCCTGACGGGAAAGCTCCAGTCCTAAGATCCTGGCTGCAGACCACACCCCACCCCATTCTATTTTTTCTATTCCCGAATCCATGATCCCAGCTCACTGTGTGTCACCTGCATACCACCCCACCCCAACCCCCATGGCGGCACATAGAGTTCATGATGCTCAGAGGCATGTAGTCCAGACACACAGCTGACAAGGTGAGATGCCTAACCACTGCCCCGCCGCCCTCCCCTCCCCCTGGGCCACTGCTGACTCTTTCCTATCCCACAGGCTCGCTTACAACCCCCTGGAGGCTTCAAGAGCAGCAGTCCTAGGTCAGGGACCCTCAGCGTGGGAGGGGGGCTGGGATATGTGTGGGGACCGCCCGAGGCTCATGCCTGTCCCTCCTCAGGAGGAACCTGTCAGAGTCCGAAGATGACTACGACAACGTGGACATGTGAGAGAGCGCCTCAGACCCCACCCAGCCCCACCATCCATGACCCCAACCTCAGCCCCTGCTTTCCTTCCACCACTCAGCCGTGACCCCTGGCTGGACACTCAGTACCCACACCTACCTTCACCCTAACCCTGACCCTCCCAGACCAGCCCCCACTCTCCTCCCCACCAACCCTTCACCCCTAACCTCACCCCAACTCAACCCTGGAGCCCCTGCCGCATCCTAGTACCCAGCACTCACGTCATTCACTGATTCATGTTGGGCTGCTGCTCCAGACTGACCTCCGCGACAGCAGGAGCCCTGCCTGCTCTCGCACTGCTGAAGCCCAGCATTGTGCAGGCACACCCTCTGTAGACTCTTTGTGAATGTATGTATGAATGAATGAATGAATGAATGAATGAACAAATGAATGAGTAAACAGATTTTTCTCTTCCTTCCCCAGGCCTGTGGTAGTGGAGACACGCCCAGCAGATGATCTACTGCCCCCATCAACCTCTCTATCCAGGAATGGGTCCCTGGGTTTCGGAGTGGGTGTTAGGAATCAGTCTCTGCACCCCCTCCCCTCCCCAGTGGACACAATATAGTGGTCATCACATGCCTGTGTCTCCCAATAAACGTGATTTTAGCCTCTGTGGTCATCTTGGATTTCTGTGGTGAGGGGAGGAGGGCCGAATTCCTGGATGCCTACTGACCCCCTCCAAATTCAACGATCCAGTACAACGTCAGGGATGCAGCACAGACATTATTTCTACAGCACATGGTCACCTCTCCCCCAGCGGCCTTGGGAGGAGGGATTTGGGGACTAAGGGGCTTGCTCTAAGCATAAGGCATTTGAAGTGGGAGTGAAGGGCCAGCTGTGGGTGTCTCAGCTAAGCTGGTCCTCATACTGCGTGCGGGAAAAAGTCACCAGCAGGGAAGAAATCCCAACATCTCTCTTGGTAGAGACCAGCCACCACGTTCCTCCCCACCAACCCTTGACCCCTAACCTCACCGCAACTCAACCCTGGAGCCCCTGCCACATCCCAGTCCCCAGCTCCTCCTAGATGTTGCTCCAACACCCAGACCTCAACTGCAGCCATAACCCCCAAACCCTGACCTCATCTTTCTTTATCTTCTCACCCAAACTCACACTGAACCTCAGCCCCTGGGAATTCTGCCCCCTCCAGACCCTCAGTCCCAGAACTCAACCTCAAACCTAGGAGTCAACCCAGGCCCCCATCTCCCTCAGACCCAGGCCTGGGGGAGATCCATTCCACACATCTCATCTGTAATAGGCTCCCATGCGGCGTGCCCAGCACCAAGTGAGAATCCGACCCCCAGGAGCTCATAGGACCTGTGTTACTAGGTGGCTGTGATGATGCAGAGACCTAATGCACTGTCAACACTGATACCCAAGTGTTTCTGTTACTAACTTCGTCATGGTTATTAGTCCTTTAACCCTCAGCTCCAGCCCAGAAAGAGTCACATCCTGGCCCTCCTGAGCTGACTTCCAGCCCTAACCCACCCGAGTCCTTGCTCCCAACACCCTCCTCCCCCACTTAACCCATCTGTGTGTTTCAGCCCCACCCTCGCAGAAGACATACCTCCTCCTCTACTCCCCAAGGTAAGGTTCTGGGCAAAAGCTGGTGGGCTGGGGGCCAGGAGGCCAGGGTCCACAGATGGTGGGATACCAAGCTCTCCAGGGCTGGAGTCTAGGACACTAGTTCCCTTGAAGTGTGGGACGACCAGGATGATGATCCCACTGGGATGTGGAAGGGGACATCCCTGAAACTAGGGGTGGGACTCAAAATATTTAGCCTGATGAACACTCATCAGTAGCTGGTCCTCGGAAACTCCTTCTGTACCCAGCATTCACCCTTTAGTTGCCGGAGTTTGTTGATGTTCTTGGGGGGGGCGGTTAGAGGGGAAGTCTGGAGTGGTGGTCGGATATTGTGGGGAGGGTCAGACCCAAAATGCAGCATCAGATCTGGCAGAGGCAGACTGCAGGGTGCCCTCTCTCAGAGATCATCTCATGTATTTCCCCACCCTCCCTCTCTGTTTCCAAAACCAAGATCCGTTCTCCATCTGACGAGGGTCCTGGGGGGACTGCGGATGAGGGGCAGCTGAGCCCAGGGATAGTGGTCTGCTGTGCCAGTGGGTCTCACCCTCGCACCCCCCTACTTTGGCCACTCCCAGCCACCTGAAGCCCCTACCTAACCGCTCACTCAGGTACCAAGGCAGGCTGGGATAAGAGGTGGGCATAGGTGGGGGTAGGGCAGGTCGGGAGGGTGATTTGGGGGCTGATTTTCCCCACCCCATCTCAGAAACTTCACTGTGGAACCCAGCCCTCGGGAACATGACCAGCCCCCACTGTTGCCCCCCAAGGAGGAATAGATGAAGAGAAAGGTGAGGCCAGCTGTGCTGAGGACTCACAACGCTGATCGGGGCTGGGGATGCCTGGTTGGGGTTGCGGGGCCGAAGACTAATAATGATGACAGGTGACATTTCTTGAGCAACTCCTCTGTGCCAGACACTGACCTCATGTCTTTACATGGTGTATACCTTCACAGATGGAGATAGATAGCACAGAGATAGATATTGTCCCCCATTTAAAATGGGGGAAACTGAGGCACAGTGGGGTAAGTAGATTTCAAAGGTCATAAACCTTTGAGGAGGCAGAGGCAGGATATGAACCTTGGCTCTCCAGAGTCTTAACCAGGGCACCTTCCTGTCCCCTCCTCTCTTCTGTTGGATGGGCTGCTGCCCTGACCCTATGGCCCACCCAGGGATGTGCCCTTCTCGTAAAGTTGTTCAATGGCTGCCCTCTCTGGATCCACAGCACGGCGGCCTCGACACACCCCTCCACCCAAGGTGAGCATTCAGGAGATTCTCAGAGAATGTGATGGGGATGGGGAGGGTCCTTAATGGAGGTGGAGATCCAGGGACAAAGGGAGGGTCTTAATGGGGTTGGAGTGGCCGAGCTGTGTTGGGGGCAGAGCCAGGGGTGACAGTTGGGGTTTAAGGATCAAAGATGGGTAGAGTGAAGGTGAGTTTGAGAGTGAAAACCAGAAAAATTAGAGTTTGGAGGCCAGGAGTGTCAGATAAGGCAGAAAGGCCAGCGTTTGGAGTACAAGCCTAGGAACAGATGGACCCCATTTACCTCAGTTGGAGGTTAGTGGCAGAGAGGCGAAGATCAGCATTTTGGGGTCAGGAGTTTTAGGGATTAAAATGTAGCCGAAAGGGAAAGTATTTGGGGATCAAAGATGTGGAGACAAGGTCAGTGAAAGGTAAACGTTAAGGAAAGAGTATAAAAATTTACTTTCTGTCACACTGGAAAGAAAAAGCTATACGTCAGGGCATCTGAATTTGAGGATCAGTGTTGAGATAGGAGTAGCATTTAGGGAGCAGACTGGTGAGAAGGGGGGATAGAATTTAGAGGGCTATTACGGGAGGCATGTTTAGTGTTGAGGTCAGAATTGAGGAGACAGAGGGTCAGGATTTGTGGGTCAGAGATGGAAGAACCAGCAGAAAGGGGGAGGTCAGAGGCTGGGGAGAATGAGACCGGCTCCAGGGAACAGGTCAGGGTTTGAGTTCAGATTTGGGAAAACAGGGACTGGAAATGTCAGTGTTGGAGGCAAGTAGAGAATTGAGGGTCAGGGCTGGGAACAGAGTACCCGTGTTTGGGGTCAGATGAGGGGGCCTGGGAGGTCCTCGATGATGAGGCAGGTCCCAGCATCTTCATAGCTGTTCCCCAAGACCAGCACTTACTCCTGGGAGCTGAGGAAGGCATTTTCATTCTGAACCGAAATGATAAGGAGGCCACAATGGAGATGGTGGGGGCCAGGCGGCACCGCGGGTGAGCCAAGGGTGGGAGGCTGGAATTGGGTGGTGCTGGAGTCTTACATGACCTGTCTCCTCCATCGTCTGCAGCTCTCTTCTAGCCAGACTACCTGGGTGTACTCCATCAACAATGTCCTCATGTCTCTCTCAGGTCTGGCTGTGGTTTGGTAGGGATGGGTTGGGGTGGGGGGGTCAGAACTTAAGGAGTCAATGGTCAGGGTGTGGGAGCTAGCTGGGCACAGCTGAAAAAATCACTTAGGATCCCATTCCACAGAGCCCACAATTCAAATCCCAGCCACGTTTTCAATGTAGGACTTGGGGCAAGAGACTTTGGCTTCCCAAGCCTCTGTTTCCCCATCTGTACAATGGGGCTCACAATACTGCCACGTCTCAAGTCAGTTTTGAGGTCATTCCTACAGTGAGTTAGTCTTTACATTTCTTTGATGGTCATATGACAGTCCTTATCCCACACTTAACTAAACTAGAATGAGCGAGCTGTAGGTTAAAATTTTGTTTCATTGTTTTACAAACGCTTTGTGTTAAAGAATTTCTCATTTGTGAGGAAACACCAAGCCAGATAGGATTTGTGAGCTCATTAATATCACATGTGGGATGAGAAACTTTTACAGAATCTCTAGGTATGTTTCTTCTTAAACTTTTGTAATATGTGTAACTTCAGCAGACTGGTTAAGTGTCCATAGTTTCTCATGTGACTACAGGCAACACTAGGGTTAGGAACGTACTTATTTTAGGCACCATTGTTCACCAGAGCCAAGCACACTGCCTGGCCTCCTGTGGGCATTTAAAATATATTAAGTGGAAATCAACATATACAGGTGCTTGAGATTTAAAGGCTTGGGCGTTTCAAAGGGATGGGGCCCAGGGAAGGGATGGGGAAAGCTGGGAGTGTGCTGTGCCCTATAACTTCCTGCTTCCCCTACCTACCCATACCCTGCAGGAAAGACCCTCCACCTGTATTCTCATAGCATCGTGGGCCTGCTGGAACGGAAAGATGCCAGAGCAGGAAGCCCCATTGCTCACATCAGTCCCCACCGGCTACTAGTAAGGTACGAGACTCCAGTGGTTCCACAGACCCCTCTAATATCTGATTCCTGCCCCCACCCACCACCCACCACACACTCACGCCTACCTTCTTCTGCAGGAAGAACATGGTCTCCACTAAGTTCCAGGACACAAAAGGCTGCCAGTCGTGCTGTGTGGGTGAGCGAGAATCTCGTGGATATTCAGAGGGGAGCGGGGCCAGGGGCATGACTTGGACTGTAGCCACTGAAGAGGGTTGCAGAATTAAGGCAGGGTGTCCAGAGCCCGGGGAAAGATGTGTGGCCTTTGGGGGCGCGGGGCAGGGGAGACAGGATTGACCCTAACCCATCCTTCCCCACCTCCACAGCGGAGGGCGCTAGCTATGGGGGCCCGTTCCTGTGTGGGGCATTGGAGACATCCGTGGTCCTGCTTCAGTGGTAGCAGCCCGTGGACAAGTTCCTGCTGGTCCGGGTGGGGGGCCTGTAAGCACTGCGGATTTTGTCAGGTTCTGTGGCGGGGGCCTTCCACTCTTCTGCTGAGAGCTCTTTGAAGTCGGGCTTCCACCCAAGGTCTGTTCCCAATCTCCCCAAGTGCCTGCTCTCCTGGAGGCTCCCCCTTCTGAGGCCCTCCGGTTCTCTAAGCCCCGCCCTTCGCCCCGGGCCTAATTCTTCTTCAGGCCCTGTGCCCCGCCAGGTCTCTTAGGAGACCCTGTTCAGGTTCTTGGAGCCTCTAAGACTTTGGTGCCTCGGAGGCCACGCCCCCTGGGGGGCCCGGCCTTGCTGTCACCAAGGCGGCACGCCCCCTAGTGGAAGCCACGCCCACTCTGAGACCACACCCCTCAACTTCTAAGCCCTCTGAAGCCTCAGCCCCTCAAGTTTCTAGGTGGCACCTCCCAAGACTGAGGGCTCCGGAACTCCTTCGGGAGCCCCAGGCCGACTCTCTTCCAAGGCCCCGCCCCTCCCAGGCCCCGCCCCTCCCAATCCCCGCCCCAAACCTCCTCTGAGTCCGCCCCTTCCCGAGCGGCCCGCAGCAGGTGCTCTTCCCGCTACCCACGCCTCTGCCGGTGTTCTCACTGCTGACCGGGCCAGGCTCCGAGCTGCCCGCCGTGTGCATCGGCGTGAGCCCCGGGCAGCCGGCGAAGTCGGTGTTCTTCCACGCCGTGCGCTTCGGCGCGCTCTCCTGCTGGCGGGGCGAGATGAGCGCAGGTGAGTGGGACAGGTCCTGGGAGGGGTGCGGCTTATCAGGTTAGCGGCGTTGGGTCTGGGTAGCTGGGCGGTGCTTAGCCTGAAGCGTAACTGGGAAGCGGGCTGAACTAAGAGGGGACTGGAGAACGTTGGGTATATATAACTGGTGAGATGGATGACGGGGAGGGGGAGAAGGAGGGTGTGAGGAACTCTGTGATGGGTGGGGTTTAGCCCGCTTGCCTGGGGATACAGAGGATGCCTAGCAGAGTATAGGGGAATGAGGTGGAATTGGACCTTGCACTTCCGCCTCTCCACCAGAGCCCAAGGGACCAGTACAAGTGACTCAGGTCGAGGAAGACAAGGTGATGGTGTTGATGGACGCTAAGGACCCTTCTGGCTCTCCCTCACTATTCCTAGATCTCGGATTTCCGACCCCCACATCATGTAACTCTCAGAAACTCTAACTCCGGTCCTTGCCCGTCTCTCTTTGCTTTTCACACTGAACTTATTGTCTGGTCCCTCAGTAACCTTCTAAGCCTTACTTACTGCTCTTAAAGCTCCCTCTCTATCTCCTTCGAGGGTCTCTGAAGCTGGTGACTCCAGAGGGGGCCCCAGTCCGGGGGCTTCGAACTCCAGAGATCCCCATGACTGAAGCAGTGGAGGCCGTAAGTACGTGCAAGGACGGTAGGGCCCGGGGTCCTGGTTGGAGGGTTAAGTGAAATCCAAGGGTAACAGGCACTGATTTCCTCCCAGCTATGGTCAGGGGTTGGCTCCAACCCTGCTGGAAGCATGGAGTGTAGGTGTGGGCTCTAGGCTCAGACAAGGGAAGCTCCTGCATCCCAGCACCCACAACCCAGTCCCTCCTTCAAACATCTCATTCATCAGAAGGATGGGGAGAACTGAGTCAGGGTGTGAAGTCCTGGAGAAGCTTCCTCCAGTCTCAGTTCAGACAGGTCTCCCTTCTCTACCCCCAGTGTCTCTTAGGTCCAGGGCTCATGCAGGACCAGTGTGTGACCTTGGGTAATGGACTTTGCTTCTCTCTGAGCCTCAGTCTCCCAACTATAAAATGGGATCACTATAGAGATATGTGGGTTAAGAGCATGCACCAGACTGCCTGGGTTGGAATCCAGCTCAATAACCTTAGGCATATGACCTAATCTTCCTGTGCCTCACTTTCCTCCTCTGGAAAATGGAATGAAAAATGGTGCTTGGCTCACAGAACACTATGTGTCAGACATTGCCCTTATGCTTTTGTATTTTACTTAATCCTTTTGGTCGCCTATCAGGTAGGTATTATGATGTCAAAGGTTGGTATTCTGAGGTGCAGAAAGATTAAGTCACTTGCTTGAGGTCACACAGCGGATACGTGTTGTAAGCAAGACTGATTATTTCTGGACCTGAGGATTTCAGAGACTACCTCCCTGCTCTCTTTGAGGGAGAGGGGAGGAGTCTTCTAGACACTGACACATGCAACTTTTCCCCCAGCTGCTGCAGGAACTCAGAGACCCCACCCTCACCTTCCGTCTGCTTGGCTCCCATAGTTATGAGCTTGGGGTAGGGGACAGAGGACTGGGAAGGGGGAGGCTTCGGATGTAGAGAAGGCATCCTGACATGTCCCCAGCCGCCTGGATCTTTGGCCTGAACATTCACTCACTTGGTCTCCCTGCTAGCATCTCTGCCCCCTATAGTCCAATCCCCAACACAGCAGCTGAGGGGGAATTTTCATTTTGTATTTTTAATTTAGCTTTTTATTTTGACATGACATTTATTCTCTCAGAGAAGTTACAAAAATAAAACTAAAAATTCTGTATCCCCTTCACCCAGATTCCTCATAATTTATTTTTTAACCATATTTGCTTTTTTTTCTCTTTCATATACGTTTAGTTATTTTTCTACTTGCATATGAATTATAGACATGATGACTGATTCCCATTTATCCCTGTATACTTCAATACATGTTACCTATACCAACGCAAAGACATACTCTTACAAACCACCATACAGCTGTCAAAATCAAGAAACTAACACTGAGCTCTCACTGCCTTCTAATTCACACACCCATTCAAGTCTGACCAGTTGTCCCAGTGATGCTCTTTATAACCAAAAATCATACTTTTTTTTTTTTTCTGGTCCAGGACATGACCTAGGACAATGGGTTGCATTTGGGAGTCATGTTTATTTATTCTTTAACACGAATCAATTCTTCACACTTTTATTTGTATTTCATGACCTTGATACTTGTGAAGCATACAGGAAATTTGTTTCACCAAACGTCCCTCAGTTTTGTTTGAGGTTTCCAGGTTAGGCGTTTTGGGCAAGAACACCACAGAAATGATGGTGTGTCCTCCTCAGTGCATCAGATCAGGAAGCAGATGTCAGTTTGTCCCATTACAGGCAACGTTACCTTGCTTATTTGGACAAGGTGGAGTCAACCAAGTTCCCTGTTATAAATTTACTCTTTTTCCCTTTATATTAATAAGTATCTTTTCTGATGATTTGTTGAGATCTTTATAAATTTGCTATTCCTCATCAGACTTCCACCCACTAGTTTTACCATTGATGATTTTTGCCTGAGTCTACTATTAGGATGATTAATAAATGGTGATTTTCTATTTTTATCACTCCTTCTACATGTATTAGTTAGCATTCTACTGCAAGGAAGAGCTGTCCCTTCTCCACCATGTATGTTTGCATACATGTGCTGGTGTATTCTTCCAGCATAGTCTCAATAGTTTCCATTTTATTCTATGGGTTGTAATGTATTAGTATCATTATTTAGAGGCACAAATTCTCCCAGTTATAGCCATCGAGAGCCCCTTCAAGGACTTCTTTGAACTTTTGACATGGCACAGGGGTCTTTTGAAATCCAGATCTGACTGTGTCACCCTCCACCTGTTCAACACCCAATCCTGGCCATAGCCCACACAACCATGACTTCTGCTGTCAAGCCCCCTCCCACCTCAAGGCCTTTGTGCAGGCTGTTCTCTCTGCTCAGAACACTCTTCCCTGCCCTTTCACCAAGTTCCCTCCTGAACGTCTTTCAGGCTCCAGCATCCATTCTTCGGGGTGCACGTTGGCCGACCCGTTGGGCTAGGTTTCCTGGGTGTGTGCCTCACGCTGCTTTGCACTCACGTCATTCACTGATTCATGTTGGGCTGCTGCTCCAGACTGAGCTCCCCGAGAGCAGGAGCCGTGCCTGCTCACGCACTGCTGAAGCCCAGCATTGTGCTGGCACACCCTCTGTAGACTCCTTAGTGAATGAATGAATGAATGAATGAATGAACAAATGAATGAGTAAACTGATTTTTCTCTTCCTTCCCGAGGCCTGTGGTAGTGGAGACACGCCCAGCAGATGATCCTACTGCCCCCAGCAACCTATATATCCAGGAATGAGTCCCTGGGGTTGGGGGTGTGTGTTAGGAATCAGTCTCTGCACCCCCTCCCCTCCCCAGTGGACACAGTATAGTGGTCATGACATGCCTGTGTCTACAAATAAACGTGATTTTACCCTCTGCTGTCATCTTGGATTTCTGGGGGAAGGGGAGGAGTGCCGAATTCCTGGATGCCTACTGACGCCCCCCAAATTTCAACGATCCAGTACAACATCAGGGAAGTAGCACAGACTTTATTTCTACAGCACATGGCCACCTCTCCCCCAGCAGCCTTGGGAGGAGGGATTTGGGGACTAAGTGGCTTGCTGTAAGAATAAGGCACTTGAAGTGGGAGTGAAGGGCCAGCTGTGGGTGTCTCAGCTAAGCTGGTCCTCATACAGCTTGTGGAAACAATCACCAGCAGGGAAGAAATCCCAACATCTCTCTTGGTAGAGACCAGCCACCAAGTTCCTCCCCACCAACCCTTGACCCCTAACCTCACCGCAAATCAACCCTGGACCCCCTGCCACATCCAAGTCCCCAGCTCCTCCTAGATGTTGCTCCAACACCCAGACCTCAACTGCAGCCATAACCCCCAACCCCTAAACTCATCTTTATTTATCTTCTCACCCAAACTCAGACTGAATCTCAGCCCCTGGGAATTCTTCCCCCTCCAGACCCTCAGGCCCAGAACTCAACCTCAACCCCAGGAATCAACCTAGGTCCCCATCTCCCTCAGCCACAGGCCTGCGGGAGATCCATTCCACACATCTCGTCTGTAGTAGGCTCCCATGCGGCATGCCCGGCACCAAGTGAGAACCCGACCCCCAGGAGCTCATAGGACCTGTGTTACTAAGTGGCTGTGATGATGCAGAGACCTAATGCACTGTCAACACTGATATCCAAGTGTTGCTGTTACTATGATCGTCATGGTTATTAGTCCTTTCACCCTCAGCTCCAGCCCAGACAGAGTCAAATCCTGGCCCTCATGAGCTCAGACTTCCAGCCCTAACCCACCCCAGTTCTTGCTCCCAAAACCCTCTTCCCCCACTTAACCCATCTGTGTGGTTCCGCCCCACCCTCGCAGAAGACAGACCTCCTCCTCCACCCCCAAAAGTTAGGTCCTGGGCCACAGCTGGGGGGCTGGGGTCAGGAGGCAAGGGTCCACAGATGCTGGGATACCGAGCTCTCCAGGGCTGGAGTCTAGGACACTAGGTCTCTTGAAGTTCTAGACGACCGTCATGATGATCCCACTGGGATCTGGAACTGGCATCCCTGAACCTAGGTGTGGGAATCAAAATATTTAGCCTGATGAACACTCATCAGTAGCTTTTCCTTGGAAACTCCTGCTGTACCCAGGATTCACCCTTTAGTTGCCAGAATATGTTGATGTTGTTGGGGGGGGCGGTTAGATGGGAAGGCTGGAGTGGTGGTCGTATATTGTGGGGAGGGTCAGACCCAGGATGCAGCATCAGTTCTGGCAGGGGCAGACTGCAGGGTACCCTCTCTCGAAGATCATCTCAAGTATTTCCCCACTCTCCCTCTCTGTTTCCAAAGCCCGAGTTCCGTTCTCCATCTGTCGAGGGTCCTTGGGGGACTGTGGATGAGGGGCAGCTGAGACCAACGGTACAGGTCCGCTGTGCCAGTGGGCCTCCCCCCCGCAGACCCCAACTTGAGCCTCCCGCAGCCACCCGAAGCCCCCACCTAACCGCTCACGCAGGTAACACGGCAGGCTGGGATAGGAGGTGGGCAGAGGTGGGGGTTGGGCAGGGCAGGGGGTGCTTTGGGGGCTGATTTTCCCCACCCCATCTCAGAAACTTCCCTCTGGAACCCAGCCCTCCGGGAGCATGACCAGCCCCCGCTGTTGCCCCCCAAAGAGGAATACATGAAGAGAAAGGTGAGGCCAGCTGTGCTGAGGACTCACACCTCTGATCGGGGCTGGGGATGTCTGGTTGGGGTTGCGGGGCTGAAGACTAATAGTGATGACAGGTGACATTTGTTGAGCAACTCCTCTGTGCCAGACACTGACCTCATGTCTTTACATGATATATGCCTTCACAGATGGAGATAGATAGCACAGAGTTAGACATTGTCCCCCATTTCAAAATGGGGAAACTGAGGCACAGCGGGGTAAGTAGCTTTCAAAGGTCATAAACCTTTGAGGAGGCAGAGGCAGGATATGAACCTTGGCTCTCCAGAGTCTTAACCAGGGCACCTTCCTGTCCCCTCCTCTCTTCTGCTGGATGGGCTGCTGCTCTGCCCCTATGGCCCCCCCAGGGTTGTGCCCTTCTTGTAAAGTTGTTCAATGGCTGCCCTCTCCGGATCCACAGCACGGCGGCTTCGACACACCCCTCCAACAAATGTGAGCATTCAGGAGTGTCTCAGAGTATGTGATGGGGATGGGGAGGGTCCTTAATGGAGGTGCAGATGCAGGGACAAGGGGAGGGTCTTAATGGGGTTGGAGTGGCCGAGCTGTGTTGGGGGCAGAGCCAGGGGTGACAGTTGGGGTTTAAGGATCAAAGATGGGTAGAGTGAAGATGAGTTTGAGAGTGAAAACCAGAAAAATTAGAGTTTGGAGGCCAGGAGTGTCAGATAAGGAAGAAAGGCCAGCGTTTGGAGTACAAGCCTAGGGACAGATGGACCCCATTTACCTCAGTTGGAGGTTAGTGTTAGAGAGGCTAAGATCAGCATATTGGGGTCAGGAGACTTAGGGATTAGAATGTAGCCGAAAGGGAAAGTATTTGGGGATCAAAGATGTGGAGACAAGGTCAGTGAAGGGTAAATGTTAAGGAAACAGTATTAGAATTTAATTTCTGTCACACTGGACAGAAAAAGCTATACGTCAGGGCATCTGAATTTGAGGATCAGTGTTGAGATAGGAGTAGCATTTAGGGATCAGACTGGTGAGAAGGGGGGATAGAATTTAGAGGGCTATTATGGGAGGCATGTTTAGTGTTGAGGTCAGAATTGAGGAGACAGAGGGTCAGGATTTGTGGGTCAGAGATGGAAGAACCAGCAGAACGGGGGAGGTCAGAGGCTGGGGAGAATGAGACCGGCTCCAGGGAACAGGTCAGGGTTTGAGTTCAGATTTGGGAAAACAGGGACTGGAAATGTCAGTGTTGGAGGCAAGTAGAGAATTGAGGGTCAGGGCTGGGAACAGAGTACCCGTGTTTGGGGTCAGATGAGGGGGCCTGGGAGGTCCTCGATGATGAGGCAGGTCCCAGCATCTTCATAGCTGTTCCCCAAGACCAGCACTTACTCCTGGGAGCTGAGGAAGGCATTTTCATTCGGAACCGAAATGATCTGGAGGCCACGCTGGAGATGGTGACGGCCAGGCGGCACCGCGGGTGAGCCAAGGGTGGGAGGCTGGAATTGGGAGGTGCTGGAGTCTTACAGGAGCTGTTTCCTCCATCGTCTGCAGCTCTCTTCTAGCCCGACTACCTGGGTGTTCTCCATCAACCATGTCCTCATGTCTCTCTCAGGTCTGGCTGTGGGTTGGTAGGGATGGGTTGGGGTGGGGGGGTCAGAACTTAAGGAGTCAATGGTCAGGGTGTGGGAGCTAGCTGGGCACAGCTGAAAATAACACTTAGGATCCCCTTCCACAGAGCCCACAATTCAAATCCCAGCCACGTTTTCAATGTAGGACTTGGGGCAAGAGACTTTGGCTTCCCAAGCCTCTGTTTCCCCATCTGTACAATGGGGCTCACAATACTGCCACGTCTCAAGTCAGCTTTGAGGTCATTCCTACAGTGAGTTAGTCTTTACATTTCTTTGATGGTCATATGACAGACCTTATCCCACATTTTATTAACTAGAGTGAGTGAGCTGTACGTTAAAATTTTGTGTCATTGTTTTAGAAACGCTTTGTGTAAAGAATTTCTCATTTGTGAGGAAACACCAAGCCAGATAGGATTTGTGAGCTCATTAATATCACATGTGGGATGAGAAACTTTTACAGAATCTCTAGGTATGTTTCTTCTTAAACTTTTGTAATATGTGTAACTTCAGCTGACTGGTTAAGTGTCCATAGTTTCTCATGTGACTACAGGCAACACTAGGGTTAGGAACATACTTATTTTAGGCACCATTGTTCACCAGAGCCAAGCACACTGCCTGGCCTCCCGTGGGCATTTAAAATATGTTAAGTGAGAAGCGAAGAAATACAGGTGCTTGAGATTTAAAGCGTTGGGCATTTCAAAGGGATGGGGCCCAGGGAAGGGATGGGGAAAGCTGGGAGTGTGCATTGCCCTATAAATTCCTGCTTCCCCTAAATACACACACCCTGCACAAAAGTCCCCCCACCTGTCTTCTCATAGCATCCTGGGCCTGCTGGAATGGAAAGAGGCCAGAGCAGGAGGCCCCACTCCTCACATCAGTCCCCACCGGCTCCTAGCAAGGTACGAGACCCAGTGGAACCACAGAACCCTCTAATATCGGATTCCTGCCCCCAACCCCCACCCCCACCCCGACTCACGCCTACCTTGTTCTGCAGGAAGAACATGGTCTCCACTAAGTTCCAGGATACCAAAGGTTGCCAGGCGTGCTGGGTGGGTGAGAGAGAATCTCCTGGATATGCAGAGGGGAGTGGGGCCAGGGGCATGACTTGGACTTTAGCCACTGAAGAGGGTTGCGATTTAAGGCAGGGTGTCCAGAGCCCGGGGAAAGATGTGTGGCCTTTGGGGGCGCGGGGCAGGGGAGACAGGATTGACCCTAACCCATCCTTCCCCACCTCCACAGCGGAGGGCGCTAGCTCCGGGGGCCCGTTCCTGTGTGGGGCATTGGAGACATCCGTGGTCCTGCTTCAGTGGTAGCAGCCCGTGAACAAGTTCCTGCTGGTCCGGATAGGGGGCCTGTAAGCACTGGGGACTTTGTCAGGTTCTGTGGCGGGGGCCTTCCACTCTTCTGCTGAGAGCTCTTTGAAGTCGGGCTTCCACCCGAGGTCTCTTCCCAATCTCCCCAAGAGCCTGCTCACCTGGAGGCTCCTCCTTCTGAGGCCCTCCGGTTCTTTAAGCCCCGCCCTTCGCCCCGGGCCTAATTCTTCTTCAGGCCCTGTGCCCCGCCAGGTCTCTTAGGAGACCCTATTCAGGTTCTTGGAGCCTCTAAGACTTTGGTGCCTCGGAGGCCACGCCCCCTGGGGGGCCCGGCCTTGCTGTCACCAAGGCGGCACGCCCCCTAGTGGAAGCCACGCCCACTCTGAGACCACACCCCTCAACTTCTAAGCCCTCTGAAGCCTCAGCCCCTCAAGTTTCTAGGTGGCACCTCCCAAGACTGAGGGCCCCGGAACTCCTTCGGGAGCCCCAGGCCGACTCTCTTCCAAGGCCCCGCCCCTCCCAGGCCCCGCCCCTCCCAGGCCCCGCCCCAAACCTCCTCTGAGTCCGCCCCTTCCCGTGCAGAACGCAGCAGGTGCTCTTCCCGCTACCCACGCCTCTGCCGGTGTTCTCACTGCTGACCGGGCCAGGCTCCGAGCTGCCCGCCGTGTGCATCGGCGTGAGCCCCGGGCAGCCGGCGAAGTCGGTGTTCTTCCACGCCGTGCGCTTCGGCGCGCTCTCCTGCTGGCGGGGCGAGATGAGCGCAGGTGAGTGGGACAGGTCCTGGGAGGGGTGCGGCTTATCAGGTTAGCGGCGTTGGGTCTGGGTAGCTGGGCGGTGCTTAACCAGAAGCGTAACTGGGAAGCGGGCTGAACTAAGAGGGGACTGGAGAACGTTGGGTATATATAACTGGTGAGATGGATGACGGGGAGGGGGAGAAGGAGGGTGTGAGGAACTCTGTGATGGGTGGGGTTTAGCCTGCTTGCCTGGGGATACAGAGGATGCCTAGCAGAGTATAGGGGAATGAGGTGGAATTGGACCTTGCACTTCCGCCTCTCCACCAGAGCCCAAGGGACCAGTACAAGTGACTCAGGTCGAGGTAGACAAGGTGACAGTCACTTCTGGATTTCTGATGTGCACCTCTGTCTCTGACCATCTCCCAGTCTCCACAAAGCTCAGGAAAGGAAGGAATTCATTAGGAAGTCCTAGGCGGGGAATCTGAGGCCCACAGAGGGGAAGTGACTCACATCACCAGCTGTCAGACCTGCTCTGTGCCCTCTCTGTCTGTGTCTATATTGTCCCCTCTGAATCTCTCTTTCTCAATGTGTCTGTTTTGCCACTTCTTGGTCTCTGCCCAGCTCGCTCCATGTCTGCCTCAGTTTGGATCTGTTTCTGATTTTCTGTCCCTGTCTCTGTCTCCCTCTGACTTTCCTCATTTTAACAAAGTCACATCACCTCCTGCTCAGAGCCCTCCCAAGCCTTCCATTTCCCTCCAACAATGAGCCCAAATTTCGCATCACAGCACTCGAGTCTGATGCCCACAACCACCCCAGGCTGACCCACCTTCTCTCCACTCCGCCCACTTTGCCACTTTTCAGGCCCACCAGGCACTTTCCTACCTCCGGGCCTTTGCACTTGCTCATCTTGTTCACGTTGAGTGGGAATGCTCCCATCCTCAACCCCGTCACCTTCTCAGAGTTGCCTTCGCTGATCACCCAGTATGAAACGTCATACCCCTTCCTACACGTATTTCCTGTTGTCTTTTCTTGCTTTTGTTTTTTCTATTTATTCGCATCTCACATACTGTTTCTTTCTCCTTTTCTCTTGTCTACTGTCCGTATCCCCCACTGGAATATTCTCTCCACGAGGGTGGGGATCTCTGTCTCTATGTCCACAGCTGTGTCCCCATTGCCTACCTCGGCACCTGGCACACAGTAAATGTGTAGTCGGTTGAATGAATCTATCTCCCTCTGGCCTCTGGTTCCCTGTATCGCTGCCTCTCTCTTTTGCTGACCATTCCTTGTCCCCTCATGTTACCCCCTCCCCATGTGGTACGTGGTGTGGGTGGCAGCCAGGGGCTCCTGGGGCCAGGTTTCCTGGTCCCCATCTGACACCATGCCGGGGTGACCTTTGCAGTCACAGGCCGCCTGTCAGAGCTCCAGATCAGCTATGTCTGCCGGGAAGTGCTCCATGTGAGGGGATGCTTGGTGGGTCTGGGTGGGGGCAGGGCTCTGCTCACACCCCCAGAACACTCACAGCCCCACTCTCCATCCTCCTCCCCAGGGACTGGCCTATCTACACTCACAGAAGAAGATACACCGGGACATCAAGGTGATCTAGGGGCAGAAAAGTAGCCTTGGTGGGTGGGGCCTCTGGGAGATGGTAGTGGTATTTGGAGGGCTCAGGCAGTGTGTGACCAGGGAGCAGAGGCAGAGTTGGGCTGGCAGGAGGGAGGGGTGTCTGTGACAGCCTCTGATCCCCCAACTCTTCCCCAGGGAACCAACATCCCCATCAACGACCCTGGGGAGGTCAGACTGGGTGAGTGTGGCTGGTGGGGGTGGGGAGGGGGACTGGCTGGGAGCCAGAGGGGACAGGGACCCTAGGTCAGTATGTCTCTCCATCTGCCTCCAGCTGACTTTGGTATATCGGCCCAGATCGGGGCCAAACTGGCTCGACGCCTCTCTTTCATTGGGACACCCTACTGGTGAGGGGTGCCTGGCTGGCAGCCAGGGGTGGTGCGGGGTTGGTGGTGATGGGCAGCGGCTTCCCCCACCATGGATCTCTGGCAATCTCCATCCTGCCTTTTTGCCCTTCCTCTGCCTTTCTCTGTTGAGCGTTCTGTGTACTCTGTGGCTCTCCCTTGAGTTTTCCATTTCCCTAGGTCTTTCTGTGCATGTCTCCCCTCCACGTGTTTTTCTCAGTGTTTGTGTTGATTTTGATCCTGATCTCTGTCTCTCCATACCTATCCGTGGCTGTCTTTTCTGTCTGTTTCAGTCTGTGGCTCTCCCTGTCTCTTTGCCTCTCTCTGTCTATGTTTTCTAGTCTATCTCTGACTCTCTGTCTTTACCTCTCTCCGTGTTTACTTCTGTCTCTCTGCCTCTTTGTGTCTGCATCCAACTCTCTCTGTGTCCCATTCTCCGGCTCGCTCCCTGTCTCTCTCCTGTCCCCCCACCCCCTACCTAGGAGTCTCCCCTCCCCTTCATCATGTCACCCCTGGCTCTCTGAGGGTCTCTGCCCCTAGGATGGCTCCGGAAGTGGCGGCCGTGGCCCTGAAGGCTGGATAAAACGAGCTGTGTGACATCTGGTCTCTGGGCATCACAGCCATGGAATTAGCCAAGCTACAGCCACCACTCTTTCACGTTCACCCTCTCAGGTAGGCAGATGTGGCAGGTCCCCCTGGTCCCAGAGATCCCACTCGACTCTGACCCTGAACACCACCCCCGCCTGCTTCCCCACATCAAGACCCCCCTACAGGGGATCCCTCTCCCTTCAAGCCCAACCCGAGAACCTCAACCCAGAAAGCATTTTCTCCAGTCCACACCAGGAGCCCCCAGTGCAGGGAGTCCTGCCTTGAGGCTCCCCCGAACCCTCTGCAACTCTGTAACATGATGCGCAGCATCCCCTGGAAGTGGCGTCCTATGCATCGTAAAACTTACCCCTCATTCTCCTCCTGACCCTCACTGCTCTCTGCTGACCTCAGTGCCATCGGGGGTCCCTCACATCGTGAGATCTGACCTCCACAGAGAAGTCTGAATCCCATGTTCTGTCCTTGCTTTCTAGAATTCTCTTCCTCATGACCAAGAGTGGCTATCAGCCTCCTTGGCTAAAGGAAAAAGGCAAATGGTAGGAGAGAATCATGGGAAGGCTGGAGAGAGAGGGCAGAGTCAGGGCTGATGGTCTGATGGGAGGGTCTCTGGTCCCCTCATCCCAGATCTTGCCTTTTGGGGGGGTTATTTATTTATTTATTTATTTATTTATTTACTTTTAGAGGAGGGGGTTGAACCTAGGGCCTCCTGCATGCTAAGCATGCGCTCTAACACTTGAACTGTACCCTCCCCCAGTACTTGACTTTTTCTTCCCAAGGTCGGCTGCCTTCCACATCTTCGTCAAAGTCACCCTCACCAAGAGCGCCAAGAAACGACCTGGCGCCACCAAGATGCTCAGTGTAAACCTCCCCTCCCTGAGCAGCCTTCCCAAACTCACCCCCTGTGAGAACCCCCCAGGGCATCCTTCGGCTCCCTAGAACACTGATGATTTTATTCCACAGAACGCCTATTGCCCTTTCAAAGTCCCTGCTCCCTCTGAAATCCCCAGGGCTCCGCCTTCCAAGACCCTCCAAATTGTACCCCAGAACTTTCCCCCAAGATATGCTGAGTTCTAAAACCTCACAAGTTGCCAACGGCTTCAGGACCCATTCCTGGGGCTTGTCCGGAATTCCAGGGGACACCCGAGACACCTCTGGAATTCTCCAACTTCTCTAAATTCGTCTGATCCCTTCAGACACCTCAGAATCCCCCAGGTGGCAGCTGCCCAGACTTCCCCGCCTTCTTCCTCTATTGGCACCTTCACCGCCAGATTCCCTTAGATGGGTTCTCAAGCCCCTGTGCCAGCCCTCTCCCTGCAGCCCAGCCCTCTGTCTGCTGACCGCCTCCTCCTCCCACCCCCAGCACCGACTGGTGTCCCAGCCCGGGCTAAACAGAGGCCTGATCCTAGAGCTTCTTGACAAACTGCGGAACCCAGGGAAGGGGGCAGCTGTTGGCGAGATTGAAGATGAGGAGCCTGAGGTGAGTGGGACTTGCTTGGATGACAAAAGCACTGGACGGTCCCCACCTTTGCTCAGGCTGCTCCCCTGCCTGGGGTGTCCCCTTGTTGCCTCTCTTAGAAGGAGAAAAGCCAGGGAGCATGGGGGGCTTGGCACAGAGCTGGGGGCACAGAGGTTACGGGAGAGCCGAGGGCTCCAGACTGGGCTGCTGGAGGCCGGTGGGCCTGACGCGGCTGCCGCTCTGCCCAGCTACCCCCCGCCATCGCTCGGTGGATCCGATCCACCCAACGATCCAGCTCTGTGGGGATCCCAGTTGCAGACTGCTGTCGTCAGTAGAGAATCCTTAAGATTTGGAGACCCTTGTAACCCCCTCATCAGATTGCCAGAGGCCCCAGAGACCCTCCTCGCTTCTAAACAGACCCTCAGAGGCCCCCCATTACCATCTGATCCCACAAGAGGCCCCAGAGAACCTCATCTACAAAATGATTCTAGAGACCCCTACCTCTCCGCTCTGCACACGGACCCCATAAGATTTCCTATAACCACCAGGACTCCCAGAGACCTCAGAAACCTTGTTCTGATCCCAGATACCCAAGTGGAATCTAAAAACAAACACTCTATAACCATGTTGAGCCCCCATCGCCTGATCACAAATCTTGACCCCAAAATGAGACCCCTGTAAACCAAGATCCCTCCCCTGACGGGAAAGCTCCAGTCCTAAGATCCTGGCTGCAGACCACACCCCACCCCATTCTATTCTTTCTATTCCCAAATCCATGTTCCCAGCTCACTGTGTGTCACCTGCATACCACCCCACCCCAACCCCCATGGCGGGACATAGAGTTCATGATGCTCAGAGGCATGTAGTCCAGACACACAGCTGACAAGGTGAGATGCCTAACCACTGCCCCGCCGCCCTCCCCTCCCCCTGGGCCACTGCTGACTCTTTCCTATCCCACAGGCTCGCTTACAACCCCCTGGAGGCTTCAAGAGCAGCAGTCCTAGGTCAGGGACCCTCAGCGTGGGAGGGGGGCTGGGATATGTGTGGGGACCGCCCGAGGCTCATGCCTGTCCCTCCTCAGGAGGAACCTGTCAGAGTCCGAAGATGACTACGACAACGTGGACATGTGAGAGAGCGCCTCAGACCCCACCCAGCCCCACCATCCATGACCCCAACCTCAGCCCCTGCTTTCCTTCCACCACTCAGCCGTGACCCCTGGCTGGACACTCAGTACCCACACCTACCTTCACCCTAACCCTGACCCTCCCAGACCAGCCCCCACTCTCCTCCCCACCAACCCTTCACCCCTAACCTCACCCCAACTCAACCCTGGAGCCCCTGCCGCATCCTAGTACCCAGCACTCACGTCATTCACTGATTCATGTTGGGCTGCTGCTCCAGACTGACCTCCGCGACAGCAGGAGCCCTGCCTGCTCTCGCACTGCTGAAGCCCAGCATTGTGCAGGCACACCCTCTGTAGACTCTTTGTGAATGTATGTATGAATGAATGAATGAATGAATGAATGAATGAATGAACAAATGAATGAGTAAACAGATTTTTCTCTTCCTTCCCCAGGCCTGTGGTAGTGGAGACACGCCCAGCAGATGATCTACTGCCCCCATCAACCTCTCTATCCAGGAATGGGTCCCTGGGTTTCGGAGTGGGTGTTAGGAATCAGTCTCTGCACCCCCTCCCCTCCCCAGTGGACACAATATAGTGGTCATCACATGCCTGTGTCTCCCAATAAACGTGATTTTAGCCTCTGTGGTCATCTTGGATTTCTGTGGTGAGGGGAGGAGGGCCGAATTCCTGGATGCCTACTGACCCCCTCCAAATTCAACGATCCAGTACAACGTCAGGGATGCAGCACAGACATTATTTCTACAGCACATGGTCACCTCTCCCCCAGCGGCCTTGGGAGGAGGGATTTGGGGACTAAGGGGCTTGCTCTAAGCATAAGGCATTTGAAGTGGGAGTGAAGGGCCAGCTGTGGGTGTCTCAGCTAAGCTGGTCCTCATACTGCGTGCGGGAAAAAGTCACCAGCAGGGAAGAAATCCCAACATCTCTCTTGGTAGAGACCAGCCACCACGTTCCTCCCCACCAACCCTTGACCCCTAACCTCACCGCAACTCAACCCTGGAGCCCCTGCCACATCCCAGTCCCCAGCTCCTCCTAGATGTTGCTCCAACACCCAGACCTCAACTGCAGCCATAACCCCCAAACCCTGACCTCATCTTTCTTTATCTTCTCACCCAAACTCACACTGAACCTCAGCCCCTGGGAATTCTGCCCCCTCCAGACCCTCAGTCCCAGAACTCAACCTCAAACCTAGGAGTCAACCCAGGCCCCCATCTCCCTCAGACCCAGGCCTGGGGGAGATCCATTCCACACATCTCATCTGTAATAGGCTCCCATGCGGCGTGCCCAGCACCAAGTGAGAATCCGACCCCCAGGAGCTCATAGGACCTGTGTTACTAGGTGGCTGTGATGATGCAGAGACCTAATGCACTGTCAACACTGATACCCAAGTGTTTCTGTTACTAACTTCGTCATGGTTATTAGTCCTTTAACCCTCAGCTCCAGCCCAGAAAGAGTCACATCCTGGCCCTCCTGAGCTGACTTCCAGCCCTAACCCACCCGAGTCCTTGCTCCCAACACCCTCCTCCCCCACTTAACCCATCTGTGTGTTTCAGCCCCACCCTCGCAGAAGACATACCTCCTCCTCTACTCCCCAAGGTAAGGTTCTGGGCAAAAGCTGGTGGGCTGGGGGCCAGGAGGCCAGGGTCCACAGATGGTGGGATACCAAGCTCTCCAGGACTGGAGTCTAGGACACTAGTTCCCTTGAAGTGTGGGACGACCAGGATGATGATCCCACTGGGATGTGGAAGGGGCATCCCTGAACCTAGGGGTGGGACTCAAAATATTTAGCCTGATGAACACTCATCAGTAGCTGGTCCTCGGAAACTCCTTCTGTACCCAGCATTCACCCTTTAGTTGCCGGAGTTTGTTGATGTTCTTGGGGGGGGCGGTTAGAGGGGAAGTCTGGAGTGGTGGTCGGATATTGTGGGGAGGGTCAGACCCAAGATGCAGCATCAGATCTGGCAGAGGCAGACAGCAGGGTTCCCTCTCTCAGAGATCATCTCATGTATTTCCCCACCCTCCCTCTCTGTTTCCAAAACCAAGATCCGTTCTCCATCTGACGAGGGTCCTGGGGGGACTGCGGATGAGGGGCAGCTGAGCCCAGGGGTAGTTGTCCGCTGTGCCAGTGGGCCTCACCCACGCACCCCCCTACTTTGGCCACTCCCAGCCACCTGAAGCCCCTACCTAACCGCTCACTCAGGTACCAAGGCAGGCTGGGGTAAGAGGTGGGCATAGGTGGGGGTAGGGCAGGTCGGGAGGGTGATTTCGGGGCTGATTTTCCCCACCCCATCTCAGAAACTTCACTGTGGAACCCAGCCCTCGGGAACATGACCAGCCCGGGCTGTTGTCCCCCAAGGAGGAATAGATGAAGAGAAAGGTGAGGCCAGCTGTGCTGAGGACTCACACCTCTGATCGGGGCTGGGGATGCCTGGTTGGGGTTGCGGGGCCGAAGACTAATAATGATGACAGGTGACATTTGTTGAGCAACTCCTCTGTGCCAGACACTGACCTCATGTCTTTACATGATATATGCCTTCACAGATGGAGATAGATAGCACAGAGTTAGACACTGTCCCCCATTTCAAAATGGGGAAACTGAGGCACAGCGGGGTAAGTAGCTTTCGAAGGTCATAAACCTTTGAGGAGGCAGAGGCAGGATATGAACCTTGGCTCTCCAGAGTCTTAACCAGGGCACCTTCCTGTCCCCTCCTCTCTTCTGCTGGATGGGCTGCTGCTCTGCCCCTATGGCCCCCCCAGGGTTGTGCCCTTCTTGTAAAGTTGTTCAATGGCTGCCCTCTCCGGATCCACAACATGGCGGCTTCGAAACACCCCTCCAACAAATGTGAGCATTCAGGAGAGTCTCAGAGTATGTGATGGGGATGGGGAGGGTCCTTAATGGAGGTGCAGATGCAGGGACAAGGGGAGGGTCTTAATGGGGTTGGAGTGGCCGAGCTGTGTTGTGGGCAGAGCCAGGGGTGACAGTTGGGGTTTAAGGATCAAAGATGGGTAGAGTGAAGATGAGTTTGAGAGTGAAAACCAGAAAAATTAGAGTTTGGAGGCCAGGAGTGTCAGATAAGGAAGAAAGGCCAGCGTTTGGAGTACAAGCCTAGGGACAGATGGACCCCATTTACCTCAGTTGGAGGTTAGTGGCAGAGAGGCGAAGATCAGCATTTTGGGGTCAGGAGTTTTAGGGATTAGAATGTAGCCGAAAGGGAAAGTATTTGGGGATCAAAGATGTGGAGACAAAGTCAGTGAAGGGTAAATGTTAAGGAAACAGTATTAGAATTTACTTTCTGTCACACTGGACAGAAAAAGCTATACGTCAGGGCATCTGAATTTGAGGATCAGTGTTGAGATAGGAGTAGCATTTAGGGAGCAGACTGGTGAGAAGGGGGGATAGAATTTAGAGGGCTATTATGGGAGGCATGTTTAGTGTTGAGGTCAGAATTGAGGAGACAGAGGGTCAGGATTTGTGGGTCAGAGATGGAAGAACCAGCAGAACGGGGGAGGTCAGAGGCTGGGGAGAATGAGACCGGCTCCAGGGAACAGGTCAGGGTTTGAGTTCAGATTTGGGAAAACAGGGACTGGAAATGTCAGTGTTGGAGGCAAGTAGAGAATTGAGGGTCAGGGCTGGGAACAGAGTACCCGTGTTTGGGGTCAGATGAGGGGGCCTGGGAGGTCCTCGATGATGAGGCAGGTCCCAGCATCTTCATAGCTGTTCCCCAAGACCAGCACTTACTCCTGGGAGCTGAGGAAGGCATTTTCATTCGGAACCGAAATGATCTGGAGGCCACGCTGGAGATGGTGACGGCCAGGCGGCACCGCGGGTGAGCCAAGGGTGGGAGGCTGGAATTGGGAGGTGCTGGAGTCTTACAGGAGCTGTTTCCTCCATCGTCTGCAGCTCTCTTCTAGCCCGACTACCTGGGTGTTCTCCATCAACCATGTCCTCATGTCTCTCTCAGGTCTGGCTGTGGGTTGGTAGGGATGGGTTGGGGTGGGGGGGTCAGAACTTAAGGAGTCAATGGTCAGGGTGTGGGAGCTAGCTGGGCACAGCTGAAAATAACACTTAGGATCCCCTTCCACAGAGCCCACAATTCAAATCCCAGCCACGTTTTCAATGTAGGACTTGGGGCAAGAGACTTTGGCTTCCCAAGCCTCTGTTTCCCCATCTGTACAATGGGGCTCACAATACTGCCACGTCTCAAGTCAGCTTTGAGGTCATTCCTACAGTGAGTTAGTCTTTACATTTCTTTGATGGTCATATGACAGACCTTATCCCACATTTTATTAACTAGAGTGAGTGAGCTGTACGTTAAAATTTTGTGTCATTGTTTTAGAAACGCTTTGTGTAAAGAATTTCTCATTTGTGAGGAAACACCAAGCCAGATAGGATTTGTGAGCTCATTAATATCACATGTGGGATGAGAAACTTTTACAGAATCTCTAGGTATGTTTCTTCTTAAACTTTTGTAATATGTGTAACTTCAGCTGACTGGTTAAGTGTCCATAGTTTCTCATGTGACTACAGGCAACACTAGGGTTAGGAACATACTTATTTTAGGCACCATTGTTCACCAGAGCCAAGCACACTGCCTGGCCTCCCGTGGGCATTTAAAATATGTTAAGTGAGAAGCGAAGAAATACAGGTGCTTGAGATTTAAAGCGTTGGGCATTTCAAAGGGATGGGGCCCAGGGAAGGGATGGGGAAAGCTGGGAGTGTGCATTGCCCTATAAATTCCTGCTTCCCCTAAATACACACACCCTGCACAAAAGTCCCCCCACCTGTCTTCTCATAGCATCCTGGGCCTGCTGGAATGGAAAGAGGCCAGAGCAGGAGGCCCCACTCCTCACATCAGTCCCCACCGGCTCCTAGCAAGGTACGAGACCCAGTGGAACCACAGAACCCTCTAATATCGGATTCCTGCCCCCAACCCCCACCCCCACCCCGACTCACGCCTACCTTGTTCTGCAGGAAGAACATGGTCTCCACTAAGATCCAGGATACCAAAGGTTGCCAGGCGTGCTATGTGGGTGAGAGAGAATCTCGTGGATATTCAGAGGGGAGCGGGGCCAGGGGCATGACTTGGACTTTAGCCACTGAAGAGGGTTGCGATTTAAGGCAGGGTGTCCAGAGCCCGGGGAAAGATGTGTGGCCTTTGGGGGCGCGGGGCAGGGGAGACAGGATTGACCCTAACCCATCCTTCCCCACCTCCACAGCGGAGGGCGCTAGCTCCGGGGGCCCGTTCCTGTGTGGGGCATTGGAGACATCCGTGGTCCTGCTTCAGTGGTAGCAGCCCGTGAACAAGTTCCTGCTGGTCCGGATAGGGGGCCTGTAAGCACTGGGGACTTTGTCAGGTTCTGTGGCGGGGGCCTTCCACTCTTCTGCTGAGAGCTCTTTGAAGTCGGGCTTCCACCCGAGGTCTCTTCCCAATCTCCCCAAGAGCCTGCTCTCCTGGAGGCTCCTCCTTCTGAGGCCCTCCGGTTCTTTAAGCCCCGCCCTTCGCCCGGGGCCTAATTCTTCTTCAGGCCCTGTGCCCCGCCAGGTCTCTTAGGAGACCCTATTCAGGTTCTTGGAGCCTCTAAGACTTTGGTGCCTCGGAGGCCACGCCCCCTGGGGGGCCCGGCCTTGCTGTCACCAAGGCGGCACGCCCCCTAGTGGAAGCCACGCCCACTCTGAGACCACACCCCTCAACTTCTAAGCCCTCTGAAGCCTCAGCCCCTCAAGTTTCTAGGTGGCACCTCCCAAGACTGAGGGCCCCGGAACTCCTTCGGGAGCCCCAGGCCGACTCTCTTCCAAGGCCCCGCCCCTCCCAGGCCCCGCCCCTCCCAGGCCCCGCCCCAAACCTCCTCTGAGTCCGCCCCTTCCCGTGCAGAACGCAGCAGGTGCTCTTCCCGCTACCCACGCCTCTGCCGGTGTTCTCACTGCTGACCGGGCCAGGCTCCGAGCTGCCCGCCGTGTGCATCGGCGTGAGCCCCGGGCAGCCGGCGAAGTCGGTGTTCTTCTACGCCGTGCGCTTCGGCGCGCTCTCCTGCTGGCGGGGCGAGATGAGCGCAGGTGAGTGGGACAGGTCCTGGGAGGGGTGCGGCTTATCAGGTTAGCGGCGTTGGGTCTGGGTAGCTGGGCGGTGCTTAACCAGAAGCGTAACTGGGAAGCGGGCTGAACTAAGAGGGGACTGGAGAACGTTGGGTATATATAACTGGTGAGATGGATGACGGGGAGGGGGAGAAGGAGGGTGTGAGGAACTCTGTGATGGGTGGGGTTTAGCCTGCTTGCCTGGGGATACAGAGGATGCCTAGCAGAGTATAGGGGAATGAGGTGGAATTGGACCTTGCACTTCCGCCTCTCCACCAGAGCCCAAGGGACCAGTACAAGTGACTCAGGTCGAGGTAGACAAGGTGACAGTCACTTCTGGATTTCTGATGTGCACCTCTGTCTCTGACCATCTCCCAGTCTCCACAAAGCTCAGGAAAGGAAGGAATTCATTAGGAAGTCCTAGGCGGGGAATCTGAGGCCCACAGAGGGGAAGTGACTCACATCACCAGCTGTCAGACCTGCTCTGTGCCCTCTCTGTCTGTGTCTATATTGTCCCCTCTGAATCTCTCTTTCTCAATGTGTCTGTTTTGCCACTTCTTGGTCTCTGCCCAGCTCGCTCCATGTCTGCCTCAGTTTGGATCTGTTTCTGATTTTCTGTCCCTGTCTCTGTCTCCCTCTGACTTTCCTCATTTTAACAAAGTCACATCACCTCCTGCTCAGAGCCCTCCCAAGCCTTCCATTTCCCTCCAACAATGAGCCCAAATTTCGCATCACAGCACTCGAGTCTGATGCCCACAACCACCCCAGGCTGACCCACCTTCTCTCCACTCCGCCCACTTTGCCACTTTTCAGGCCCACCAGGCACTTTCCTACCTCCGGGCCTTTGCACTTGCTCATCTTGTTCACGTTGAGTGGGAATGCTCCCATCCTCAACCCCGTCACCTTCTCAGAGTTGCCTTCGCTGATCACCCAGTATGAAACGTCATACCCCTTCCTACACGTATTTCCTGTTGTCTTTTCTTGCTTTTGTTTTTTCTATTTATTCGCATCTCACATACTGTTTCTTTCTCCTTTTCTCTTGTCTACTGTCCGTATCCCCCACTGGAATATTCTCTCCACGAGGGTGGGGATCTCTGTCTCTATGTCCACAGCTGTGTCCCCATTGCCTACCTCGGCACCTGGCACACAGTAAATGTGTAGTCGGTTGAATGAATCTATCTCCCTCTGGCCTCTGGTTCCCTGTATCGCTGCCTCTCTCTTTTGCTGACCATTCCTTGTCCCCTCATGTTACCCCCTCCCCATGTGGTACGTGGTGTGGGTGGCAGCCAGGGGCTCCTGGGGCCAGGTTTCCTGGTCCCCATCTGACACCATGCCGGGGTGACCTTTGCAGTCACAGGCCGCCTGTCAGAGCTCCAGATCAGCTATGTCTGCCGGGAAGTGCTCCATGTGAGGGGATGCTTGGTGGGTCTGGGTGGGGGCAGGGCTCTGCTCACACCCCCAGAACACTCACAGCCCCACTCTCCATCCTCCTCCCCAGGGACTGGCCTATCTACACTCACAGAAGAAGATACACCGGGACATCAAGGTGATCTAGGGGCAGAAAAGTAGCCTTGGTGGGTGGGGCCTCTGGGAGATGGTAGTGGTATTTGGAGGGCTCAGGCAGTGTGTGACCAGGGAGCAGAGGCAGAGTTGGGCTGGCAGGAGGGAGGGGTGTCTGTGACAGCCTCTGATCCCCCAACTCTTCCCCAGGGAACCAACATCCCCATCAACGACCCTGGGGAGGTCAGACTGGGTGAGTGTGGCTGGTGGGGGTGGGGAGGGGGACTGGCTGGGAGCCAGAGGGGACAGGGACCCTAGGTCAGTATGTCTCTCCATCTGCCTCCAGCTGACTTTGGTATATCGGCCCAGATCGGGGCCAAACTGGCTCGACGCCTCTCTTTCATTGGGACACCCTACTGGTGAGGGGTGCCTGGCTGGCAGCCAGGGGTGGTGCGGGGTTGGTGGTGATGGGCAGCGGCTTCCCCCACCATGGATCTCTGGCAATCTCCATCCTGCCTTTTTGCCCTTCCTCTGCCTTTCTCTGTTGAGCGTTCTGTGTACTCTGTGGCTCTCCCTTGAGTTTTCCATTTCCCTAGGTCTTTCTGTGCATGTCTCCCCTCCACGTGTTTTTCTCAGTGTTTGTGTTGATTTTGATCCTGATCTCTGTCTCTCCATACCTATCCGTGGCTGTCTTTTCTGTCTGTTTCAGTCTGTGGCTCTCCCTGTCTCTTTGCCTCTCTCTGTCTATGTTTTCTAGTCTATCTCTGACTCTCTGTCTTTACCTCTCTCCGTGTTTACTTCTGTCTCTCTGCCTCTTTGTGTCTGCATCCAACTCTCTCTGTGTCCCATTCTCCGGCTCGCTCCCTGTCTCTCTCCTGTCCCCCCACCCCCTACCTAGGAGTCTCCCCTCCCCTTCATCATGTCACCCCTGGCTCTCTGAGGGTCTCTGCCCCTAGGATGGCTCCGGAAGTGGCGGCCGTGGCCCTGAAGGCTGGATAAAACGAGCTGTGTGACATCTGGTCTCTGGGCATCACAGCCATGGAATTAGCCAAGCTACAGCCACCACTCTTTCACGTTCACCCTCTCAGGTAGGCAGATGTGGCAGGTCCCCCTGGTCCCAGAGATCCCACTCGACTCTGACCCTGAACACCACCCCCGCCTGCTTCCCCACATCAAGACCCCCCTACAGGGGATCCCTCTCCCTTCAAGCCCAACCCGAGAACCTCAACCCAGAAAGCATTTTCTCCAGTCCACACCAGGAGCCCCCAGTGCAGGGAGTCCTGCCTTGAGGCTCCCCCGAACCCTCTGCAACTCTGTAACATGATGCGCAGCATCCCCTGGAAGTGGCGTCCTATGCATCGTAAAACTTACCCCTCATTCTCCTCCTGACCCTCACTGCTCTCTGCTGACCTCAGTGCCATCGGGGGTCCCTCACATCGTGAGATCTGACCTCCACAGAGAAGTCTGAATCCCATGTTCTGTCCTTGCTTTCTAGAATTCTCTTCCTCATGACCAAGAGTGGCTATCAGCCTCCTTGGCTAAAGGAAAAAGGCAAATGGTAGGAGAGAATCATGGGAAGGCTGGAGAGAGAGGGCAGAGTCAGGGCTGATGGTCTGATGGGAGGGTCTCTGGTCCCCTCATCCCAGATCTTGCCTTTTGGGGGGGTTATTTATTTATTTATTTATTTATTTATTTACTTTTAGAGGAGGGGGTTGAACCTAGGGCCTCCTGCATGCTAAGCATGCACTCTAACACTTGAACTGTACCCTCCCCCAGTACTTGACTTTTTCTTCCCAAGGTCGGCTGCCTTCCACATCTTCGTCAAAGTCACCCTCACCAAGAGCGCCAAGAAACGACCTGGCGCCACCAAGATGCTCAGTGTAAACCTCCCCTCCCTGAGCAGCCTTCCCAAACTCACCCCCTGTGAGAACCCCCCAGGGCATCCCTCGGCTCCCTAGAACACTGATGATTTTATTCCACAGAACGCCTATTGCCCTTTCAAAGTCCCTGCTCCCTCTGAAATCCCCAGGGCTCCGCCTTCCAAGACCCTCCAAATTGTACCCCAGAACTTTCCCCCAAGATATGCTGAGTTCTAAAACCTCACAAGTTGCCAACGGCTTCAGGACCCATTCCTGGGGCTTGTCCGGAATTCCAGGGGACACCCGAGACACCTCTGGAATTCTCCAACTTCTCTAAATTCGTCTGATCCCTTCAGACACCTCAGAATCCCCCAGGTGGCAGCTGCCCAGACTTCCCCGCCTTCTTCCTCTATTGGCACCTTCACCGCCAGATTCCCTTAGATGGGTTCTCAAGCCCCTGTGCCAGCCCTCTCCCTGCAGCCCAGCCCTCTGTCTGCTGACCGCCTCCTCCTCCCACCCCCAGCACCGACTGGTGTCCCAGCCCGGGCTAAACAGAGGCCTGATCCTAGAGCTTCTTGACAAACTGCGGAACCCAGGGAAGGGGGCAGCTGTTGGCGAGATTGAAGATGAGGAGCCTGAGGTGAGTGGGACTTGCTTGGATGACAAAAGCACTGGACGGTCCCCACCTTTGCTCAGGCTGCTCCCCTGCCTGGGGTGTCCCCTTGTTGCCTCTCTTAGAAGGAGAAAAGCCAGGGAGCATGGGGGGCTTGGCACAGAGCTGGGGGCACAGAGGTTACGGGAGAGCCGAGGGCTCCAGACTGGGCTGCTGGAGGCCGGTGGGCCTGACGCGGCTGCCGCTCTGCCCAGCTACCCCCCGCCATCGCTCGGTGGATCCGATCCACCCAACGATCCAGCTCTGTGGGGATCCCAGTTGCAGACTGCTGTCGTCAGTAGAGAATCCTTAAGATTTGGAGACCCTTGTAACCCCCTCATCAGATTGCCAGAGGCCCCAGAGACCCTCCTCGCTTCTAAACAGACCCTCAGAGGCCCCCCATTACCATCTGATCCCACAAGAGGCCCCAGAGAACCTCATCTACAAAATGATTCTAGAGACCCCTACCTCTCCGCTCTGCACACGGACCCCATAAGATTTCCTATAACCACCAGGACTCCCAGAGACCTCAGAAACCTTGTTCTGATCCCAGATACCCAAGTGGAATCTAAAAACAAACACTCTATAACCATGTTGAGCCCCCATCGCCTGATCACAAATCTTGACCCCAAAATGAGACCCCTGTAAACCAAGATCCCTCCCCTGACGGGAAAGCTCCAGTCCTAAGATCCTGGCTGCAGACCACACCCCACCCCATTCTATTCTTTCTATTCCCAAATCCATGTTCCCAGCTCACTGTGTGTCACCTGCATACCACCCCACCCCAACCCCCATGGCGGGACATAGAGTTCATGATGCTCAGAGGCATGTAGTCCAGACACACAGCTGACAAGGTGAGATGCCTAACCACTGCCCCGCCGCCCTCCCCTCCCCCTGGGCCACTGCTGACTCTTTCCTATCCCACAGGCTCGCTTACAACCCCCTGGAGGCTTCAAGAGCAGCAGTCCTAGGTCAGGGACCCTCAGCGTGGGAGGGGGGCTGGGATATGTGTGGGGACCGCCCGAGGCTCATGCCTGTCCCTCCTCAGGAGGAACCTGTCAGAGTCCGAAGATGACTACGACAACGTGGACATGTGAGAGAGCGCCTCAGACCCCACCCAGCCCCACCATCCATGACCCCAACCTCAGCCCCTGCTTTCCTTCCACCACTCAGCCGTGACCCCTGGCTGGACACTCAGTACCCACACCTACCTTCACCCTAACCCTGACCCTCCCAGACCAGCCCCCACTCTCCTCCCCACCAACCCTTCACCCCTAACCTCACCCCAACTCAACCCTGGAGCCCCTGCCGCATCCTAGTACCCAGCACTCACGTCATTCACTGATTCATGTTGGGCTGCTGCTCCAGACTGACCTCCGCGACAGCAGGAGCCCTGCCTGCTCTCGCACTGCTGAAGCCCAGCATTGTGCAGGCACACCCTCTGTAGACTCTTTGTGAATGTATGTATGAATGAATGAATGAATGAATGAATGAATGAACAAATGAATGAGTAAACAGATTTTTCTCTTCCTTCCCCAGGCCTGTGGTAGTGGAGACACGCCCAGCAGATGATCTACTGCCCCCAGCAACCTCTCTATCCAGGAATGGGTCCCTGGGTTTCGGAGTGGGTGTTAGGAATCAGTCTCTGCACCCCCTCCCCTCCCCAGTGGACACAATATAGTGGTCATCACATGCCTGTGTCTCCCAATAAACGTGATTTTAGCCTCTGTGGTCATCTTGGATTTCTGTGGTGAGGGGAGGAGGGCCGAATTCCTGGATGCCTACTGACCCCCTCCAAATTCAACGATCCAGTACAACGTCAGGGATGCAGCACAGACATTATTTCTACAGCACATGGTCACCTCTCCCCCAGCGGCCTTGGGAGGAGGGATTTGGGGACTAAGGGGCTTGCTCTAAGCATAAGGCATTTGAAGTGGGAGTGAAGGGCCAGCTGTGGGTGTCTCAGCTAAGCTGGTCCTCATACTGCGTGCGGGAAAAAGTCACCAGCAGGGAAGAAATCCCAACATCTCTCTTGGTAGAGACCAGCCACCACGTTCCTCCCCACCAACCCTTGACCCCTAACCTCACCGCAACTCAACCCTGGAGCCCCTGCCACATCCCAGTCCCCAGCTCCTCCTAGATGTTGCTCCAACACCCAGACCTCAACTGCAGCCATAACCCCCAAACCCTGACCTCATCTTTCTTTATCTTCTCACCCAAACTCACACTGAACCTCAGCCCCTGGGAATTCTGCCCCCTCCAGACCCTCAGTCCCAGAACTCAACCTCAAACCTAGGAGTCAACCCAGGCCCCCATCTCCCTCAGACCCAGGCCTGGGGGAGATCCATTCCACACATCTCATCTGTAATAGGCTCCCATGCGGCGTGCCCAGCACCAAGTGAGAATCCGACCCCCAGGAGCTCATAGGACCTGTGTTACTAGGTGGCTGTGATGATGCAGAGACCTAATGCACTGTCAACACTGATACCCAAGTGTTTCTGTTACTAACTTCGTCATGGTTATTAGTCCTTTAACCCTCAGCTCCAGCCCAGAAAGAGTCACATCCTGGCCCTCCTGAGCTGACTTCCAGCCCTAACCCACCCGAGTCCTTGCTCCCAACACCCTCCTCCCCCACTTAACCCATCTGTGTGTTTCAGCCCCACCCTCGCAGAAGACATACCTCCTCCTCTACTCCCCAAGGTAAGGTTCTGGGCAAAAGCTGGTGGGCTGGGGGCCAGGAGGCCAGGGTCCACAGATGGTGGGATACCAAGCTCTCCAGGACTGGAGTCTAGGACACTAGTTCCCTTGAAGTGTGGGACGACCAGGATGATGATCCCACTGGGATGTGGAAGGGGCATCCCTGAACCTAGGGGTGGGACTCAAAATATTTAGCCTGATGAACACTCATCAGTAGCTGGTCCTCGGAAACTCCTTCTGTACCCAGCATTCACCCTTTAGTTGCCGGAGTTTGTTGATGTTCTTGGGGGGGGCGGTTAGAGGGGAAGTCTGGAGTGGTGGTCGGATATTGTGGGGAGGGTCAGACCCAAGATGCAGCATCAGATCTGGCAGAGGCAGACAGCAGGGTTCCCTCTCTCAGAGATCATCTCATGTATTTCCCCACCCTCCCTCTCTGTTTCCAAAACCAAGATCCGTTCTCCATCTGACGAGGGTCCTGGGGGGACTGCGGATGAGGGGCAGCTGAGCCCAGGGGTAGTTGTCCGCTGTGCCAGTGGGCCTCACCCACGCACCCCCCTACTTTGGCCACTCCCAGCCACCTGAAGCCCCTACCTAACCGCTCACTCAGGTACCAAGGCAGGCTGGGGTAAGAGGTGGGCATAGGTGGGGGTAGGGCAGGTCGGGAGGGTGATTTCGGGGCTGATTTTCCCCACCCCATCTCAGAAACTTCACTGTGGAACCCAGCCCTCGGGAACATGACCAGCCCGGGCTGTTGTCCCCCAAGGAGGAATAGATGAAGAGAAAGGTGAGGCCAGCTGTGCTGAGGACTCACACCTCTGATCGGGGCTGGGGATGCCTGGTTGGGGTTGCGGGGCCGAAGACTAATAATGATGACAGGTGACATTTGTTGAGCAACTCCTCTGTGCCAGACACTGACCTCATGTCTTTACATGATATATGCCTTCACAGATGGAGATAGATAGCACAGAGTTAGACACTGTCCCCCATTTCAAAATGGGGAAACTGAGGCACAGCGGGGTAAGTAGATTTCGAAGGTCATAAACCTTTGAGGAGACAGAGGCAGGATATGAACCTTGGCTCTCCAGAGTCTTAACCAGGGCACCTTCCTGTCCCCTCCTCTCTTCTGCTGGATGGGCTGCTGCTCTGCCCCTATGGCCCCCCCAGGGTTGTGCCCTTCTTGTAAAGTTGTTCAATGGCTGCCCTCTCCGGATCCACAACATGGCGGCTTCGAAACACCCCTCCAACAAATGTGAGCATTCAGGAGAGTCTCAGAGTATGTGATGGGGATGGGGAGGGTCCTTAATGGAGGTGCAGATGCAGGGACAAGGGGAGGGTCTTAATGGGGTTGGAGTGGCCGAGCTGTGTTGTGGGCAGAGCCAGGGGTGACAGTTGGGGTTTAAGGATCAAAGATGGGTAGAGTGAAGATGAGTTTGAGAGTGAAAACCAGAAAAATTAGAGTTTGGAGGCCAGGAGTGTCAGATAAGGAAGAAAGGCCAGCGTTTGGAGTACAAGCCTAGGGACAGATGGACCCCATTTACCTCAGTTGGAGGTTAGTGGCAGAGAGGCGAAGATCAGCATTTTGGGGTCAGGAGTTTTAGGGATTAGAATGTAGCCGAAAGGGAAAGTATTTGGGGATCAAAGATGTGGAGACAAAGTCAGTGAAGGGTAAATGTTAAGGAAACAGTATTAGAATTTACTTTCTGTCACACTGGACAGAAAAAGCTATACGTCAGGGCATCTGAATTTGAGGATCAGTGTTGAGATAGGAGTAGCATTTAGGGAGCAGACTGGTGAGAAGGGGGGATAGAATTTAGAGGGCTATTACGGGAGGCATGTTTAGTGTTGAGGTCAGAATTGAGGAGACAGAGGGTCAGGATTTGTGGGTCAGAGATGGAAGAACCAGCAGAAAGGGGGAGGTCAGAGGCTGGGGAGAATGAGACCGGCTCCAGGGGACAGGTCAGGGTTTGAGTTCAGATTTGGGAAAACAGGGACTGGAAATGTCAGTGTTGGAGGCAAGTAGAGAATTGAGGGTCAGGGCTGGGAACAGAGTACCCGTGTTTGGGGTCAGATGAGGGGGCCTGGGAGGTCCTCGATGATGAGGCAGGTCCCAGCTTCTTCATATCTGTTCCCCAAGACCAGCACTTACTCCTGGGAGCTGAGGAAGGCATTTTCATTCTGAACCGAAATGATCAGGGGGCCACGCTGGAGATGGTGAGGGCCAGGCAGCTCCGCGGGTGAGCCAAGGGTCGGAGGCTGGAATTGGGATTTTCTGGGGTCTTACAGGAGCTGTCTCCTCCTTGCTCTGCAGTTCTTTCTAGCCGGACTACCTGGGTGTACTCCATCAACAATGTCCTCATGTCTCTCTCAGGTCTGGCTGTGTGTTGGTAGGGATGGGTTGGAGTGGGGGGTTCAGAACTTAAGGAGTCAAGTGTCAGGGGGTGGGAGCTAGCTGGGCACAGCTGGAAAAAAACACTTAGGATCCCCTTCCACAGAGCCCACAATTCAAATCCTAGCCACGTTTTAGATTTAGGACTTTGGGCAAGAGACTTTCGCTTCCCAAACCTCTGTTTCCCCATCTGTAAAATGGGGCTCACAATACTGCCACCTCTCAAGTCATTGTTGAGGTATTCCTACAATGAGTTAGTCTTTACATTTCTTTGATGGTCATATGACAGACCTTATCACAGATTTTATTAACTAGAGTGAGTGAGCTGTAGGTTAAAATTTTGTGTCATTGTTTTACAAACGCTTTGTGTAAAGAATTTCTCATTTGTGAGGAAACACCAAGCCAGATAAGATTTGTGAGCTCATTAATATCACATGTGGGATGAGAAACTTTTACAGAATCTCTAGGTATATTTCTTCTTAAACTTTTTTAATATGTGTAACTTCAGCTGACTGGTTAAGTGTCCATAGTTTCTCATGTGACGACAGGCACCACTAGGGTTAGGAACATACTTATTTTAGGCACCATTGTTCACCAGAGCCAAGCAAACTGCCTGGCCTCCCGTGGGCATTTAATATATGTTAAGTGGGAAGCGAAGAAATACACGTGCTTGAGATTTAAAGACTTGGGCATTTCAAAGGGATGGGGCCCAGGGAAGGGATGGGGAAAGCTGGGAGTGTGCATTGCCCTATAAATTCCTGCTTCCCCTAAATACACACACCCTGCACGAAAGTCCCCCCACCTGTCTTCTCATAGCATCCTGGTCCTCCTGGAAAGGAAAGAGGCCAGAGCAGGAAGCCCCACTGCTCACATCAGTCCCCACCGGCTCCTAGCAAGGCACGAGACCCCAGTGGAACCACAGAACCCTCTACTATCTGATTCCTGCCCCTACCCCCACCCCCACCCCGACTCACGCCTACCTTGTTCTGCAGGAAGAACATGGTCTCCACTAAGATCCAGGATACCAAAGGTTGCCAGGCGTGCTATGTGGGTGAGAGAGAATCTCGTGGATATTCAGAGGGGAGCGGGGCCAGGGGCATGACTTGGACTTTAGCCACTGAAGAGGGTTGCGATTTAAGGCAGGGTGTCCAGAGCCCGGGGAAAGATGTGTGGCCTTTGGGGGCGCGGGGCAGGGGAGACAGGATTGACCCTAACCCATCCTTCCCCACCTCCACAGCGGAGGGCGCTAGCTCCGGGGGCCCGTTCCTGTGTGGGGCATTGGAGACATCCGTGGTCCTGCTTCAGTGGTAGCAGCCCGTGAACAAGTTCCTGCTGGTCCGGATAGGGGGCCTGTAAGCACTGGGGACTTTGTCAGGTTCTGTGGCGGGGGCCTTCCACTCTTCTGCTGAGAGCTCTTTGAAGTCGGGCTTCCACCCGAGGTCTCTTCCCAATCTCCCCAAGAGCCTGCTCTCCTGGAGGCTCCTCCTTCTGAGGCCCTCCGGTTCTTTAAGCCCCGCCCTTCGCCCGGGGCCTAATTCTTCTTCAGGCCCTGTGCCCCGCCAGGTCTCTTAGGAGACCCTGTTCAGGTTTTGGAGCCTCTAAGACCTTAGGGCCTTGGAGGCCACGCCCACTGGGAGCCCGGCCTTGCTGTCACCAAGGCGGCACGCCCCCTAGTGGAAGCCACGCCCACTCTGAGACCACACCCCTCAACTTCTAAGCCCTCTGAAGCCTCAGCCCCTCAAGTTTCTAGGTGGCACCTCCCAAGACTGAGGGCTCCGGAAATCCTTCGGGAGCCCCAGGCCGACTCTCTTCCAAGGCCCCGCCCCTCACAGGCCCCGCCCCAAACCTCCTCTGAGTCCGCCCCTTCCCGAGCGGCCCGCAGCAGGTGCTCTTCCCGCTACCCACGCCTCTGCCGGTGTTCTCACTGCTGACCGGGCCAGGCTCCGAGCTGCCCGCCGTGTGCATCGGCGTGAGCCCCGGGCAGCCGGCGAAGTCGGTGTTCTTCCACGCCGTGCGCTTCGGCGCGCTCTCCTGCTGGCGGGGCGAGATGAGCGCAGGTGAGTGGGACAGGTCCTGGGAGGGGTGCGGCTTATCAGGTTAGCGGCGTTGGGTCTGGGTAGCTGGGCGGTGCTTAACCAGAAGCGTAACTGGGAAGCGGGCTGAACTAAGAGGGGACTGGAGAACGTTGGGTATATATAACTGGTGAGATGGATGACGGGGAGGGGGAGAAGGAGGGTGTGAGGAACTCTGTGATGGGTGGGGTTTAGCCTGCTTGCCTGGGGATACAGAGGATGCCTAGCAGAGTATAGGGGAATGAGGTGGAATTGGACCTTGCACTTCCGCCTCTCCACCAGAGCCCAAGGGACCAGTACAAGTGACTCAGGTCGAGGAAGACAAGGTGATGGTGTTGATGGACGCTAAGGACCCTTCTGGCTCTCCCTCACTATTCCTAGATCTCGGATTTCCGACCCCCACATCATGTAACTCTCAGAAACTCTAACTCCGGTCCTTGCCCGTCTCTCTTTGCTTTTCACACTGAACTTATTGTCTGGTCCCTCAGTAACCTTCTAAGCCTCACTTACTGCTCTTAAAGCTCCCTCTCTATCTCCTTCGAGGGTCTCTGAAGCTGGTGACTCCAGAGGGGGCCCCAGTCCGGGGGCTTCGAACTCCAGAGATCCCCATGACTGAAGCAGTGGAGGCCGCAGGTACGTGCAAGGACGGTAGGGCCCGGGGTCCTGGTTGGAGGGTTAAGTGAAATCCAAGGGTAACAGGCACTGATTTCCTCCCAGCTATGGTCAGGGGTTGGCTCCAACCCTGCTGGAAGCATGGAGTGTAGGTGTGGGCTCTAGGCTCAGACAAGGGAAGCTCCTGCATCCCAGCACCCACAACCCAGTCCCTCCTTCAAACATCTCATTCATCAGAAGGATGGGGAGAACTGAGTCAGGGTGTGAAGTCCTGGAGAAGCTTCCTCCAGTCTCAGTTCAGACAGGTCTCCCTTCTCTACCCCCAGTGTCTCTTAGGTCCAGGGCTCATGCAGGACCAGTGTGTGACCTTGGGTAATGGACTTTGCTTCTCTCTGAGCCTCAGTCTCCCAACTATAAAATGGGATCACTATAGAGATATGTGGGTTAAGAGCATGGACCAGACTGCCTGGGTTGGAATCCAGCTCAATGACCTTAGGCATATGACCTAATCTTCCTGTGCCTCACTTTCCTCCTCTGGAAAATGGAATGAAAAATGGTGCTTGGCTCACAGAACACTATGTGTCAGACATTGCCCTTATGCTTTTGTATTTTACTTAATCCTTTTGGTCGCCTATCAGGTAGGTATTATGTTGTCAAAGGTTGGTATTCTGAGGTGCAGAAAGATTAAGTCACTTGCTTGAGGTCACACAGTGGATACGTGTTGTTAGCAAGACTGATTATTTCTGGACCTGAGGATTTCAGAGTCTACCTCCCTGCTCTCTTTGAGGGAGAGGGGAGGAGTCTTCTAGACACTGACACATGCAACTTTTCCCCCAGCTGCTGCAGGAACTCAGAGACCCCACCCTCACCTTCCGTCTGCTTGGCTCCCATAGGTATGAGCTTGGGGTAGGGGAGAGAGGACTGGAAAGGGGGAGGCTTCGGATGTAGAGAAGGCATCCTGACATGTCCCCAGCCGCCTGGATCTTTGGCCTGAACATTCACTCACTTGGTCTCCCTGCTAGCATCTCTGCCCCCTATAGTCCAATCCCCAACACAGCAGCTGAGGGGGAATTTTCATTTTGTATTTTTAATTTAGCTTTTTATTTTGACATGACATTTATTCTCTCAGAGAAGTTACAAAAATAAAACTAAAAATTCTGTATCCCCTTCACCCAGATTCGTCATATTTTATTTTTTAACCACATTTGCTTTTTTTTCTCTTTCATATACGTTTAGTTATTTTTCTACTTGCATATGAATTATAGACATGATGACTGATTCCCATTTATCCCTATATACTTCAATACATGTTACCTATACCAACGCAAGGACATACTCTTACAAACCACCATACAGCTGTCAAAATCAAGAAACTAACACTGAGCTCTCACTGCCTTCTAATTCACACACCCATTCAAGTCTGACCAGTTGTCCCAGTGATGCTCTTTATAACCAAAAATCATACTTTTTTTTTTTTTCTGGTCCAGGACATTACCTAGGACAATGGGTTGCATTTGGGAGTCATGTTTATTTATTCTTTAACACGAATCAATTCTTCACACTTTTCTTTGTATTTCATGACCTTGATACTTGTGAAGCATACAGGAAATTTGTTTCACCAAACGTCCCTCAGTTTTGTTTGAGGTTTCCAGGTTAGGCGTTTTGGGCAAGAACACCACAGAAATGATGGTGTGTCCTCCTCAGTGCATCAGATCAGGAAGCAGATGTCAGTTTGTCCCATTACAGGCAACGTTACCTTGGTTATTTGGACAAGGTGGAGTCAACCAAGTTCCCTGTTATAAATTTACTCTTTTTCCCTTTATATTAATAAGTATCTTTTCTGATGATTTGTTGAGATCTTTATAAATTTGCTATTCCTCATCAGACTTCCACCCACTAGTTTTACCATTGATCATTTTTGCCTGAGTCTACTATTAGGATGGTTAATAAATGGTGATTTTCTATTTTTATCACTCCTTCTAAATGTATTAGTTAGCATTCTACTGCAAGGAAGAGCTGTCCCTTCTCCACCATGTATGTTTGCATACATGTGCTGGTGTGTTCTTCCAGCATAGTCTCAATAGTTTCCATTTTATTCTATGGGTTGTAATGTATTAGTATCATTATTTTGAGGCACAAATTCTCCCAGTTATAGCCATCGAGAGCCCCTTCAAAGACTTCTTTGAACTTTTGACATGGCACAGGGGTCTTTTGAAATCCAGATCTGACTGTGTCACCCTCCACCTGTTCAACACCCAATCCTGGCCACAGCCCACACAACCATGACTTCTGCTGTCAAGCCCCCTCCCACCTCAAGGCCTTTGTGCAGGCTGTTCTCTCTGCTCAGAACACTCTTCCCTGCCCTTTCACCAAGTTCCCTCCTGAACGTCTTTCAGGCTCCAGCATCCATTCTTCGGGGTGCACGTTGGCCGACCCGTTGGGCTAGGTTTCCTGGGTGTGTGCCTCACGCTGCTTTGCACTCACGTCATTCACTGATTCATGTTGGGCTGCTGCTCCAGACTGAGCTCCCCTAGAGCAGGAGCCGTGCCTGCTCACGCACTGCTGAAGCCCAGCATTGTGCTGGCACACCCTCTGTAGACTCCTTTGTGAATGTATGAATGAATGAATGAATGAATGAATGAACAAATGAATGAGTAAACTGATTTTTCTCTTCCTTCCCAAGGCCTGTGGTAGTGGAGACACGCCCAGCAGATGATCCTACTGCCCCCAGCAACCTATATATCCAGGAATGAGTCCCTGGGGTTGGGGGTGTGTGTTAGGAATCAGTCTCTGCACCCCCTCCCCTCCCCAGTGGACACAGTATAGTGGTCATGACATGCCTGTGTCTACAAATAAACGTGATTTTACCCTCTGCTGTCATCTTGGATTTCTGGGGGAAGGGGAGGAGTGCCGAATTCCTGGATGCCTACTGACGCCCCCCAAATTTCAACGATCCAGTACAACATCAGGGAAGTAGCACAGACTTTATTTCTACAGCACATGGCCACCTCTCCCCCAGCAGCCTTGGGAGGAGGGATTTGGGGACTAAGTGGCTTGCTGTAAGAATAAGGCACTTGAAGTGGGAGTGAAGGGCCAGCTGTGGGTGTCTCAGCTAAGCTGGTCCTCATACAGCTTGTGGAAACAATCACCAGCAGGGAAGAAATCCCAACATCTCTCTTGGTACAGAAGAGCCCCCACTTTCCTCCCCACCAACCCTTGACCCCTAACCTCACCGCAACTCAACCCTGGACCCCCTGCCACATCCAAGTCCCCAGCTCCTCCTAGATGTTGCTCCAACACCCAGACCTCAACTGCAGCCATAACCCCCAACACATGACCTCATCTTTCTTTATCTTCTCACCCAAACTCAGACTGAATCTCAGCCCCTGGGAATTCTTCCCCCTCCAGACCCTCAGGCCCAGAACTCAACCTCAACCCCAGGAATCAACCCAGGTCCCCATCTCCCTCAGCCACAGGCCTGCGGGAGATCCATTCCACACATCTCATCTGTAATAGGCTCCCATGCGGCGTGCCCTGCACCAAGTGAGAACCCGACCCCCAGGAGCTCATAGGACCTGTGTTACTAGGTGGCTGTGATGATGCAGAGACCTAATGCACTGTCAACACTGATACCCAAGTGTTTCTGTTACTAAGATCGTCATGGTTATTAGTCCTTTAACCCTCAGCTCCAGCCCAGACAGAGTCACATCCTGGCCCTCCTGAGCTCAGACTTCCAGCCCTAACCCACCCCAGTTCTTGCTCCCAAAACCCTCTTTCCCCACTTAACCCATCTGTGTGTTTCAGCCCCACCCTCGCAGAAGACATACCTCCTCCTCTACCCCCCATAGTTAGGTCCTGGGCCACAGCTGGGGGGCTGGGGCCAGGAGGCAAGGGTCCACAGATGCTGGGATACCGAGCTCTCCAGGGCTGGAGTCTAGGACACTAGGTCTCTTGAAGTCCTGGAGGACCATCATGATGATCCCACAGGGATCTGGAAGTGGCATCCCTGAACCTAGGTGTGGGACTCAAAATAATTAGCCTGATGAACTCTCATGAGTAGCTTTTCCTTGGAAACTCCTGCTGTACCCAGGATTCACCCTTTAGTTGCCAGAGTATGTTGATGATGTTGGGGGGGCGGTTAGATGGGAAGGCTGGAGTGGTGGTCGGATATTGTGGGGAGGATCAGACCCAGGAAGCAGCATCAGTTCTGGCAGGGGCAGACAGCAGGGTGCCCTCTCTCGGAGATCATCTCATGTATTTCCCCACTCTCCCTCTCTGTTTCCAAAGCCCAAGTTCCGTTCTCCATCTGACGAGGGTCTTTGGGGGACTGCGGATGAGGGGCAGCTGAGCCCAGGGGTACTGGTCCGCTGTGCCAGTGGGCCACCCCTCCCGCACACCCCAGCCTCCCGCAGCCACCCGAAGCCCCCACCTAACCGCTCATGCAGGTAACAAGGCAGGCTGGGGAACTTGGTGGGCATAGGTGGGGGTAGGGCAGGTCGGGGGGGTGATTTGGGGGCTGATTTTCCCCACCCCATCTCAGAAATTTCAAATGTGGAACCCAGCCCTCGGGAACATGACCAGCCCCCAATGTTGCCCCCCATGAAGGAAAAGATGAAGAGAAAGGTGAGGCCAGCTGTGCTGAGGACTCACACCGCTGATCGTGGCTGGGGATGCCTGGTCGGGGTTGCAGGGCTGAAGACTAATAATGATGACAGGTGACATTTGTTGAGCAACTCCTCTGTGCCAGACCCTGACCTCATGTCTTTACATGGTGTATACCTTCACAGATGGAGATAGATAGCACAGAAATAGATATTGTCCCCCATTTAAAAATGGGGGAAACTGAGGCACAGCGGGGTAAGTAGATTTCGAAGGTCATAAACCTTTGAGGAGGCAGAGGCAGGATATGAACCTTGGCACTCCAGAGTCTTAACCAGGGCACCTTCCTGTCCCCTCCTCTCTTCTGCTGGATGGGCAGCTGCCCTGCCCCTATGGCCCACCCAGGGATGTGCCCTTCTCCTAAAGTTCTTCAATGGCTGCCCTCTCTGGATCCACAGCACGGCGGCCTTGACACACCACTCCACCAAAGGTGAGCATTCAGGAGATTCTGAGAGAATATGATGGGGATGGGGAGGGTCCTTAATGGAGGTGCAGATGCAGGGACAAGGGGAGGGTTTTAATGGGAGGGGGAGTTGAGGAGCACTGGCGGGGGCAGAGCTGGGGGTGACAGTTGGGTTTTAAGGATCAAAGATGGGTAGAGTGAAGATGAGTTTGAGAGTGAAAACCAGAAAAATTAGAGTTTGGAGGCCAGGAGTGTCAGATAAGGCAGAAAGGCCAGCGTTTGGGGTACAAGCCTAGGGACAGATGGACCCCATTTACCTCAGTTGGAGGTTAGTGGTAGAGAGGCTAAGATCAGCATATTGGGGTCAGGAGACTTAGGGATGGGAATGTAGCCAAAAGGGAAAGTATTTGGGGATCAAAGATGTGGAGACAAGGTCAGTGAAAGGTAAATGTTAAGGAAACAGTAATAGAATTTACTTTCTCTCACACTGGACAGAAAAAGCTATACGTCAGGGCATCTGAATTTGAGGATCAGTGTTGAGATAGGAGTATAATTTAGGGAGCAGACTGGTGAGAAGGGGGGATAGAATTTAGAGGGCTATTACGGGAGGCATGTTTAGTGTTGAGGTCAGAATTGAGGAGACAGAGGGTCAGGATTTGTGGGTTCAGAGATGGAAGAATAAGCAGAACGGGGGAGGTCAGAGGCTGGGGAAAATGAGACCGGCTCCAGGGGAAAGGTCAGGGTTTGAGTTCAGATTTGGGAAAACAGGGACTGGAAATGTCAGTGTTGGAGGCAAGTAGAGAATTGAGGGTCAGGGCTGGGAACAGAGTACCCGTGTTTGGGGTCAGATGAGGGGGCCTGGGAGGTCCTCGATGATGAGGCAGGTCCCAGCATCTTCATATCTGTTCCTCAAGACCAGCACTTACTCCTGGGAGCTGAGGAAGGCATTTTCATTCTGAACCGAAATGATCAGGGGGCCACGCTGGAGATGGTGAGGGCCAGGCAGCTCCGCGGGTGAGCCAAGGGTCAGAGGCTGGAATTGGGATTTTCTGGGGTCTTACAGGAGCTGTCTCCTCCTTGCTCTGCAGTTCTTTCTAGCCGGACTACCTGGGTGTACTCCATCAACAATGTCCTCATGTCTCTCTCAGGTCTGGCTGTGGGTTGGTTGGTATGGGTTGGAGTGGGGGGGTCAGATCTTAAGGAGTCAATGGTCAGGGTGTGGGACCTATCTGGGCACAGCTGAAAAAACACTTAGGATCCCCTTCCACAGAGCCCACAATTCAAATCCCAGCCACGTTTTCAATGTAGGACTTGGGGCAAGAGACTTTGGCTTCCCAAGCCTCTGTTTCCCCATCTGTAAAATGGGGCTCACAATACTGCCACCTCTCAAGTCAGTTTTGAGGTCATTCCTACAATGAGTTTGTCTTTACATTTCTTTGATGGTCATATGACAGTCCTTATCCCACACTTCACTAAACTAGATTGAGCGAGCTGTAGGTTAAAATTTTGTGTCATTGTTTTACAAAAGCTTTGTGTAAAAGAATTTCTCATTTGTGAGGAAACACCAAGCCAAATAGGATTTTTGAGCTCATTAATATCACATCCAGGATGAGAAACTTTTACAAAATCTCTAGGTATGTTTCTTCTTAAACTTTTGTAATATGTGTAACTTCACCTGACTGGTTAAGTGTCCATAGTTTCTCATGTGACTACAGGCGCCACTAGGTTTAGGAACGTACTTATTTTACTCACCATTGTTCACCAGAGCCAAGCACACTGCCTGGCCTCTCGTGGGCATTTAAAATATGATAAGTGAGAAGCAAAGAAATACAGGTGCTTGAGATTTAAAGGCTTGGGCGTTTGAAAGGGATGGGGCCCAGGGAATGTTTGGGAAAAGCTGGGAGTGTGCAGTTCCCTATAACTTCCTGCTTCCCCTACCTACCCACACCCTGCAGGAAAGACCCTCCACCTGTATTCTCATAGCATCCTGGGCCTGCTGGAACGGAAAGAGGCCAGAGCAGGAATCCCCATTGCTCACATCAGTCCCCACCGGCTACTAGTAAGGTACGAGACCCCAGTGGTTCCACAGACCCCTCTAATATCTGATTCCTGCCCCTATCACCCACCCACCACACACTCATGCCTACCTTCTTCTGCAGGAAGAACATGGTCTCCACTAAGATCCAGGATACCAAAGGCTGCCAGGTGTGCTGTGTTGGTGAGCGAGAATCTCGTGGATATTCAGAGGGGAGCGGGGCCAGGGGCATGACTTGGACTGTAGCCACTGAAGAGGGTTGCAGAATTAAGGCAGGGTGTCCAGAGCCCGGGGAAAGATGTGTGGCCTTTGGGGGCGCGGGGCAGGGGAGACAGGATTGACCCTAACCCATCCTTCCCCACCTCCACAGCGGAGGGCGCTAGCTCCCGGGGCCCGTTCCTGTGTGGGGCATTGGAGACATCCGTGGTCCTGCTTCAGTGGTAGCAGCCCGTGAACAAGTTCCTGCTGGTCCGGATAGGGGGCCTGTAAGCACTGGGGACTTTGTCAGGTTCTGTGGCGGGGGCCTTCCACTCTTCTGCTGAGAGCTCTTTGAAGTCGGGCTTCCACCCGAGGTCTCTTCCCAATCTCCCCAAGAGCCTGCTCTCCTGGAGGCTCCTCCTTCTGAGGCCCTCCGGTTCTTTAAGCCCCGCCCTTCGCCCCGGGCCTAATTCTTCTTCAGGCCCTGTGCCCCGCCAGGTCTCTTAGGAGACCCTATTCAGGTTCTTGGAGCCTCTAAGGCTTTGGTGCCTCGGAGGCCACGCCCCCTGGGGGGCCCGGCATTTCTGTCACCAAGGCGGCACGCCCCCTAGTGGAAGCCACGCCCACTCTGAGACCACACCCCTCAACTTCTAAGCCCTCTGAAGCCTCAGCCCCTCAAGTTTCTAGGTGGCACCTCCCAAGACTGAGGGCTCCGGAAATCCTTCGGGAGCCCCAGGCCGACTCTCTTCCAAGGCCCCGCCCCTCACAGGCCCCGCCCCAAACCTCCTCTGAGTCCGCCCCTTCCCGAGCGGCCCGCAGCAGGTGCTCTTCCCGCTACCCACGCCTCTGCCGGTGTTCTCACTGCTGACCGGGCCAGGCTCCGAGCTGCCCGCCGTGTGCATCGGCGTGAGCCCCGGGCAGCCGGCGAAGTCGGTGTTCTTCCACGCCGTGCGCTTCGGCGCGCTCTCCTGCTGGCGGGGCGAGATGAGCGCAGGTGAGTGGGACAGGTCCTGGGAGGGGTGCGGCTTATCAGGTTAGCGGCGTTGGGTCTGGGTAGCTGGGCGGTGCTTAGCCTGAAGCGTAACTGGGAAGCGGGCTGAACTAAGAGGGGACTGGAGAACGTTGGGTATATATAACTGGTGAGATGGATGACGGGGAGGTGGAGAAGGAGGGTGTGAGGAACTCTGTGATGGGTGGGGTTTAGCCTGCTTGCCTGGGGATACAGAGGATGCCTAGCAGAGTATAGGGGAATGAGGTGGAATTGGACCTTGCACTTCCGCCTCTCCACCAGAGCCCAAGGGACCAGTACAAGTGACTCAGGTCGAGGTAGACAAGGTGACAGTCACTTCTGGATTTCTGATGTGCACCTCTGTCTCTGACCATCTCCCAGTCTCCACAAAGCTCAGGAAAGGAAGGAATTCATTAGGAAGTCCTAGGCGGGGAATCTGAGGCCCACAGAGGGGAAGTGACTCACATCACCAGCTGTCAGACCTGCTCTGTGCCCTCTCTGTCTGTGTCTATATTGTCCCCTCTGAATCTCTCTTTCTCAATGTGTCTGTTTTGCCACTTCTTGGTCTCTGCCCAGCTCGCTCCATGTCTGCCTCAGTTTGGATCTGTTTCTGATTTTCTGTCCCTGTCTCTGTCTCCCTCTGACTTTCCTCATTTTAACAAAGTCACATCACCTCCTGCTCAGAGCCCTCCCAAGCCTTCCATTTCCCTCCAACAATGAGCCCAAATTTCGCATCACAGCACTCGAGTCTGATGCCCACAACCACCCCAGGCTGACCCACCTTCTCTCCACTCCGCCCACTTTGCCACTTTTCAGGCCCACCAGGCACTTTCCTACCTCCGGGCCTTTGCACTTGCTCATCTTGTTCACGTTGAGTGGGAATGCTCCCATCCTCAACCCCGTCACCTTCTCAGAGTTGCCTTCGCTGATCACCCAGTATGAAACGTCATACCCCTTCCTACACGTATTTCCTGTTGTCTTTTCTTGCTTTTGTTTTTTCTATTTATTCGCATCTCACATACTGTTTCTTTCTCCTTTTTCTCTTGTCTACTGTCCGTATCCCCCACTGGAATATTCTCTCCACGAGGGTGGGGATCTCTGTCTCTATGTCCACAGCTGTGTCCCCATTGCCTACCTCGGCACCTGGCACACAGTAAATGTGTAGTCGGTTGAATGAATCTATCTCCCTCTGGCCTCTGGTTCCCTGTATCGCTGCCTCTCTCTTTTGCTGACCATTCCTTGTCCCCTCATGTTACCCCCTCCCCATGTGGTACGTGGTGTGGGTGGCAGCCAGGGGCTCCTGGGGCCAGGTTTCCTGGTCCCCATCTGACACCATGCCGGGGTGACCTTTGCAGTCACAGGCCGCCTGTCAGAGCTCCAGATCAGCTATGTCTGCCGGGAAGTGCTCCATGTGAGGGGATGCTTGGTGGGTCTGGGTGGGGGCAGGGCTCTGCTCACACCCCCAGAACACTCACAGCCCCACTCTCCATCCTCCTCCCCAGGGACTGGCCTATCTACACTCACAGAAGAAGATACACCGGGACATCAAGGTGATCTAGGGGCAGAAAAGTAGCCTTGGTGGGTGGGGCCTCTGGGAGATGGTAGTGGTATTTGGAGGGCTCAGGCAGTGTGTGACCAGGGAGCAGAGGCAGAGTTGGGCTGGCAGGAGGGAGGGGTGTCTGTGACAGCCTCTGATCCCCCAACTCTTCCCCAGGGAACCAACATCCCCATCAACGACCCTGGGGAGGTCAGACTGGGTGAGTGTGGCTGGTGGGGGTGGGGAGGGGGACTGGCTGGGAGCCAGAGGGGACAGGGACCCTAGGTCAGTATGTCTCTCCATCTGCCTCCAGCTGACTTTGGTATATCGGCCCAGATCGGGGCCAAACTGGCTCGACGCCTCTCTTTCATTGGGACACCCTACTGGTGAGGGGTGCCTGGCTGGCAGCCAGGGGTGGTGCGGGGTTGGTGGTGATGGGCAGCGGCTTTCCCCACCATGGATCTCTGGCAATCTCCATCCTGCCTTTTTGCCCTTCCTCTGCCTTTCTCTGTTGAGCGTTCTGTGTACTCTGTGGCTCTCCCTTGAGTTTTCCATTTCCCTAGGTCTTTCTGTGCATGTCTCCCCTCCACGTGTTTTTCTCAGTGTTTGTGTTGATTTTGATCCTGATCTCTGTCTCTCCATACCTATCCGTGGCTGTCTTTTCTGTCTGTTTCAGTCTGTGGCTCTCCCTGTCTCTTTGCCTCTCTCTGTCTATGTTTTCTAGTCTATCTCTGACTCTCTGTCTTTACCTCTCTCCGTGTTTACTTCTGTCTCTCTGCCTCTTTGTGTCTGCATCCAACTCTCTCTGTGTCCCATTCTCCGGCTCGCTCCCTGTCTCTCTCCTGTCCCCCCACCCCCTACCTAGGAGTCTCCCCTCCCCTTCATCATGTCACCCCTGGCTCTCTGAGGGTCTCTGCCCCTAGGATGGCTCCGGAAGTGGCGGCCGTGGCCCTGAAGGGGGGATACAACTAGCTGTGTGACATCTGGTCTCTGGGCATCACAGACATGGAATTAGCCGAGCTACAGCCACCACTCTTTCACGTTCACCCTCTCAGGTAGGCAGATGTGGCAGGTCCCCTGGTCCCAGAGATCCCACTCGACTCTGACCCTGAACACCACCCCCGCCTGCTTCCCCACATCAAGACCCCCCTACAGGGGATCCCTCTCCCTTCGAGCCCAACCCGAGAACCTCAACCCAGAAAGCATTTTCTCCAGTCCACACCAGGAGCCCCCAGTGCAGGGAGTCCTGCCTTGAGGCTCCCCCGAACCCTCTGCAACTCTGTAACATGATGAGCAGCATCCCCTGGAAGTGGCGTCCTATGCATCGTAAAACATACCCCTCATTCTCCTCCTGACCCTCACTGCTCTCTCCTGACCACAGTGCCATCGGGGGTCCCTCACATCGTGAGATCTGACCTCCACAGAGAAGTCTGAATCCCATGTTCTGTCCTTGCTTTCTAGAATTCTCTTCCGCATGACCAAGAGTGGCTATCAGCCTCCTCGGCTAAAGGAAAAAGGCAAATGGTAGGAGAGAGTCATGGGAAGGCGGGGGAGAGAGGGCAGAGTCAGGGCTGATGGTCTGATGGGAGGGTCTCTGGTCCCCTCAGCCAAGAACTTGCCTTTTGGGGGGGTTATTTATTTATTTATTTACTTTTAGAGGAGGGGGTTGAACCTAGGGCTTCCTGCATGCTAAGCATGCGCTCTAACACTTGAACTGTACCCTCCCCCAGTACTTGCCTTTTTCTTCCCAAGGTCGGCTGCCTTCCACATCTTCGTCAAAGTCACCCTCACCAAGAGCGCCAAGAAATGACCTGGCGCCACCAAGATGCTCAGTGTAAACCTCCCCTCCCTGAGCCGCCTTCCCAAACTCACCCACTGTGAGAACCCCCCCAGGGCCTCCCTCGGCTCCCTAGAACACTGATGATTTTATTCCACAGAACGCCTATGGCCCTTTCAAAGTCCCTGCTCCCTCTGAAATCCCCAGGGCTCCGCCTTCCAAGACCCTCCAAATTGTACCCCAGACCTTTCCCCCAAGATATGCTGAGTTCTAAAACCTCACAAGTTGCCAACGGCTTCAGGACCCATTCCTGGGGGTTCTCTGGAATTCCAGGGGACACCCGAGACACCTCTGGAATTCTCCAACTTCTCTAAATTCGTCTGATCCCTTCAGACACCTCAGAATCCCCCAGGTGGCAGCTGCCCAGACTTCCCCGCCTTCTTCCTCTATTGGCACCTTCACCGCCAGATTCCCTTAGATGGGTTCTCAAGCCCCTGTGCCAGCCCTCTCCCTGCAGCCCAGCCCTCTGTCTGCTGACCGCCTCCTCCTCCCACCCCCAGCACCGACTGTTGTCCCAGCCTGGGCTAAACAGAGGCCTGATCCTAGAGCTTCTTGACAAACTGAGGAACCCAGGGAAGGGGGCAGCTGTTGGCGAGATTGAAGATGAGGAGCCTGAGGTGAGTGGGCCTTGCTTGGATGACAAAAGCACTGGACGGTCCCCACCTTTGCTCAGGCTGCTCCCCTGCCTGGGGTGTCCCCTTGTTGCCTCTCTTAGAAGGAGAAAAGCCAGGGAGCATGGGGGGCTTGGCACAGAGCTGGGGGCACAGAGGTTACGGGAGAGCCGAGGGCTCCAGACTGGGCTGCTGGAGGCCGGTGGGCCTGACGCGGCTGCCGCTCTGCCCAGCTACCCCCCGCCATCCCTCGGCGGATCTGATCCACCCATCTATCCAGCTCTGTGGGGATCCCAGTTGCGAACTGCTGTCGTCAGTAGAGAATCCTTAAGCTTTGGAGACCCTTGTAATCCCCTCATCAGATTGCCAGAGACCCCAGAGATCCTCCTCACTTCTAAACAGACCCTCAGAGGCCCCCCATTACCATCTGATCCCACAAGAGGCCCCAGAGAACCTCATCTACAAAATGATTCTAGAGACCCCTACCTCTCCACTCTGCACACGGAACCCATAAAATTTCCTATAACCACCAGGACTCCCAGAGACCTCAGAAACCTTGTTCTGATCCCAGATACCCAAGTGGAATCTAAAAACAAACACTCTATAACCATGTTGAGCCCCCATCGCCCTGATCACAAATCTTGACCCCAAAATGAGACCCCTGTAAACCAAGATCCCTCGCCTGAAGGGACAGCTCCAGTCCTAAGATCCTGGCTGCAGACCACACCCACACCCCAGTTCTATTCTTTCTATTCCCGAATCCATGTCCCCAGCTCACTGTGTGTCACCTGCATACCACCCCACCCCAAACCCCATGGCGGCACATAGAGTTCATGATGCTCAGAGGCATGTAGTCGAGACCCACAGCTGACAAGGTGAGATGCCTCCCCACTGCCCTGCCGCCCTCCCCTACCCCTGGGCCACTGCTGACCCTTTCCTATCCCACAGGCTCGCTTACAACCCCCTGGAGGCTTCAAGAGCAGCAGTCCTAGGTCAGGGACCCTCAGCGTGGGAGGGGGGCTGGGATATGTGTGGGGACCGCCCGAGGCTCATGCCTGTCCCTCCTCAGGAGGAACCTGTCAGAGTCCGAAGATGACTACGACAACGTGGACATGTGAGAGAGTGCCACAGACCCCACCAAGCCCCACCATCCATGACCCCAACCTCAGCCCCTGCTTTCCTTCCACCACTCAGCCGTGACCCCTGGCTGGACACTCAGTACCCACACCTACCTTCACCCTAACCCTGACCCTCCCAGACCAGCCCCCACTCTCCTCCCCACCAACCCTTCACCCCTAACCTCACCCCAACTCAACCCTGGAGCCCCTGCCACATCCTAGTACCCAGCACTCACGTCATTCACTGATTCATGTCTGGCTGCTTCTCCAGACTGAGCTCCTCGACAGCAGGAGCCCTGCCTGCTCTCGCACTGTTGAAGCCTAGCATTGTGCTGGCACACACTCTGTAGACTTCTTTGTGAATGTATGAATGAATGAATGAATGAATGAACAAATGAATGGGTAAACTGATTTTTCTCTTCCTTCCCCAGGCCTGTGGTAGTGGAGACACGCCCAGCAGATGATCCTACTGCCCCCAGCAACCTCTATATCCAGGAATGAGTCCCTGGGGTTGGGGGTGTGTGTTAGGAATCAGTCTCTGTACACCTTCCCCTCCACAGTGGACACAATATTGTGGTCATGATATGCCTGTGTCTCCCAATAAACGTGATTTTACCCTCTGCTGTCATCTTGGATTTCTGGGGGAAGGGGAGGAGTGCCGAATTCCTGGATGCCTACTGACGCCCCCCAAATTTCAATGATCCAGTACAACATCAGGGAAGTAGCACAGACATTATTTCTACAGCACATGGTCACCTCTCCCCAAGCAGACTTGGGAGGAGGGATTTGGGGACTAAGTGGCTTGCTGTAAGAATAAGGCACTTGAAGTGGGAGTGAAGGGCCACCTGTGGGTGTCTCAGCTAAGCTGGTCCTCATACAGCTTGTGGAAACAATCACCAGCAGGGAAGAAATCCCAACATCTCTCTTGGTACAGACCAGCCCCCACTCTCCTCCCCACCAACCCTTGACCCCTAACCTCACCCCAACTCAACCTTGGACCCCCTGCCACATCCAAGTCCCCAGCTCCTCCTAGATGTTGCTCCAACACCCAGACCTCAACTGCAGCCATAACCCCCAACCCCTGACCTCATCTTTCTTTATCTTCTCACCCAAACTCAGACTGAATCTCAGCCCCTGGGAATTCTGCCCCCTCCAGACCCTCAGTCCCAGAACTCAACCTCAACCCCAGGAATCAACCCAGGTCCCCATCTCTCTCAGCCACAGGCCTGCGGGAGATCCATTCCACACATCTCGTCTGTAGTAGGCTCCCATGCGTCATGACCGGCACCAAGGGAGAACCCGACCACCAGGAGCTCATAGGACCTGTGTTACTAGGTGGTTGTGATGATGCAGAGACCTAATGCAATATAAACACTGATATCCAAGTGTTGCTGTTACTATGATTGTCATGGTTATTAGTCCTTTCACCCTCAGCTCCAGCCCAGACACAGTCAAATCCTGGCCATCATGAGCTCAGACTTCCAGCCCTACCCCAACCCAGTTCTTGCTCCCAAAACCCTCTTTCCCCACTTAACCCATCTGTGTGTTTCAGCCCCACCCTCGCAGAAGACATACCTCCTCCTCTACCCCCCATAGTTAGGTCCTGGGCCACAGCTGGGGGGCTAGGTCCAGGAGGCAAGGGTCCACAGATGCTGGGATACCGAGCTCTCCAGGGCTGGAGTCTAGGACACTAGGTCACTTGAAGTCCTGGAGGACCATCATGATGATCCCACAGGGATCTGGAAGTGGGATCCCTGAACCTAGGTGTGGGACTCAAAATAATTAGCCTGATATACACTCATCAGTAGTTTTTCCTTGGAAACTCCTGCTGTACCCAGGTTTCACCCTTTATTTGCCAGAATATGTTGATGTTGTTGGGGGGGCGGTTAGATGGGAAGGCTGGAGTGGTGGTCGGATATTGTGGGGAGGGTCAGACCCAGGATGAAGCATCAGTTCTGGCAGGGGCATACTGCAGGGTGCCCTCTCTCAGAGATCATCTCATGTATTTTCCCACACTCCCTCTCTGTTTCCAAAGCCCAAGTTCCGTTCTCCATCTGTCGAGGGTCCTGGGGAGACTGCGGATGAGGGGCAGCTGAGCCCAGGAGTACTGGTCCACTGTGCCAGTGGGCCTCCCGCCACACACCCCAACTTAAGCCTCCCGCAGTCACCCGAAGCCCCCACCTAACCGCTCATGCAGGTAACAGGGCAGGCGGGGGTAGGAGGTGGGCAGATGTGGGGGTTGCGCAGAGCAGGGTGTGCTTTGGGGGCTGACTTTCCCCACCCCATCTCAGAACCTTCACTCTGGAACCCAGCCCTCCGGGAGCCTGACCAGCCCCCGCTGTTGCCCCCCATGAAGGAAAAGATGAAGAGAAAGGTGAGGCCAGCTGTGCTGAGGACTCACACCTCTGATCGGGGCTGGGGATGCCTGGTTGGGGTTGCGGGGCTGAAGACTAATAATGATGACAGGTGACATTTGTTGAGCAACTCCTCTGTGCCAGACACTGACCTCATGTCTTTACATGATATATGCCTTCACAGATGGAGTTAGATAGCACAGAGTTAGACATTGTCTCCCATTTCAAAATGGGGAAACTGAGGCACAGCGGGGTAAGTAGATTTCGAAGGTCATAAACCTTTGAGGAGGCAGAGGCAGGATATGAACCTTGGCTCTCCAGAGTCTTAACCAGGGCACCTTCCTGTCCCCTCCTCTCTTCTGCTGGATGGGCTGCTGCTCTGCCCCTATGGCCCCCCCAGGGTTGTGCCCTTCTCCTAAAGTTGTTCAATGGCTGCCCTCTCCGGATCCACAGCACGGCGGCTTCGACACACCCCTCCAACAAATGTGAGCATTCAGGAGAGTCTCAGAGTATGTGATGGGGATGGGGAGGGTCCTTAATGGAGGTACAGATGCAGAGACAAGGGGAGGGTCTTAATGGGGTTGGAGTGGACGAGCTGTGTTGGGGGCAGAGCCAGGGGTGACAGTTGGGGTTTAAGGATCAAAGATGGGTAGAGTGAAGATGAGTTTCAGGGTGAAAACCAGAAAAATTAGAGTTTGGAGGCCAGGAGTGTCAGATAAGGCAGAAAGGCCAGCGTTTGGAGTACAAGCCTAGGGACAGATGGACCCCATTTACCTCAGTTGGAGGTTAGTGGCAGAGAGGCGAAGATCAGCATTATGGGGTCAGGAGTTTTAGGGATTAGAATGTAGCCGAAAGGGAAAGTATTTGGGGATCAAAGATGTGGAGACAAGGTCAGTGAAGGGTAAACGTTAAGGAAACAGTATTAGAATTTACTTTCTGTCACACTGGACAGAAAAAGCTATACGTCAGGGCATCTGAATTTGAGGATCAGTGTTGAGATAGGAGTAGCATTTAGGGAGCAAACTGGTGAGAAGGGGGGATAGAATTTAGAGGGCTATTACGGGAGGCATGTTTAGTGTTGAGGTCAGAATTGAGGAGACAGAGGGTCAGGATTTGTGGGTCAGAGATGGAAGAACCAGCAGAACGGGGGAGGTCAGAGGCTGGGGAGAATGAGACCGGCTCCAGGGAACAGGTCAGGGTTTGAGTTCAGATTTGGGAAAACAGGGACTGGAAATGTCAGTGTTGGAGGCAAGTAGAGAATTGAGGGTCAGGGCTGGGAACAGAGTACCCGTGTTTGGGGTCAGATGAGGGGGCCTGGGAGGTCCTCGATGATGAGGCAGGTCCCAGCATCTTCATAGCTGTTCCCCAAGACCAGCACTTACTCCTGGGAGCTGAGGAAGGCATTTTCATTCTGAACCGAAATGATCTGGAGGCCACGCTGGAGATGGTGAGGGCCAGGCGGCACCGCGGGTGAGCCAAGGGTGGGAGGCTGGAACTGGGAGGTGCTGGTGTCTTACAGGAGCTGTCTCCTCCATCGTCTGCAGCTCTCTTCTAGCCCGACTACCTTGGTGTTCTCCATCAACAATGTCCTCATGTCTCTCTCAGGTCTGGCTGTGGATTGGTAGGGATGGGTTGGGGTGGGGGGGTCAGAACTTAAGGAGTCAATGGTCAGGGTGTGGGAGCTAGCTGGGCACAGCTGAAAAAAACACTTAGGATCCCCTACCACAGAGCCCACAATTCAAATCCCAGCCACGTTTTCAATGTAGGACTTGGGGCAAGAGACTTTGGCTTCCCAAGCCTCTGTTTCCCCATCTGTACAATGGGGCTCACAATACTGCCACGTCTCAAGTCAGTTTTGAGGTCATTCCTACAGTGAGTTAGTCTTTACATTTCTTTGATGGTCATATGACAGACCTTATCCCACATTTTATTAACTAGAGTGAGTGAGCTGTACGTTAAAATTTTGTGTCATTGTTTTAGAAACGCTTTGTGTAAAGAATTTCTCATTTGTGAGGAAACACCAAGCCAGATAGGATTTGTGAGCTCATTAATATCACATGTGGGATGAGAAACTTTTACAGAATCTCTAGGTATGTTTCTTCTTAAACTTTTGTAATATGTGTAACTTCAGCTGACTGGTTAAGTGTCCATAGTTTCTCATGTGACTACAGGCACCACTAGGGTTAGGAACATACTTATTTTAGGCACCATTGTTCACCAGAGCCAAGCACACTGCCTGGCCTCCCGTGGGCATTTAAAATATGTTAAGTGAGAAGCGAAGAAATACAGGTGCTTGAGACTTAAAGCGTTGGGCATTTCAAAGGAATGTGGCCCAGGGAAGGGATGGGGAAAGCTGGGAGTGTGCATTGCCCTATAAATTACTGCTTCCCCTAAATACACACACCCTGCAGGAAAGACCCCCCTCCTATATTCTCATAGCATCCTGGGCTTGCTGGAACGGAAAGAGGCCAGAGCAGGAAGCCCCAGTGCTCACATCAGTCCCCACCGGCTCCTAGCAAGGTACGAGACCCCAGTGGAACCACAGAACCCTCTAATATCTGATTCCTGCCCCCAAACCCCACCCCCACCCCGACTCACGCCTACCTTGTTCTGCAGGAAGAACATGGTCTCCACTAAGATCCAGGATACCAAAGGCTGCCAGGCGTGCTGTGTGGGTGAGCGAGAATCTCGTGGATATTCAGAGGGGAGCGGGGCCAGGGGCATGACTTGGACTGTAGCCACTGAAGAGGGTTGCAGAATTAAGGCAGGGTGTCCAGAGCCCGGGGAAAGATGTGTGGCCTTTGGGGGCGCGGGGCAGGGGAGACAGGATTGACCCTAACCCATCCTTCCCCACCTCCACAGCGGAGGGCGCTAGCTCCGGGGGCCCGTTCCTGTGTGGGGCATTGGAGACATCCGTGGTCCTGCTTCAGTGGTAGCAGCCCGTGAACAAGTTCCTGCTGGTCCGGATAGGGGGCCTGTAAGCACTGGGGACTTTGTCAGGTTCTGTGGCGGGGGCCTTCCACTCTTCTGCTGAGAGCTCTTTGAAGTCGGGCTTCCACCCGAGGTCTCTTCCCAATCTCCCCAAGAGCCCGCTCACCTGGAGGCTCCTCCTTCTGAGGCCCTCCGGTTCTTTAAGCCCCGCCTTTCGCCCCGGGCCTTATTCTTCTTCAGGCCCAGTGCCCCGCCAGGTCTCTTAGGAGACCCTATTCAGGTTCTTGGAGCCTCTAAGACTTTGGTGCCTCGGAGGCCACGCCCCCTGGGGGGCCCGGCCTTGCTGACACCAAGGCGGCACGCCCCCTAGTGGAAGCCACGCCCACTCTGAGACCACACCCCTCAACTTCTAAGCCCTCTGAAGCCTCAGCCCCTCAAGTTTCTAGGTGGCACCTCCCAAGACTGAGGGCTCCGGAAATCCTTCGGGAGCCCCAGGCCGACTCTCTTCCAAGGCCCCGCCCCTCACAGGCCCCGCCCCAAACCTCCTCTGAGTCCGCCCCTTCCCGAGCGGCCCGCAGCAGGTGCTCTTCCCGCTACCCACGCCTCTGCCGGTGTTCTCACTGCTGACCGGGCCAGGCTCCGAGCTGCCCGCCGTGTGCATCGGCGTGAGCCCCGGGCAGCCGGCGAAGTCGGTGTTCTTCCACGCCGTGCGCTTCGGCGCGCTCTCCTGCTGGCGGGGCGAGATGAGCGCAGGTGAGTGGGACAGGTGCTGGGAGGGGTGCGGCTTATCAGGTTAGCGGCGTTGGGTCTGGGTAGCTGGGCGGTGCTTAACCAGAAGCGTAACTGGGAAGCGGGCTGAACTAAGAGGGGACTGGAGAACGTTGGGTATATATAACTGGTGAGATGGATGACGGGGAGGGGGAGAAGGAGGGTGTGAGGAACTCTGTGATGGGTGGGGTTTAGCCTGCTTGCCTGGGGATACAGAGGATGCCTAGCAGAGTATAGGGGAATGAGGTGGAATTGGACCTTGCACTTCCGCCTCTCCACCAGAGCCCAAGGGACCAGTACAAGTGACTCAGGTCGAGGAAGACAAGGTGATGGTCACTTCTGGATTTCTGATGTGCACCTCTGTCTCTGACCATCTCCCAGTCTCCACAAAGCTCAGGAAAGGAAGGAATTCATTAGGAAGTCCTAGGCGGGGAATCTGAGGCCCACAGAGGGGAAGTGACTCACATCACCAGCTGTCAGACCTGCTCTGTGCCCTCTCTGTCTGTGTCTATATTGTCCCCTCTGAATCTCTCTTTCTCAATGTGTCTGTTTTGCCACTTCTTGGTCTCTGCCCAGCTCACTCTTTGTCTGCCTCAGTTTGGATCTGTGTCTTATTTTCTGTCCCTGACTCTGTCTCCCTCTGACTTTCCTCATTTTAACAAAGTCACATCACCTCCTGCTCAGAGCCCTCCAAGCCTTCCATTTCCCTCCAACAATAAGCCCAAATTTCGCATCACAGCACTCGAGTCTGATGCCCACAACCACCCCAGGCTGACCCACCTTCTCTCCACTCCACCCACTTTGCCACTTTCCAGGCCCACCAGGCACTTTCCTACCTCCGGGCCTTTGCACTTGCTCATCTTGTTCACGTTGAGTGGGAATGCTCCCATCCTCAACCCCGTCACCTTCTCAGAGTTGCTTAGCTGTTCACCCAGTATGAAACGTCATACCCCTTCCCACACGTATTTCCTGTTGTCTTTTCTTCCTTTTGTTTTTTTCTATTTATTCGCATCTCACATACTGTTTCTTTCACCTATATCTCTTGTCTACTGTCCGTATCCCCCACTGGAATATTCTCTCCACGAGGGTGGGGATCTCTGTCACTGTGTCCACAGCTGTGTCCGCATTGCCTACCACGGCGCCTGGCACACAGTAAATGTGTAGTCTGTTGAATAAATCTATCTCCTTTTGGCCTCTGGTTCCCTGCATTGCTGCCTCTCTTTTCCTGACCATTCCTTGTCACCTCCTGTTACTCCCTCCCCATGTGGTACGTAGTTTGGGTGGCAGTCAGGGGCTCCTGGGGCCAGGTTTCCTGGTCCCCATCTGACACCCTGCCGGTGTGACCTTTGCAGTCACAAGCCCCCAGTCAGAGATCCAGATCAGCTATATCTGCTGGGAAGTGCTCCAGGTGAGGCGATGCTTGGTGGGTTAGGGAGGGGGGAGGCGATGCTTGGTGGGTTTGTGTGGGGGCAGATCTCTGCTCAGACCCGCAGAACACTCACAGCCCCCCTCTCCATCCTCCTCCCCAGGGACTGGCCTATCTACACTCACAGAATAAGATACACCGGGACATCAAGGTGATCTAGGGGCAGAAAAGTAGCCTTGGTGGGTGGGGCCTCTGGGAGATGGCAGTGGTATTTGGAGGGCTCAGACGGTGTGTGACCAGGGAGCAGAGGCAGAGTTGGGCTGGCAGGAGGGAGGGGTGTCTGTGACAGCCTCTGATCCCCCAACTCTTCCCCAGGGAACCAACATCCCCATCAACGACCCTGGGGAGGTCAGACTGGGTGAGTGTGGCTGGTGGGGGTGGGGAGGGGGACTGGCTGGGAGCCAGAGGGGACAGGGACCGTAGGTCAGTATGTCTCTCCTTCTGCCTCCAGCTGACTTTGGTATATCGGCCCAGATCGGGGCCACACTGGCTCGACGCCTCTCTTTCATTCGGACACCCTACAGGTGAGGGGTGCCTGGCTGGCAGCCAGGGGTGGTGCGGGGTTGGTGGTGGTGGACAGCGGCTTTCCCCACCATGGATCTCTGGCAATCTCCATCCTGCCTTTTTGCCCTTCCTCTGCCTTTCTCTGTTGAGCGTTCTGTGTACTCTGTGGCTCTCCCTTGAGTTTTCCTTTTCCCTAGGTCTTTCTGTGCATGTCTCCCCTCCACGTGTTTTTCTCAGTGTTTGTGTTGATTTTGATCCTGATCTCTGTCTCTCCATACCTATCCGTGGCTGTCTTTTCTGTCTGTTTCAGTCTGTGGCTCTCCCTGTCTCTTTGCCTCTCTCTGTCTATGTTTTCTAGTCTATCTCTGACTCTCTGTCTTTACCTCTCTCCGTATTTATTTCTGTCTCTCTGCCTCTTTGTGTCTGCATCCAACTCTCTCTGTGTCCCATTCTCCGGCTCGCTCCCTGTCTCTCTCCTGTCCCCCCACCCCCTACCTAGGAGTCTCCCCTCCCCTTCATCATGTCACCCCTGGCTCTCTGAGGGTCTCTGCCCCTAGGATGGCTCCGGAAGTGGCGGCCGTGGCCCTGAAGGGGGGATACAACGAGCTGTGTGACATCTGGTCTCTGGGCATCACAGCCATGGAATTAGCCGAGCTACAGCCACCACTCTTTCACGTTCACCCTCTCAGGTAGGCAGATGTGGCAGGTCCCCTGGTCCCAGAGATCCCACTCGACTCTGACCCTGAACACCACCCCCGCCTGCTTCCCCACATCAAGACCCCCCTACAGGGGATCCCTCTCCCTTCGAGCCCAACCCGAGAACCTCAACCCAGAAAGCATTTTCTCCAGTCCACACCAGGAGCCCCCAGTGCAGGGAGTCCTGCCTTGAGGCTCCCCCGAACCCTCTGCAACTCTGTAACATGATGAGCAGCATCCCCTGGAAGTGGCGTCCTGTGCATCGTAAAACCTACCCCTCATTCTCCTCCTGACCCTCACTGCTCTCTGCTGACCTCAGTGCCATCGGGGGTACCTCACATCGTGAGATCTGACCTCCACTGAGAAGTCTGAATCCCATGTTCTGTCCTTGCTTTCTAGAATTCTCTTCCTCATGACCAAGAGTGGCTATCAGCCTCCTCGGCTAAAGGAAAAAGGCAAATGGTAGGAGAGAGTCATTGGAAGGCGGGGGAGAGAGGGCAGAGTCAGGGCTGATGGTCTGATGGGAGGGTCTCTGGTCCCCTCAGCCAAGAACTTGCCTTTTGGGGGGGTTATTTATTTATTTATTTACTTTTAGAGGAGGGGGTTGAACCTAGGGCTTCCTGCATGCTAAGCATGCGCTCTGATACTTGAACTGTACCCTCCCCCAGTACTTGCCTTTTTCTTCCCAAGGTCGGCTGCCTTCCACATCTTCGTCAAAGTCACCCTCACCAAGAGCGCCAAGAAATGACCTGGCGCCACCAAGATGCTCAGTGTAAACCTCCCCTCCCTGAGCAGCCTTCCCAGACTCACCCCCTGTGAGAACCCCCCCAGGGCCTCCCTCGGCTCCCTAGAACACTGATGATTTTATTCCACAGAACGCCTATTGCCCTTTCAAAGTCCCTGCTCCCTCTGAAATCCCCAGGGCTCCGCCTTCCAAGACCCTCCAAATTGTACCCCAGACCCTTCCCCCAAGATATGCTGAGTTCTAAAACCTCACAAGTTGCCAACGGCTTCAGGACCCATTCCTGGGGGTTCTCTGGAATTCCAGGGGACACCCGAGACACCTCTGGAATTCTCCAACTTCTCTAAATTCGTGTGATCCCTTCAGACACCTCAGAATCCCCCAGGTGGCAGCTGCCCAGACTTCCCCGCCTTCTTCCTCTATTGGCACCTTCACCGCCAGATTCCCTTAGATGGGTTCTCAAGCCCCTGTGCCAGCCCTCTCCCTGCAGCCCAGCCCTCTGTCTGCTGACCGCCTCCTCCTCCCACCCCCAGCACCGACTGTTGTCCCAGCCCGGGCTAAACAGAGGCCTGATCCTAGAGCTTCTTGACAAACTGAGGAACCCAGGGAAGGGGGCAGCTGTTGGCGAGATTGAAGATGAGGAGCCTGAGGTGAGTGGGCCTTGCTTGGATGACAAAAGCACTGGACGGTCCCCACCTTTGCTCAGGCTGCTCCCCTGCCTGGGGTGTCCCCTTGTTGCCTCTCTTAGAAGGAGAAAAGCCAGGGAGCATGGGGAGCTTGGCACAGAGCTGGGGGCACAGAGGTTACGGGAGAGCCGAGGGCTCCAGACTGGGCTGCTGGAGGCCGGTGGGCCTGACGCGGCTGCCGCTCTGCCCAGCTACCCCCCGCCATCCCTCGGCGGATCTGATCCACCCATCGATCCAGCTCTGTGGGGATCCCAGTTGCGAACTGCTGTCGTCAGTAGAGAATCCTTAAGCTTTGGAGACCCTTGTAATCCCCTCATCAGATTGCCAGAGACCCCAGAGATCCTCCTCACTTCTAAACAGACCCTCAGAGGCCCCCCATTACCATCTGATCCCACAAGAGGCCCCAGAGAACCTCATCTACAAAATGATTCTAGAGACCCCTACCTCTCCGCTCTGCACACGGAACCCATAAAATTTCCTATAACCACCAGGACTCCCAGAGACCTCAGAAACCTTGTTCTGATCCCAGATACCCAAGTGGAATCTAAAAACAAACTCTCTAAAACCATGTTGAGCCCCCATCGCCCTGATCACAAATCTTGACCCCAAAATGAGACCCCTGTAAACCAAGATCCCTCCCCTGAAGGGACAGCTCCAGTCCTAAGATCCTGGCTGCAGACCACACCCACACCCCAGTTCTATTCTTTCTATTCCCGAATCCATGTCCCCAGCTCACTGTGTGTCACCTGCATACCACCCCACCCCAAACCCCATGGCGGCACATAGAGTTCATGATGCTCAGAGGCATGTAGTCCAGACCCACAGCTGACAAGGTGAGATGCCTCCCCACTGCCCCGCCGCCCTCCCCTACCCCTGGGCCACTGCTGACCCTTTCCTATCCCACAGGCTCGCTTACAACCCCCTGGAGGCTTCAAGAGCAGCAGTCCTAGGTCAGGGACCCTCAGCGTGGGAGGGGGGCTGGGATAGGTGTGGGGACCGCCCGAGGCTCATGCCTGTCCCTCCTCAGGAGGAACCTGTCAGAGTCCGAAGATGACTACGACAACGTGGACATGTTAGAGAGCGCCACAGACCCCACCAAGCCCCACCATCCATGACCCCAACCTCAGCCCCTGCTTTCCTTCCACCACTCAGCCGTGACCCCTGGCTGGACACTCAGTACCCACACCTACCTTCACCCTAACCCTGACCCTCCCACACCAGCCCCCACTCTCCTCCCCACCAACCTTTCACCGCTAACCTCACCCCAACTCAACCCTGGAGCCCCTGCCACATCCTAGTACCCAGCACTCACGTCATTCACTGATTCATGTTGGGCTGCTGCTCCAGACTGACCTCCTCGACAGCAGGAGCCCTGCCTGCTCTCGCACTGCTGAAGCCCAGCATTGTGCTGGCACACCCTCTGTAGACTCTTTGTGAATATATGTATGAATGAAGGAATGAATGAATTAACAAATGAATGAGTAAACAGATTTTTCTCTTCCTTCCCCAGGCCTGTGGTAGTGGAGACACGCCCAGCAGATGATCTACTGCCCCCAGCAACCTCTATATCCAGGAATGAGTCACTGGGTTTCGGAGTGGGTGTTAGGAATCAGTCTCTGCACCCCCTCCCAATCCCCAGTGGACACAATATAGTGGTCATGACATGCCTGTGTCTCCCAATAAACGTGATTTTAGCCTCTGCTGTCATCTTGGTTTTCTGTGGTGAGGGGAGGAGGGCCGAATTCCTGGATGCCTACTGACCCCGCCTCCAAATTCAACGATCCAGTACAACATCAGGGATGCAGCACAGACATTATTTCTACAGCACATGGTCACCTCTCCCCCAGCGGCCTTGGGAGGAGGGATTTGGGGACTAAGGGGCTTGCTCTAAGCATAAGGCATTTGAAGTGGGAGTGAAGGGCCAGCTGTGGGTGTCTCAGCTAAGCTGGTCCTCATACTGCGTGCGGAAACAATCACCAGCAGGGAAGAAATCCCAACATCTCTCTTGGTAGAGACCAGCCACCACGTTCCTCCCCACCAACCCTTCACCCCTAACCTCACCGCAACTCAACCCTGGAGCCCCTGCCACATCCCAGTCCCCAGCTCCTCCTAGATGTTGCTCCAACACCCAGACCTCAACTGCAGCCATAAACCTCAACCACTGGCCCTCATCTTTCTTCATCTTCTCACCCAAACTCACACTGAACCTCAGCCCCTGGGAATTCTGCCCCCTCCAGACCCTCAGGCCCAGAACTCAACCTCAACCCCAGGAGTCAACCCAGGCCCCCATCTCCCTCAGACCCAGGCCTGGGGGAGATCCATTCCACACATCTCATCTGTAATAGGCTCCCATGCGGCATGCCCGGCACCAAGTGAGAACCCGACCCCCAGGAGCTCATAGGACCTGTGTTACTAGGTGGCTGTGATGATGCAGAGACCTAATGCACTGTCAACACTGATATCCAAGTGTTGCTGTTACTATGATCGTCATGGTTATTAGTCCTTTCACCCTCAGCTCCAGCCCAGACAGAGTCAAATCCTGGCCCTCGTGAGCTCAGACTTCCAGCCCTAACCCACCCCAGTTCTTGCTCCCAAAACCCTCTTCCCCCACTTAACCCATCTGTGTGTTACAGCCCCACCCTCGCAGAAGACATACATCCTCCTCTACCCCCCAAAGTTAGGTCCTGGGCCACAGCTGGGGGACTGGGGCCAGGAGGCAAGGGTCCACAGATGCTGGGATACCGAGCTCTCCAGGGCTGGAGTCTAGGACACTAGGTCTCTTGAAGTCCTGGACGACCATCATGATGATCCCACTGGGATCTGGAAGTGGCATCCCTGAACCTAGGTGTGGGACTCAAAATATTTAGCCTGATGAACTCTCATGAGTAGCTTTTCCTTGGAAACTCCTGCTGTACCCAGGATTCACCCTTTAGTTGCCAGAGTATGTTGATGATGATGTGCGGGGGTCGGTTAGATGGGAAGGCTGGAGTGGTGGTCGGATATTGTGGGGAGGATCAGACCCAGGATGCAGCATCAGTTCTGGCAGGGGCAGACAGCAGGGTGCCCTCTCTCGGAGATCATCTCATGTATTTCCCCACTCTCCCTCTCTGTTTCCAAAGCCCAAGTTCCGTTCTCCATCTGACGAGGGTCCTTGGGGGACTGCGGATGAGGGGCAGCTGAGCCCAGGGGTACTGGTCCGCTGTGCCAGTGGGCCAACCCCCCCGCACACCCCAGCCTCCCGCAGCCACCCGAAGCCCCCACCTAACCGCTCACTCAGGTAACAAGGCAGGCTGGGGTAAGAGGTGGACAGAGGTGGGGTTAGGGCAGGTCGGGAGGGTGATTTGGGGGCTGAATTTCCCCACCCCATCTCAGAAACTTCACTGTGGAAACCAGCACTCGGGAACATGACCAGCCCCCAATGTAGCCCCCAATGAATTAAAAGATAAAGAGAAAAGTGAGGCCAGCTGTGCTGAGGACTCACACCGCTGATCGTGGCTGGGGATGCCTGGTTGGGGTTGCAGGGCTGAAGACTAATAATGATGACAGGTGACATTTGTTGAGCAACTCCTCTGTGCCAGACCCTGACCTCATGTCTTTACATGGTGTATACCTTCACAGATGGAGATAGATAGCACAGACATAGATATTGCCCCCATTTAAAAATGGGGGAAACTGAGGCACAGCGGGGTAAGTAGATTTCGAAGGTCATAAACTTTCAGGAGGCAGAGGCAGGATTTTAACCTTGGCACTCCAGAGTCTTAACCAGGGCACCTTCCTATCCCCTCCTCTCTTCTGCTGGATGGGCTGCTGCCCTGCCACTATGGCCCACCCAGGGATGTGCCCTTCTCCTAAAGTTCTTCAATGGCTGCCCTCTCTGGATCCACAGCACGGCGGCCTTGACACACCACTCCACCAAAGGTGAGCATTCAGGAGATTCTGAGAGAATATGATGGGGATGGGGAGGGTCCTTAATGGAGGTGCAGATGCAGGGACAAGGGGAGGGTTTTAATGGGAGGGGGAGTTGAGGAGCACTGGCGGGGGCAGAGCTAGGGGTGACAGTTGGGTTTTAAGGATCAAAGATGGGTAGAGTGAAGATGAGTTTGAGAGTGAAAACCAGAAAAATTAGAGTTTGGAGGCCAGGAGTGTCAGATAAGGCAGAAAGGCCAGCGTTTGGGGTACAAGCCTAGGGACAGATGGACCCCATTTACCTCAGTTGGAGGTTAGTGGTAGAGAGGCTAAGATCAGCATATTGGGGTCAGGAGAATTAGGGATGGGAATGTAGCCAAAAGGGAAAGTATTTGGGGATCAAAGATGTGGAGACAAGGTCAGTGAAGGGTAAATGTTAAGGAAACAGTAATAGAATTTACTTTCTGTCACACTGGACAGAAAAAGCTATACGTCAGGGCATCTGAATTTGAGGATCAGTGTTGAGATAGGAGTAGCATTTAGGGAGCAGACTGGTGAGAAGGGGGGATAGAATTTAGAGGGCTATTACGGGAGGCATGTTTAGTGTTGAGGTCAGAATTGAGGAGACAGAGGGTCAGGATTTGTTGGTTCAGAGATGGAAGAATAAGCAGAACGGGGGAGGTCAGAGGCTGGGGAGAATGAGACCGGCTCCAGGGAACAGGTCAGGGTTTGAGTTCAGATTTGGGAAAACTGGGACTGGAAATGTCAGCGTTGGAGGCAAGTAGAGAATTGAGGGTCAGGGCTGGGAACAGAGTACCCGTGTTTGGGGTCAGATGAGGGGGCCTGGGAGGTCCTCGATGATGAGGCAGGTCCCAGCATCTTCATATCTGTTCCTCAAGACCAGCACTTACACCTGGGAGCTGAGGAAGGCATTTTCTTTCTGAACCGAAATGATCAGGAGGCCACGCTGGAGATGGTGAGGGCCAGGCAGCACCGCGGGTGAGCCAAGGCTGGGAGGCTGGAATTGGGAGGTGCTGGGGTCTTACAGGAGCTGTTTCCTCAATGCTCTGCAGCTCTTTCTAGCCGGACTACCTTGGTGTACTCCATCAACAATGTCCTCATGTCTCTCTCAGGTCTGGCTGTAGGTTGGTTGGTATGGGTTGGAGTGGGTGGGTCAGATCTTAAGGAGTCAATGGTCAGGGTGTGGGAGCTATCTGGGCACAGCTGAAAGAACACTTAGGATCCCATTCCACAGAGCCCACAATTCAAATCCCAGCCACGTTTTCAATGTAGGACTTGGGGCAAGAGACTTTGGCTCCCAAGCCTCTGTTTCCTCATCTGTAAAATGGGGCTCACAATACTGCCACCTCTCAAGTCAGTTTTGAGGTCATTCCTACAATGAGTTTGTCTTTACATTTCTTTGATGGTCATATGACAGTCCTTATCCCACACTTCACTAAACTAGATTGAGCGAGCTGTAGGTTAAAATTTTGTGTCATTGTTTTAAAAACGCTTTGTGTAAAAGAATTTCTCATTTGTGAGGAAACACCAAGCCAAATAGGATTTTTGAGCTCATTAATATCACATCCGGGATGAGAAACTTTTACAGAATCTCTAGGTATGTTTCTTCTTAAACTTTTGTATTATGTGTAACTTCACCTGACTGGTTAAGTGTCCATAGTTTCTCATGTGACTACAGGCGCCACTAGGGTTAGGAACGTACTTATTTTACTCACCATTGTTCACCAGAGCCAAGCACACTGCCTGGCCTCTCGTGGGCATTTAAAATATGATAAGTGAGAAGCAAAGAAATACAGGTGCTTGAGATTTAAAGGCTTGGGCATTTCAAAGGGATGGGGCCCAGGGAAGGTTTGGGAAAAGCTGGGAGTGTGCAGTTCCCTATAACTTCCTGCTTCCCCTACCTACCCACACCCTGCAGGAAAGACCCTCCACCTGTATTCTCATAGCATCCTGGGCCTGCTGGAACGGAAAGAGGCCAGAGCAGGAATCCCCATTGCTCACATCAGTCCCCACCGGCTACTAGTAAGGTACGAGACCCCAGTGGTTCCACAGACCCCTCTAATATCTGATTCCTGCCCCTACCCCCCACCCACCACACACTCATGCCTACCTTCTTCTGCAGGAAGAACATGGTCTCCACTAAGATCCAGGATACCAAAGGCTGCCAGGCGTGCTGTGTGGGTGAGCGAGAATCTCCTGGATATTCAGAGGGGAGCGGGGCCAGGGGCATGACTTGGACTGTAGCCACTGAAGAGGGTTGCAGAATTAAGGCAGGGTGTCCAGAGCCCGGGGAAAGATGTGTGGCCTTTGGGGGCGCGGGGCAGGGGAGACAGGATTGACCCTAACCCATCCTCCCCACCTCCACACAGGAGGGCGCTAGCTCCCGGGGCCCGTTCCTGTGTGGGGCATTGGAGACATCCGTGGTCCTGCTTCAGTGGAAGCAGCCCGTGAACAAGTTCCTGCTGGTCCGGATAGGGGGCCTGTAAGCACTGGGGACTTTGTCAGGTTCTGTGGCGGGGGCCTTCCACTCTTCTGCTGAGAGCTCTTTGAAGTCGGGCTTCCACCCGAGGTCTCTTCCCAATCTCCCCAAGAGCCTGCTCTCCTGGAGGCTCCTCCTTCTGAGGCCCTCCGGTTCTTTAAGCCCCGCCCTTCGCCCCGGGCCTAATTCTTCTTCAGGCCCTGTGCCCCGCCAGGTCTCTTAGGAGACCCTATTCAGGTTCTTGGAGCCTCTAAGACTTTGGTGCCTCGGAGGCCACGCCCCCTGGGGGGCCCGGCCTTGCTGTCACCAAGGCGGCACGCCCCCTAGTGGAAGCCACGCCCACTCTGAGACCACACCCCTCAACTTCTAAGCCCTCTGAAGCCTCAGCCCCTCAAGTTTCTAGGTGGCACCTCCCAAGACTGAGGGCTCCGGAAATCCTTCGGGAGCCCCAGGCCGACTCTCTTCCAAGGCCCCGCCCCTCACAGGCCCCGCCCCAAACCTCCTCTGAGTCCGCCCCTTCCCGAGCGGCCCGCAGCAGGTGCTCTTCCCGCTACCCAAGCCTCTGCCCGTGTTCTCACTGCTGACCGGGCCAGGCTCCGAGCTGCCCGCCGTGTGCATCGGCGTGAGCCCCGGGCAGCCGGCGAAGTCGGTGTTCTTCCACGCCGTGCGCTTCGGCGCGCTCTCCTGCTGGCGGGGCGAGATGAGCGCAGGTGAGTGGGACAGGTCCTGGGAGGGGTGCGGCTTATCAGGTTAGCGGCGTTGGGTCTGGGTAGCTGGGCGGTGCTTAACCAGAAGCGTAACTGGGAAGCGGGCTGAACTAAGAGGGGACTGGAGAACGTTGGGTATATATAACTGGTGAGATGGATGACGGGGAGGGGGAGAAGGAGGGTGTGAGGAACTCTGTGATGGGTGGGGTTTAGCCTGCTTGCCTGGGGATACAGAGGATGCCTAGCAGAGTATAGGGGAATGAGGTGGAATTGGACCTTGCACTTCCGCCTCTCCACCAGAGCCCAAGGGACCAGTACAAGTGACTCAGGTCGAGGAAGACAAGGTGATGGTCACTTCTGGATTTCTGATGTGCACCTCTGTCTCTGACCATCTCCCAGTCTCCACAAAGCTCAGAAAAGGAAGGAATTCATTAGGAAGTCCTAGGCGGGGAATCTGAGGCCCACAGAGGGGAAGTGACTCACATCACCAGCTGTCAGACCTGCTCTGTGCCCTCTCTGTCTGTGTCTATATTGTCCCCTCTGAATCTCTCTTTCTCAATGTGTCTGTTTTGCCACTTCTTGGTCTCTGCCCAGCTCGCTCTATGTCTGCCTCAGTTTGGATCTGTTTCTGATTTTCTGTCCCTGTCTCTGTCTCCCTCTGACTTTCCTCATTTTAACAAAGTCACATCACCTCCTGCTCAGAGCCCTCCCAAGCCTTCCATTTCCCTCCAACAATAAGCCCAAATTTCGCATCACAGCACTGGAGTCTGACGCCCACAACCACCCCAGGCTGACACACCTTCTCTCCACTCCACCCACTTTGCCACTTTTCAGGCCCACCAGGCACTTTCCTACCTCCGGGCCTTTGCACTTGCTCATCTTGTTCACGTTGAGTGGGAATGCTCCCATCCTCAACCCCGTCACCTTCTCAGAGTTGCCTTCGCTGATCACGCAGTATGAAACGTCATACCCCTTGCTACACGTATTTCCTGTTGTCTTTTCTTGCTTTTGTTTTTTCTATTTATTCGCATCTCACATACTGTTTCTTTCTCCTATTTCTCTTGTCTACTGTCCGTATCCCCCACTGGAATATTCTCTCCACGAGGGTGGGGATCTCTGTCTCTATGTCCACAGCTGTGACCCCATTGCCTACCTCGGCACCTGGCACACAGTAAATGTGTAGTCGGTTGAATGAATCTATCTCCCTCTGGCCTCTGGTTCCCTGTATCGCTGCCTCTCTCTTTTGCTGACCATTCCTTGTCCCCTCATGTTACCCCCTCCCCATGTGGTACTTGGTGTGGGTGGCAGCCAGGGGCTCCTGGGGCCAGGCTTCCTGGTCCCCATCTGACACCATGCCGGGGTGACCTTTGCAGTCACAGGCCCCCTGTCAGAGCTCCAGATCAGCTAAGTCTGCCGGGAAGTGCTCCAGGTGAGGCGATGTTTGGTGGGTTTGGGTGGGGGGAGTCTATGCTTGGTGGGTTTGGGTGGGGGCAGGGCCCTGCTCCCACCACCAGAACACTCACAGCCCCCCTCTCCACCCTCCTCCCCAGGGACTGGCCTATCTACACTCACAGAAAAAGATACACCGGGACATCAAGGTGATCTGGGGGCAGAAAAGTAGCCTTGGTGGGTGGGGGCCTCTGGGAGATGGCAGTGGTATTTGGAGGGCTCAGGCAGTGTGTCACCAGGGAGCAGAGGCAGAGTTGGGCTGGCAGTAGGGAGGGGTGTCTCTCACAGCCTCTGATCCCCCCTCTCTTCCCCAGGGAGCCAACATCCCCATCAACGACCCTGGGGAGTTCAGACTGGGTGAGTGTGGCTGGTGGGGGTGGGGTGCGGGACTGGCTGGGAGCCAGAGGGGACAGGGACCTGAGGTCAGTATATCTCTCCCTCTGCCTCCAGCTGACTTTGGTATATCGGCCCAGATCGGGGCCACACTGGCTCGATGCCTCTCTTTCATTGGGACACACTACTGGCGAGGGGTGCCTGGCTGGCAGCCAGGGGTTGTGCGGGGTTGGAGGTGGTGGGCTGCGGCTTTCCCCACCATGGATCTCTGGCAATCTCCATCCTGCCTTTTGCCCTGCCTCTGCCTTTCTCTGTTGAGCGATCTGTGTACTCTGTGGCTCTCCCTTGAGTTTTCCATTTCCCTAGGTCTTTCTGTGCATGTCTCCCCTCCACGTGTTTTTCTCAGTGTTTCTGTTGATTTTGATCCTGATCTCTGTCTCTCCATATTTGTCCATGGCTGTCTTTTCTGTCTGTTTCAGTCTGTGGCTCTCCCTGTCTCTTTGCCTCTCTCTGTCTATGTTTTCTAGTCTATCTCTGACTCTGTCTTTACCTCTCTCCGTCTTTATTTCTGTCTCTCTGCCTCTTTATGTGTCTGCATCCAACTCTCTCTGTGTCCCATTCTCCGGCTCGCTCCCTGTCTCTCTCCTGTCACCCCACCCCCTACCTAGGAGTCTCCAATCCCCTTCATCATGTCACCCCTGGCTCTCTGAGTGTCTCTGCCCTTAGGATGGCTAAGGAAGTGGCGGCCGTGGCCCTGAAGGGGGGATACAACGAGCTGTGTGACATCTGGTCACTGGGCATCACAGCCATGGAATTAGCCAAGCTACAGCCTTCCCTCTTTGACGTTCACCCTCTCAGGTAGGCAGATGTGACAGGTCCACCTGGTCCCAGAGATCCCACTCGACTCTGACCCTGAACACCACCCCCTGCCTGCATCCCCACATCTAGACCCCCCTACAGGGGATCCCTCTCCCTTCGAGCCCAACCCGAGAACCTCAACCCAGAAAGCATTTTCTCCACTCCACATCAGGAGCCCCCAATGCAGGGAGTCATGTCTTGAGGCTCCCATGAGACTTCTGGAACTCTGTAACATGATGAGCAGCATCCCCTGGAAGTGGCGTCCTATGCATCGTAAAACCAACCCCTCATTCTCCTCCTGTCCCTCACTGCTCTCTGCTGACCTCAGTGCCCTCGGGGGTCCCTCACATCGTGAGATCTGACCTCCACTGGGAAGTCTGAATCCCATGTTCTGTCCTTGCTTTCTAGAGTTCTCTTCCTCATGACCAAGAGTGGCTATCAGCCTCCTCGGCTAAAGGAAGAAGGCAAATGGTAGGAGAGAGTCATGGGAAGGTGGGAGAGAGAGGGCAGAATCAGGGCTGATGATCTGATGGAATGGTCTCTGGTCTCCTCATCCCAGAACTTGCCTTTTGGGGGGGTTATTTATTTATTTATTTATTTACTTTTAGAGGAGTGGGTTGAACCTAGGGCCTCCTGCATGCTAGGCATGCGCTCTAACACTTGAACTGTACCCTCCCCCAGTACTTGCCTTTTTCTTCCCAAGGTCGGCTGCCTTCCACATCTTCGTCAAAGTCACCCTCACCAAGAGTGCCAAGAAACGACCTGGCGCCACCAAGATGCTCAGTGTAAACCTCCCCTCCCTGAGCAGCCTTCCCAAACTCACCCCCTGTGAGAACCCCCCAGGGCCTCCCTCGGCTCCCTAGAACACTGATGATTTTATTCCACAGAACGCCTATGGCCCTTTCAAAGTCCCTGCTCCCTCTGAAATCCCCAGGGCTCCGCCTTCCAAGACCCTCCAAATTTTACCCCAGACCTTTCCCCCAAGATATGCTGAGTTCTAAAACCTCACAAGTTGCCAACGGCTTCAGGACCCATTCCTGGGGGTTCTCTGGAATTCCAGGGGACACCCGAGACACCTCTGGAATTCTCCAACTTCTCTAAATTCGTCTGATCCCTTCAGACACCTCAGAATCCCCCAGGTGGCAGCTGCCCAGACTTCCCCGCCTTCTTCCTCTATTGGCACCTTCACCGCCAGATTCCCTTAGATGGGTTCTCAAGCCCCTGTGCCAGCCCTCTCCCTGCAGCCCAGCCCTCTGTCTGCTGACCGCCTCCTCCTCCCACCCCCAGCACCGACTGTTGTCCCAGCCCGGGCTAAACAGAGGCCTGATCCTAGAGCTTCTTGACAAACTGAGGAACCCAGGGAAGGGGGCAGCTGTTGGCGAGATTGAAGATGAGGAGCCTGAGGTGAGTGGGCCTTGCTTGGATGACAAAAGCACTGGATGGTCCCCACCTTTGCTCAGGCTGCTCCCCTGCCTGGGGTGTCCCCTTGTTGCCTCTCTTAGAAGGAGAAAAGCCAGGGAGCATGGGGGGCTTGGCACAGAGCTGGGGGCACAGAGGTTACGGGAGAGCCGAGGGCTCCAGACTGGGCTGCTGGAGGCCGGTGGGCCTGACGCGGCTGCCGCTCTGCCCAGCTACCCCCCGCCATCCCTCGGCGGATCTGATCCACCCATCGATCCAGCTCTGTGGGGATCCCAGTTGCGAACTGCTGTCGTCAGTAGAGAATCCTTAAGCTTTGGAGACCCTTGTAATCCCCTCATCAGATTGCCAGAGACCCCAGAGATCCTCCTCACTTCTAAACAGACCCTCAGAGGCCCCCCATTACCATCTGATCCCACAAGAGGCCCCAGAGAACCTCATCTACAAAATGATTCTAGAGACCCCTACCTCTCCGCTCTGCACACGGAACCCATAAAATTTCCTATAACCACCAGGACTCCCAGAGACCTCAGAAACCTTGTTCTGATCCCAGATACCCAAGTGGAATCTAAAAACAAACACTCTAAAACCATGTTGAGCCCCCATCGCCCTGATCACAAATCTTGACCCCAAAATGAGACCCCTGTAAACCAAGATCCCTCCCCTGAAGGGACAGCTCCAGTCCTAAGATCCTGGCTGCAGACAACACCCACACCCCAGTTCTATTCTTTCTATTCCCGAATCCATGTCCCCAGCTCACTGTGTGTCACCTGCATACCACCCCACCCCAAACCCCATGGCGGCACATAGAGTTCATGATGCTCAGAGGCATGTAGTCCAGACCCACAGCTGACAAGGTGAGATGCCTCCCCACTGCCCCGCCGCCCTCCCCTACCCCTGGGCCACTGCTGACCCTTTCCTATCCCACAGGCTCGCTTACAACCCCCTGGAGGCTTCAAGAGCAGCAGTCCTAGGTCAGGGACCCTCAGCGTGGGAGGGGGGCTGGGATAGGTGTGGGGACCGCCCGAGGCTCATGCCTGTCCCTCCTCAGGAGGAACCTGTCAGAGTCCGAAGATGACTACGACAACGTGGACATGTTAGAGAGCGCCACAGACCCCACCAAGCCCCACCATCCATGACCCCAACCTCAGCCCCTGCTTTCCTTCCACCACTCAGCCGTGACCCCTGGCTGGACACTCAGTACCCACACCTACCTTCACCCTAACCCTGACCCTCCCAGACCAGCCCCCACTCTCCTCCCCACCAACCCTTCACCCCTAACCTCACCCCAACTCAACCCTGGAGCCCCTGCCACATCCTAGTACCCAGCACTCACGTCATTCACTGATTCATGTTGGGCTGCTGCTCCAGACTGAGCTCCTCGACAGCAGGAGCCCTGCCTGCTCTCCCACTGCTGAAGCCCAGCATTGTGCTGGCACACCCTCTGTAGACTCTTTGTGAATATATGTATGAATGAAGGAATGAATGAATTAACAAATGAATGAGTAAACAGATTTTTCTCTTCCTTCCCCAGGCCTGTGGTAGTGGAGACACGCCCAGCAGATGATCTACTGCCCCCAGCAACCTCTATATCCAGGAATGAGTCACTGGGTTTCGGAGTGGGTGTTAGGAATCAGTCTCTGCACCCCCTCCCCTCCCCAGTGGACACAATATAGTGGTCATGACATGCCTGTGTCTCCCAATAAACGTGATTTTAGCCTCTGCTGTCATCTTGGTTTTCTGTGGTGAGGGGAGGAGGGCCGAATTCCTGGATGCCTACTGACCCCCTCCAAATTCAACGATCCATTACAACATCAGGGATGCAGCACAGACATTATTTCTACAGCACATGGTCACCTCTCCCCCAGCGGCCTTGGGAGGAGGGATTTGGGGACTAAGGGGCTTGCTCTAAGCATAAGGCATTTGAAGTGGGAGTGAAGGGCCAGCTGTGGGTGTCTCAGCTAAGCTGGTCCTCATACTGCGTGCGGAAACAATCACCAGCAGGGAAGAAATCCCAACATCTCTCTTGGTAGAGACCAGCCACCACGTTCCTCCCCACCAACCCTTCACCCCTAACCTCACCGCAACTCAACCCTGGAGCCCCTGCCACATCCCAGTCCCCAGCTCCTCCTAGATGTTGCTCCAACACCCAGACCTCAACTGCAGCCATAAACCTCAACCACTGGCCCTCATCTTTCTTCATCTTCTCACCCAAACTCACACTGAACCTCAGCCCCTGGGAATTCTGCCCCCTCCAGACCCTCAGGCCCAGAACTCAACCTCAACCCCAGGAGTCAACCCAGGCCCCCATCTCCCTCAGACCCAGGCCTGGGGGAGATCCATTCCACACATCTCATCTGTAATAGGCTCCCATGCGGCATGCCCGGCACCAAGTGAGAACCCGACCCCCAGGAGCTCATAGGACCTGTGTTACTAGGTGGCTGTGATGATGCAGAGACCTAATGCACTGTCAACACTGATATCCAAGTGTTGCTGTTACTATGATCGTCATGGTTATTAGTCCTTTCACCCTCAGCTCCAGCCCAGACAGAGTCAAATCCTGGCCCTCGTGAGCTCAGACTTCCAGCCCTAACCCACCCCAGTTCTTGCTCCCAAAACCCTCTTCCCCCACTTAACCCATCTGTGTGTTACAGCCCCACCCTCGCAGAAGACATACATCCTCCTCTACCCCCCAAAGTTAGGTCCTGGGCCACAGCTGGGGGACTGGGGCCAGGAGGCAAGGGTCCACAGATGCTGGGATACCGAGCTCTCCAGGGCTGGAGTCTAGGACACTAGTTCCCTTGAAGTCTGGGACGACCAGGATGATGATCCCACTGGGATGTGGAAGGGGCATCCCTGAACCTAGGGGTGGGACTCAAAATATTTAGCCTGATGAACACTCATCAGTAGCTGGTCATCGGAAACTCCTGCTGTACTCAGCATTCACCCTTTAGTTGCCGGTGTTTGTTGATGTTTTTGGGGGGGGCGGTTAGAGGGGAAGTCTGGAGTGGTGGTCGGATATTGTGGGGAGGGTCAGACCCAAGATGCAGCATCAGATCTGGCAGAGGCAGACAGCAGGGTGCCCTCTCTCGGAGATCATCTCATGTATTTCCCCACCCTCCCTCTCTGTTTCCAAAACCAAGATCCGTTCTCCATCTGACGAGGGTCCTGGGGGGACTGCGGATGAGGGGCAGCTGAGCCCAGTGGTAGTGGTCCGCTGTGCCAGTGGGCCTCACCCCCGCACCCCCAACTTTGGCCACCCCCAGCCTCCCGAAGCCCCTACCTAACCGCTCACTCAGGTACCAAGTCCGGCTGGAGTAAGAGGAGGGCAGAGGTGGGGTTAGGGCAGGTCGGGAGGGTGATTTGGGGGCTGAATTTCCCCACCCCATCTCAGAAACTTCACTGTGGAACCCAGCCCTCGGGAACATGACCAGCCCCCTCTGTTGCCCCCCAAAGAGGAATACATGAAGAGAAAGGTGAGGCCAGCTGTGCTGAGGACTCACACCTCTGATCGGGGCTGGGGATGCCTGGTTGGGGTTGCGGGGCCGAAGACTAATAATGATGACAGGTGACATTTGTTGAGCAACTCCTCTGTGCCAGACACTGACCTCATGTCTTTACATGGTGTATACCTTCACAGATGGAGATAGATAGCACAGAGATAGATATTGTCCCACATTTAAAAATGGGGGAAACGTAGGCACAGCGGGGTAAGTAGATTTCGAAGGTCATAAAACTTTGAGGAGGCAGAGGCAGGATTTGAACCTTGGCACTCCAGAGTCTTAACCAAGGCACCTTCCTGTCCCCTCCTATCTTCTGCTGGATGGGCTGCTGCCGTGCCCCTATGGCCCACCCAGGGATGTGCCCTTCTCGTAAAGTTGTTCAATGGCTGCCATCTCTGGATCCACAGCACGGCGGCCGCGACACACCCCTCCAACAAATTTGAGCATTCAGGAGAGTCTCAGAGAATGTGATGGGGATGGGGAGTTTCCTTAATGGAGGTACAGATGCTGGGACAAGGGGAGGGTCTTAATGGGGGGGGTAGTGTTGGATCTGTGTTGGGGGCAGAGCCAGGGGTGACAGTTGGGGTTGAAGGATCAAAGATGGGTAGAGTGAAGATGAGTTTGAGAGTGAAAACCAGAAAAATTAGAGTTTGGAGGCCAGGAGTGTCAGATAAGGCAGAAAGGCCAGCGTTTGGGGTACAAGCCTAGGGACAGATGGACCCCATTTACCTCAGTTGGAGGTTAGTGTTAGAGAGGCTAAGATCAGCATATTGGGGTCAGGAGACTTAGGGATTAGAATGTAGCCGAAAGGGAAAGTATTTGGGGATCAAAGATGTGGAGACAAGGTCAGTGAAAGGTAAATGTTAAGGAAACAGTAATAGAATTTACTTTCTGTCACACTGGACAGAAAAAGCTATACGTCAGGGCATCTGAATTTGAGGATCAGTGTTGAGATAGGAGTATAATTTAGGGAACAGACTGGTGAGAAGGGGGGATAGAATTTAGAGGGCTATTACGGGAAGCATGTTTAGTGTTGAGGTCAGAATTGAGGAGACAGAGGGTCAGGATTTGTGGGTCAGAGCTGGAAGAACCAGCAGAACGTGGGAGGTCAGAGGCTGGGGAGAATGAGACCGGCTCCAGGGAACAGGTCAGGGTTTGAGTTCAGATTTGGGAAAACAGGGACTGGAAATGTCAGTGTTGGAGGCAAGTAGAGAATTGAGGGTCAGGGCTGGGAACAGAGTACCCGTGTTTGGGGTCAGATGAGGGGGCCTGGGAGGTCCTCGATGATGAGGCAGGTTCCAGCATCTTCTTATCTGTTCCCCAAGACGAGCACTTGCTCCTGGGAGCTGAGGAAGGCATTTTCATTCTGAACCGAAATGATCAGGAGGCCACGCTGGAGATGGTGAGGGCCAGGCAGCACCGCGGGTGAGCCAAGGCTGGGAGGCTGGAATTGGGAGGTGCTGGGGTCTTACAGGAGCTGTCTCCTCCATGCTCTGCATCTCTCTTCTAGCCGGACTACCTGGGTGTTCTCCATCAACAATGTCCTCATGTCTCTCTCAGGTCTGGCTGTGGGTTGGTTGGTATGGGTTGGAGTGGGGGGGTCAGATCTTAAGGAGTCAATGGTCAGGGTGTGGGACCTATCTGGGCACAGCTGAAAAAACACTTAGGATCCCCTTCCACAGAGCCCACAATTCAAATCCCAGCCACGTTTTCAATGTAGGACTTGGGGCAAGAGACTTTGGCTTCCCAAGCCTCTGTTTCCCCATCTGTAAAATGGGGCTCACAATACTGCCACCTCTCAAGTCAGTTTTGAGGTCATTCCTACAATGAGTTTGTCTTTACATTTCTTTGATGGTCATATGACAGTCCTTATCCCACACTTCACTAAACTAGATTGAGCGAGCTGTAGGTTAAAATTTTGTGTCATTGTTTTACAAAAGCTTTGTGTAAAAGAATTTCTCATTTGTGAGGAAACACCAAGCCAAATAGGATTTTTGAGCTCATTAATATCACATCCGGGATGAGAAACTTTTACAAAATCTCTAGGTATGTTTCTTCTTAAACTTTTGTAATATGTGTAACTTCAGCTGACTGGTTAAGTGTCCATAGTTTCTCATGTGACGACAGGCACCACTAGGGTTAGGAACATACTTATTTTAGGCACCATTGTTCACCAGAGCCAAGCAAACTGCCTGGCCTCCCGTGGGCATTTAATATATGTTAAGTGGGAAGCGAAGAAATACACGTGCTTGAGATTTAAAGACTTGGGCATTTCAAAGGGATGGGGCCCAGGGAAGGGATGGGGAAAGCTGGGAGTGTGCATTGCCCTATAAATTCCTGCTTCCCCTAAATACACACACCCTGCACGAAAGTCCCCCCACCTGTCTTCTCATAGCATCCTGGTCCTCCTGGAAAGGAAAGAGGCCAGAGCAGGAAGCCCCACTGCTCACATCAGTCCCCACCGGCTCCTAGCAAGGCACGAGACCCCAGTGGAACCACAGAACCCTCTACTATCTGATTCCTGCCCCTACCCCCACCCCCACCCCGACTCACGCCTACCTTGTTCTGCAGGAAGAACATGGTCTCCACTAAGATCCAGGATACCAAAGGTTGCCAGGCGTGCTATGTGGGTGAGAGAGAATCTCGTGGATATTCAGAGGGGAGCGGGGCCAGGGGCATGACTTGGACTTTAGCCACTGAAGAGGGTTGCGATTTAAGGCAGGGTGTCCAGAGCCCGGGGAAAGATGTGTGGCCTTTGGGGGCGCGGGGCAGGGGAGACAGGATTGACCCTAACCCATCCTTCCCCACCTCCACAGCGGAGGGCGCTAGCTCCGGGGGCCCGTTCCTGTGTGGGGCATTGGAGACATCCGTGGTCCTGCTTCAGTGGTAGCAGCCCGTGAACAAGTTCCTGCTGGTCCGGATAGGGGGCCTGTAAGCACTGGGGACTTTGTCAGGTTCTGTGGCGGGGGCCTTCCACTCTTCTGCTGAGAGCTCTTTGAAGTCGGGCTTCCACCCGAGGTCTCTTCCCAATCTCCCCAAGAGCCTGCTCTCCTGGAGGCTCCTCCTTCTGAGGCCCTCCGGTTCTTTAAGCCCCGCCCTTCGCCCGGGGCCTAATTCTTCTTCAGGCCCTGTGCCCCGCCAGGTCTCTTAGGAGACCCTGTTCAGGTTTTGGAGCCTCTAAGACCTTAGGGCCTTGGAGGCCACGCCCACTGGGAGCCCGGCCTTGCTGTCACCAAGGCGGCACGCCCCCTAGTGGAAGCCACGCCCACTCTGAGACCACACCCCTCAACTTCTAAGCCCTCTGAAGCCTCAGCCCCTCAAGTTTCTAGGTGGCACCTCCCAAGACTGAGGGCTCCGGAAATCCTTCGGGAGCCCCAGGCCGACTCTCTTCCAAGGCCCCGCCCCTCACAGGCCCCGCCCCAAACCTCCTCTGAGTCCGCCCCTTCCCGAGCGGCCCGCAGCAGGTGCTCTTCCCGCTACCCACGCCTCTGCCGGTGTTCTCACTGCTGACCGGGCCAGGCTCCGAGCTGCCCGCCGTGTGCATCGGCGTGAGCCCCGGGCAGCCGGCGAAGTCGGTGTTCTTCCACGCCGTGCGCTTCGGCGCGCTCTCCTGCTGGCGGGGCGAGATGAGCGCAGGTGAGTGGGACAGGTCCTGGGAGGGGTGCGGCTTATCAGGTTAGCGGCGTTGGGTCTGGGTAGCTGGGCGGTGCTTAACCAGAAGCGTAACTGGGAAGCGGGCTGAACTAAGAGGGGACTGGAGAACGTTGGGTATATATAACTGGTGAGATGGATGACGGGGAGGGGGAGAAGGAGGGTGTGAGGAACTCTGTGATGGGTGGGGTTTAGCCTGCTTGCCTGGGGATACAGAGGATGCCTAGCAGAGTATAGGGGAATGAGGTGGAATTGGACCTTGCACTTCCGCCTCTCCACCAGAGCCCAAGGGACCAGTACAAGTGACTCAGGTCGAGGTAGACAAGGTGACAGTCACTTCTGGATTTCTGATGTGCACCTCTGTCTCTGACCATCTCCCAGTCTCCACAAAGCTCAGGAAAGGAAGGAATTCATTAGGAAGTCCTAGGCGGGGAATCTGAGGCCCACAGAGGGGAAGTGACTCACATCACCAGCTGTCAGACCTGCTCTGTGCCCTCTCTGTCTGTGTCTATATTGTCCCCTCTGAATCTCTCTTTCTCAATGTGTCTGTTTTGCCACTTCTTGGTCTCTGCCCAGCTCGCTCCATGTCTGCCTCAGTTTGGATCTGTTTCTGATTTTCTGTCCCTGTCTCTGTCTCCCTCTGACTTTCCTCATTTTAACAAAGTCACATCACCTCCTGCTCAGAGCCCTCCCAAGCCTTCCATTTCCCTCCAACAATGAGCCCAAATTTCGCATCACAGCACTGGAGTCTGATGCCCACAACCACCCCAGGCTGACCCACCTTCTCTCCACTCCGCCCACTTTGCCACTTTTCAGGCCCACCAGGCACTTTCCTACCTCCGGGCCTTTGCACTTGCTCATCTTGTTCACGTTGAGTGGGAATGCTCCCATCCTCAACCCCGTCACCTTCTCAGAGTTGCCTTCGCTGATCACCCAGTATGAAACGTCATACCCCTTCCTACACGTATTTCCTGTTGTCTTTTCTTGCTTTTGTTTTTTCTATTTATTCGCATCTCACATACTGTTTCTTTCTCCTTTTCTCTTGTCTACTGTCCGTATCCCCCACTGGAATATTCTCTCCACGAGGGTGGGGATCTCTGTCTCTATGTCCACAGCTGTGTCCCCATTGCCTACCTCGGCACCTGGCACACAGTAAATGTGTAGTCGGTTGAATGAATCTATCTCCCTCTGGCCTCTGGTTCCCTGTATCGCTGCCTCTCTCTTTTGCTGACCATTCCTTGTCCCCTCATGTTACCCCCTCCCCATGTGGTACGTGGTGTGGGTGGCAGCCAGGGGCTCCTGGGGCCAGGTTTCCTGGTCCCCATCTGACACCATGCCGGGGTGACCTTTGCAGTCACAGGCCGCCTGTCAGAGCTCCAGATCAGCTATGTCTGCCGGGAAGTGCTCCATGTGAGGGGATGCTTGGTGGGTCTGGGTGGGGGCAGGGCTCTGCTCACACCCCCAGAACACTCACAGCCCCACTCTCCATCCTCCTCCCCAGGGACTGGCCTATCTACACTCACAGAAGAAGATACACCGGGACATCAAGGTGATCTAGGGGCAGAAAAGTAGCCTTGGTGGGTGGGGCCTCTGGGAGATGGTAGTGGTATTTGGAGGGCTCAGGCAGTGTGTGACCAGGGAGCAGAGGCAGAGTTGGGCTGGCAGGAGGGAGGGGTGTCTGTGACAGCCTCTGATCCCCCAACTCTTCCCCAGGGAACCAACATCCCCATCAACGACCCTGGGGAGGTCAGACTGGGTGAGTGTGGCTGGTGGGGGTGGGGAGGGGGACTGGCTGGGAGCCAGAGGGGACAGGGACCCTAGGTCAGTATGTCTCTCCATCTGCCTCCAGCTGACTTTGGTATATCGGCCCAGATCGGGGCCAAACTGGCTCGACGCCTCTCTTTCATTGGGACACCCTACAGGTGAGGGGTGCCTGGCTGGCAGCCAGGGGTGGTGCGGGGTTGGTGGTGATGGGCAGCGGCTTTCCCCACCATGGATCTCTGGCAATCTCCATCCTGCCTTTTTGCCCTTCCTCTGCCTTTCTCTGTTGAGCGTTCTGTGTACTCTGTGGCTCTCCCTTGAGTTTTCCATTTCCCTAGGTCTTTCTGTGCATGTCTCCCCTCCACGTGTTTTTCTCAGTGTTTGTGTTGATTTTGATCCTGATCTCTGTCTCTCCATACCTATCCGTGGCTGTCTTTTCTGTCTGTTTCAGTCTGTGGCTCTCCCTGTCTCTTTGCCTCTCTCTGTCTATGTTTTCTAGTCTATCTCTGACTCTCTGTCTTTACCTCTCTCCGTGTTTACTTCAGTCTCTCTGCCTCTTTGTGTCTGCATCCAACTCTCTCTGTGTCCCATTCTCCGGCTCGCTCCCTGTCTCTCTCCTGTCCCCCCACCCCCTACCTAGGAGTCTCCCCTCCCCTTCATCATGTCACCCCTGGCTCTCTGAGGGTCTCTGCCCCTAGGATGGCTCCGGAAGTGGCGGCCGTGGCACTGAAGGGGGGATACAACTAGCTGTGTGACATCTGGTCTCTGGGCATCACAGACATGGAATTAGCCGAGCTACAGCCACCACTCTTTCACGTTCACCCTCTCAGGTAGGCAGATGTGGCAGGTCCCCTGGTCCCAGAGATCCCACTCGACTCTGACCCTGAACACCACCCCCGCCTGCTTCCCCACATCAAGACCCCCCTACAGGGGATCCCTCTCCCTTCGAGCCCAACCCGAGAACCTCAACCCAGAAAGCATTTTCTCCAGTCCACACCAGGAGCCCCCAGTGCAGGGAGTCCTGCCTTGAGGCTCCCCCGAACCCTCTGCAACTCTGTAACATGATGAGCAGCATCCCCTGGAAGTGGAGACCTATGCATCGTAAAACATACCCCTCATTCTCCTCCTGACCCTCACTGCTCTCTCCTGACCACAGTGCCATCGGGGGTCCCTCACATCGTGAGATCTGACCTCCACAGAGAAGTCTGAATCCCATGTTCTGTCCTTGCTTTCTAGAATTCTCTTCCGCATGACCAAGAGTGGCTATCAGCCTCCTCGGCTAAAGGAAAAAGGCAAATGGTAGGAGAGAGTCATGGGAAGGCGGGGGAGAGAGGGCAGAGTCAGGGCTGATGGTCTGATGGGAGGGTCTCTGGTCCCCTCAGCCCAGAACTTGCCTTTTGGGGGGGTTATTTATTTATTTATTTACTTTTAGAGGAGGGGGTTGAACCTAGGGCTTCCTGCATGCTAAGCATGCGCTCTAACACTTGAACTGTACCCTCCCCCAGTACTTGCCTTTTTCTTCCCAAGGTCGGCTGCCTTCCACATCTTCGTCAAAGTCACCCTCACCAAGAGCGCCAAGAAATGACCTGGCGCCACCAAGATGCTCAGTGTAAACCTCCCCTCCCTGAGCCGCCTTCCCAAACTCACCCCCTGTGAGAACCCCCCCAGGGCCTCCCTCGGCTCCCTAGAACACTGATGATTTTATTCCACAGAACGCCTATGGCCCTTTCAAAGTCCCTGCTCCCTCTGAAATCCCCAGGGCTCCGCCTTCCAAGACCCTCCAAATTGTACCCCAGACCTTTCCCCCAAGATATGCTGAGTTCTAAAACCTCACAAGTTGCCAACGGCTTCAGGACCCATTCCTGGGGGTTCTCTGGAATTCCAGGGGACACCCGAGACACCTCTGGAATTCTCCAACTTCTCTAAATTCCTCTGATCCCTTCAGACACCTCAGAATCCCCCAGGTGGCAGCTGCCCAGACTTCCCCGCCTTCTTCCTCTATTGGCACCTTCACCGCCAGATTCCCTTAGATGGGTTCTCAAGCCCCTGTGCCAGCCCTCTCCCTGCAGCCCAGCCCTCTGTCTGCTGACCGCCTCCTCCTCCCACCCCCAGCACCGACTGTTGTCCCAGCCTGGGCTAAAGAGAGGCCTGATCCTAGAGCTTCTTGACAAACTGAGGAACCCAGGGAAGGGGGCAGCTGTTGGCGAGATTGAAGATGAGGAGCCTGAGGTGAGTGGGCCTTGCTTGGATGACAAAAGCAGTGGACGGTCCCCACCTTTGCTCAGGCTGCTCCCCTGCCTGGGGTGTCCCCTTGTTGCCTCTCTTAGAAGGAGAAAAGCCAGGGAGCATGGGGGGCTTGGCACAGAGCTGGGGGCACAGAGGTTACGGGAGAGCCGAGGGCTCCAGACTGGGCTGCTGGAGGACGGTGGGCCTGACGCGGCTGCCGCTCTGCCCAGCTACCCCCCGCCATCCCTCGGCGGATCTGATCCACCCATCGATCCAGCTCTGTGGGGATCCCAGTTGCGAACTGCTGTCGTCAGTAGAGAATCCTTAAGCTTTGGAGACCCTTGTAATCCCCTCATCAGATTGCCAGAGACCCCAGAGATCCTCCTCACTTCTAAACAGACCCTCAGAGGCCCCCCATTACCATCTGATCCCACAAGAGGCCCCAGAGAACCTCATCTACAAAATGATTCTAGAGACACCTACCTCTCCACTCTGCACACGGAACCCATAAAATTTCCTATAACCACCAGGACTCCCAGAGACCTCAGAAACCTTGTTCTGATCCCAGATACCCAAGTGGAATCTAAAAACAAACACTCTATAACCATGTTGAGCCCCCATCGCCCTGATCACAAATCTTGACCCCAAAATGAGACCCCTGTAAACCAAGATCCCTCGCCTGAAGGGACAGCTCCAGTCCTAAGATCCTGGCTGCAGACCACACCCACACCCCAGTTCTATTCTTTCTATTCCCGAATCCATGTCCCCAGCTCACTGTGTGTCACCTGCATACCACCCCACCCCAAACCCCATGGCGGCACATAGAGTTCATGATGCTCAGAGGCATGTAGTCGAGACCCACAGCTGACAAGGTGAGATGCCTCCCCACTGCCCTGCCGCCCTCCCCTACCCCTGGGCCACTGCTGACCCTTTCCTATCCCACAGGCTCGCTTACAACCCCCTGGAGGCTTCAAGAGCAGCAGTCCTAGGTCAGGGACCCTCAGCGTGGGAGGGGGGCTGGGATATGTGTGGGGACCGCCCGAGGCTCATGCCTGTCCCTCCTCAGGAGGAACCTGTCAGAGTCCGAAGATGACTACGACAACGTGGACATGTGAGAGAGTGCCACAGACCCCACCAAGCCCCACCATCCATGACCCCAACCTCAGCCCCTGCTTTCCTTCCACCACTCAGCCGTGACCCCTGGCTGGACACTCAGTACCCACACCTACCTTCACCCTAACCCTGACCCTCCCACACCAGCCCCCACTCTCCTCCCCACCAACCCTTCACCCCTAACCTCACCCCAACTCAACCCTGGAGCCCCTGCCACATCCTAGTACCCAGCACTCACGTCATTCACTGATTCATGTCTGGCTGCTTCTCCAGACTGAGCTCCTCGACAGCAGGAGCCCTGCCTGCTCTCGCACTGTTGAAGCCTAGCATTGTGCTGGCACACACTCTGTAGACTTCTTTGTGAATGTATGAATGAATGAATGAATGAATGAACAAATAAATGGGTAAACTGATTTTTCTCTTCCTTCCCCAGGCCTGTGGTAGTGGAGACACGCCCAGCAGATGATCCTACTGCCCCCAGCAACCTCTATATCCAGGAATGAGTCCCTGGGGTTGGGGGTGTGTGTTAGGAATCAGTCTCTGTACACCCTCCCCTCCACAGTGGACACAATATTGTGGTCATGATATGCCTGTGTCTCCCAATAAACGTGATTTTACCCTCTGCTGTCATCTTGGATTTCTGGGGGAAGGGGAGGAGTGCCGAATTCCTGGATGCCTACTGACGCCCCCCAAATTTCAATGATCCAGTACAACATCAGGGAAGTAGCACAGACTTTATTTCTACAGCACATGGTCACCTCTCCCCAAGCAGACTTGGGAGGAGGGATTTGGGGACTAAGTGGCTTGCTGTAAGAATAAGGCACTTGAAGTGGGAGTGAAGGGCCACCTGTGGGTGTCTCAGCTAAGCTGGTCCTCATACAGCTTGTGGAAACAATCACCAGCAGGGAAGAAATCCCAACATCTCTCTTGGTACAGACCAGCCCCCACTCTCCTCCCCACCAACCCTTGACCCCTAACCTCACCCCAACTCAACCTTGGACCCCCTGCCACATCCAAGTCCCCAGCTCCTCCTAGATGTTGCTCCAACACCCAGACCTCAACTGCAGCCATAACCCCCAACCCCTGACCTCATCTTTCTTTATCTTCTCACCCAAACTCAGACTGAATCTCAGCCCCTGGGAATTCTGCCCCCTCCAGACCCTCAGTCCCAGAACTCAACCTCAACCCCAGGAATCAACCCAGGTCCCCATCTCTCTCAGCCACAGGCCTGCGGGAGATCCATTCCACACATCTCGTCTGTAGTAGGCTCCCATGCGTCATGACCGGCACCAAGGGAGAACCCGACCACCAGGAGCTCATAGGACCTGTGTTACTAGGTGGTTGTGATGATGCAGAGACCTAATGCAATATAAACACTGATATCCAAGTGTTGCTGTTACTATGATTGTCATGGTTATTAGTCCTTTCACCCTCAGCTCCAGCCCAGACACAGTCAAATCCTGGCCATCATGAGCTCAGACTTCCAGCCCTACCCCAACCCAGTTCTTGCTCCCAAAACCCTCTTTCCCCACTTAACCCATCTGTGTGTTTCAGCCCCACCCTCGCAGAAGACATACCTCCTCCTCTACCCCCCATAGTTAGGTCCTGGGCCACAGCTGGGGGGCTAGGTCCAGGAGGCAAGGGTCCACAGATGCTGGGATACCGAGCTCTCCAGGGCTGGAGTCTAGGACACTAGGTCACTTGAAGTCCTGGAGGACCATCATGATGATCCCACAGGGATCTGGAAGTGGGATCCCTGAACCTAGGTGTGGGACTCAAAATAATTAGCCTGATATACACTCATCAGTAGTTTTTCCTTGGAAACTCCTGCTGTACCCAGGTTTCACCCTTTATTTGCCAGAATATGTTGATGTTGTTGGGGGGGCGGTTAGATGGGAAGGCTGGAGTGGTGGTCGGATATTGTGGGGAGGATCAGACCCAGGATGAAGCATCAGTTCTGGCAGGGGCATACTGCAGGGTGCCCTCTCTCAGAGATCATCTCATGTATTTTCCCACACTCCCTCTCTGTTTCCAAAGCCCAAGTTCCGTTCTCCATCTGTCGAGGGTCCTGGGGAGACTGCGGATGAGGGGCAGCTGAGCCCAGGAGTACTGGTCCACTGTGCCAGTGGGCCTCCCGCCACACACCCCAACTTAAGCCTCCCGCAGTCACCCGAAGCCCCCACCTAACCGCTCATGCAGGTAACAGGGCAGGCGGGGGTAGGAGGTGGGCAGATGTGGGGGTTGCGCAGAGCAGGGTGTGCTTTGGGGGCTGACTTTCCCCACCCCATCTCAGAACCTTCACTCTGGAACCCAGCCCTCCGGGAGCCTGACCAGCCCCCGCTGTTGCCCCCCATGAAGGAAAAGATGAAGAGAAAGGTGAGGCCAGCTGTGCTGAGGACTCACACCTCTGATCGGGGCTGGGGATGCCTGGTTGGGGTTGCGGGGCTGAAGACTAATAATGATGACAGGTGACATTTGTTGAGCAACTCCTCTGTGCCAGACACTGACCTCATGTCTTTACATGATATATGCCTTCACAGATGGAGTTAGATAGCACAGAGTTAGACATTGTCTCCCATTTCAAAATGGGGAAACTGAGGCACAGCGGGGTAAGTAGATTTCGAAGGTCATAAACCTTTGAGGAGGCAGAGGCAGGATATGAACCTTGGCTCTCCAGAGTCTTAACCAGGGCACCTTCCTGTCCCCTCCTCTCTTCTGCTGGATGGGCTGCTGCTCTGCCCCTATGGCCCCCCCAGGGTTGTGCCCTTCTCCTAAAGTTGTTCAATGGCTGCCCTCTCCGGATCCACAGCACGGCGGCTTCGACACACCCCTCCAACAAATGTGAGCATTCAGGAGAGTCTCAGAGTATGTGATGGGGATGGGGAGGGTCCTTAATGGAGGTACAGATGCAGAGACAAGGGGAGGGTCTTAATGGGGTTGGAGTGGACGAGCTGTGTTGGGGGCAGAGCCAGGGGTGACAGTTGGGGTTTAAGGATCAAAGATGGGTAGAGTGAAGATGAGTTTGAGGGTGAAAACAAGAAAAATTAGAGTTTGGAGGCCAGGAGTGTCAGATAAGGCAGAAAGGCCAGCGTTTGGAGTACAAGCCTAGGGACAGATGGACCCCATTTACCTCAGTTGGAGGTTAGTGGCAGAGAGGCGAAGATCAGCATTATGGGGTCAGGAGTTTTAGGGATTAGAATGTAGCCGAAAGGGAAAGTATTTGGGGATCAAAGATGTGGAGACAAGGTCAGTGAAGGGTAAACGTTAAGGAAACAGTATTAGAATTTACTTTCTGTCACACTGGACAGAAAAAGCTATACGTCAGGGCATCTGAATTTGAGGATCAGTGTTGAGATAGGAGTAGCATTTAGGGAGCAAACTGGTGAGAAGGGGGGATAGAATTTAGAGGGCTATTACGGGAGGCATGTTTAGTGTTGAGGTCAGAATTGAGGAGACAGAGGGTCAGGATTTGTGGGTCAGAGATGGAAGAACCAGCAGAACGGGGGAGGTCAGAGGCTGGGGAGAATGAGACCGGCTCCAGGGAACAGGTCAGGGTTTGAGTTCAGATTTGGGAAAACAGGGACTGGAAATGTCAGTGTTGGAGGCAAGTAGAGAATTGAGGGTCAGGGCTGGGAACAGAGTACCCGTGTTTGGGGTCAGATGAGGGGGCCTGGGAGGTCCTCGATGATGAGGCAGGTCCCAGCATCTTCATAGCTGTTCCCCAAGACCAGCACTTACTCCTGGGAGCTGAGGAAGGCATTTTCATTCGGAACCGAAATGATCTGGAGGCCACGCTGGAGATGGTGAGGGCCAGGCGGCACCGCGGGTGAGCCAAGGGTGGGAGGCTGGAACTGGGAGGTGCTGGTGTCTTACAGGAGCTGTCTCCTCCATCGTCTGCAGCTCTCTTCTAGCCCGACTACCTTGGTGTTCTCCATCAACAATGTCCTCATGTCTCTCTCAGGTCTGGCTGTGGATTGGTAGGGATGGGTTGGGGTGGGGGGGTCAGAACTTAAGGAGTCAATGGTCAGGGTGTGGGAGCTAGCTGGGCACAGCTGAAAAAAACACTTAGGATCCCCTACCACAGAGCCCACAATTCAAATCCCAGCCACGTTTTCAATGTAGGACTTGGGGCAAGAGACTTTGGCTTCCCAAGCCTCTGTTTCCCCATCTGTACAATGGGGCTCACAATACTGCCACGTCTCAAGTCAGTTTTGAGGTCATTCCTACAGTGAGTTAGTCTTTACATTTCTTTGATGGTCATATGACAGACCTTATCCCACATTTTATTAACTAGAGTGAGTGAGCTGTACGTTAAAATTTTGTGTCATTGTTTTAGAAACGCTTTGTGTAAAGAATTTCTCATTTGTGAGGAAACACCAAGCCAGATAGGATTTGTGAGCTCATTAATATCACATGTGGGATGAGAAACTTTTACAGAATCTCTAGGTATGTTTCTTCTTAAACTTTTGTAATATGTGTAACTTCAGCTGACTGGTTAAGTGTCCATAGTTTCTCATGTGACTACAGGCACCACTAGGGTTAGGAACATACTTATTTTAGGCACCATTGTTCACCAGAGCCAAGCACACTGCCTGGCCTCCCGTGGGCATTTAAAATATGTTAAGTGAGAAGCGAAGAAATACAGGTGCTTGAGATTTAAAGCGTTGGGCATTTCAAAGGAATGTGGCCCAGGGAAGGGATGGGGAAAGCTGGGAGTGTGCATTGCCCTATAAATTACTGCTTCCCCTAAATACACACACCCTGCAGGAAAGACCCCCCTCCTATATTCTCATAGCATCCTGGGCTTGCTGGAACGGAAAGAGGCCAGAGCAGGAAGCCCCAGTGCTCACATCAGTCCCCACCGGCTCCTAGCAAGGTACGAGACCCCAGTGGAACCACAGAACCCTCTAATATCTGATTCCTGCCCCCAACCCCCACCCCCACCCCGACTCACGCCTACCTTGTTCTGCAGGAAGAACATGGTCTCCACTAAGATCCAGGATACCAAAGGCTGCCAGGCGTGCTGTGTGGGTGAGCGAGAATCTCGTGGATATTCAGAGGGGAGCGGGGCCAGGGGCATGACTTGGACTGTAGCCACTGAAGAGGGTTGCAGAATTAAGGCAGGGTGTCCAGAGCCCGGGGAAAGATGTGTGGCCTTTGGGGGCGCGGGGCAGGGGAGACAGGATTGACCCTAACCCATCCTTCCCCACCTCCACAGCGGAGGGCGCTAGCTCCGGGGGCCCGTTCCTGTGTGGGGCATTGGAGACATCCGTGGTCCTGCTTCAGTGGTAGCAGCCCGTGAACAAGTTCCTGCTGGTCCGGATAGGGGGCCTGTAAGCACTGGGGACTTTGTCAGGTTCTGTGGCGGGGGCCTTCCACTCTTCTGCTGAGAGCTCTTTGAAGTCGGGCTTCCACCCGAGGTCTCTTCCCAATCTCCCCAAGAGCCCGCTCACCTGGAGGCTCCTCCTTCTGAGGCCCTCCGGTTCTTTAAGCCCCGCCTTTCGCCCCGGGCCTTATTCTTCTTCAGGCCCAGTGCCCCGCCAGGTCTCTTAGGAGACCCTATTCAGGTTCTTGGAGCCTCTAAGACTTTGGTGCCTCGGAGGCCACGCCCCCTGGGGGGCCCGGCCTTGCTGTCACCAAGGCGGCACGCCCCCTAGTGGAAGCCACGCCCACTCTGAGACCACACCCGTCAACTTCTAAGCCCTCTGAGGCCTCAGCCCCTCGAGTTTCTAGGTGGCACCTCCCAAGACTGAGGGCCCCGGAACTCCTTCGGGAGCCCCAGGCCGACTCTCTTCCAAGGCCCCGCCCCTCCCAGGCCCCGCCCCAAACCTCCTCTGAGTCCGCCCCTTCCCGAGCGGCCCGCAGCAGGTGCTCTTCCCGCTACCCACGCCTCTGCCCGTGTTCTCACTGCTGACCGGGCCAGGCTCCGAGCTGCCCGCCGTGTGCATCGGCGTGAGCCCCGGGCAGCCGGCGAAGTCGGTGTTCTTCCACGCCGTGCGCTTCGGCGCGCTCTCCTGCTGGCGGGGCGAGATGAGCGCAGGTGAGTGGGACAGGTCCTGGGAGGGGTGCGGCTTATCAGGTTAGCGGCGTTGGGTCTGGGTAGCTGGGCGGTGCTTAACCAGAAGCGTAACTGGGAAGCGGGCTGAACTAAGAGGGGACTGGAGAAAGTTGGGTATATATAACTGGTGAGATTGGTGACAGGGAGTGGGAGAAGGAGGTTGTGAGGATCTCTGTGATGGGTGGGGTTTAGCCTGCTTGCCTGGGGATACAGAGGATGCCTAGCAGAGTTGAGGGCAATGAGGTGGAATTGGTCCTTGCACTTCCGCCTCTCAAGCAGAGCACAAGGGACCTGTACAAGTGACTCAGGTCGAGGAAGACAAGGTGATGGTGTTGATGAACGCTAAGGACCCTTCTGCCTCTCCCTCACTATTCCTAGATCTCGGATTTCCGACCCCCTCTTCATGTAACTGTCAGAAACACTAACTCCGTTCTTTGCCCGTCTTGCTTTGCTTTTCACACTGAACTTATTGTCTGGTCCCTCAGTAAATTTCTAAGCCTCACTTACTGCTCTTAAAGCTCCCTCTCTTTCTCCTTCTAGGGTCTCTGAATCTGGTGACCCCAGAGGGGGCCCCAGTCCGGGGGCTTCAAACTCCAGAGATCAAAATGTCTGAAGCAGTGGAGGCCATAGGTATGTGCAAGGACGGTAGGGCCCGGGGTCCTGGTTGGAGGGTTAAGTGAATTCCAAGGGTAACAGGCACTGGTTTCCTCCCAGCTTTGGTCAGGGGTCGGCTCCAAGCCTTCTGGAAGCATGGAGTGCAGGTGTGGGCTCTAGGCTCAGACAGGGGAAGCTCCTGCATCCCAGCACCCACAACCCAGTCCATCCTTCAAACATCTCATTCATCAGAAGGATGGGGAGAACTGAGTCAGGGTGTGACGTCCTGGAGAAGCTTCCTCCAGTGTCAGTTCAGACAGGTCTCCCTTCTCTACCCCAGTTTCTCTTAGGTCCAGTGCTCATCCAGGGCCACCGTGTGACCTTGGGTAAGGGACTTTGCTTCTCTCTGAGCCTCAGTCTCCCAACTATAAAATGGGATCACTATAGAGATATGTGGGTTAAGAGCATGGACCAGACTGCCTGGGTTGGAATCCAGCTCAATGACCTTAGGCATATGACCTAATCTTCCTGTGCCTCACTTTCCTCCTCTGGAAAATGGAATGAAAAATGGTGCTTGGCTCACAGAAATCTATGTGTCAGACTTTGCCCTTACGCTTTTGTATTTTCCTTAATCCTTTTGGTCGCCTATCAGGTAGGTATTATGATGTCAAAGGTTGTTATTCTGAGGTGCAGAGAGATTAAGTCACTTGCTTGAGGTCACACAGTGGATAAGTGGTGTTAGCAAGACTGATTATTTCTGGACCTGAGGATTTCAGAGACTACCTCCCTGCTCTCTTTGAGGGAGAGGGGAGGAGTCTTCTAGACACTGACACATGCACCTTTTCCCCCAGCTGCTGCAGGAGCTGAGAGACCCCACCCTCACCTTCCATCTGCTTGGCTCCCCCAGGTATGAGCTTGGGGTAGGGGAGAGAGGACTGGGAAGGGGGAGGCTTCTGATGGAGAGAGGGCATCCTGACATGTCCCCAGCCACCTGGATCTTTGGCCTGAACATTCTCTAACTTGGTCTCCCTGCTAGCATCTCTGCCCCCTATAGTCCATTCACCAACACAGCAGCTGAGGGGGAATTTTCATTTTGTATTTTTATTTTAGCTTTTTATTTTGACATGACTTTTAGACTCTCAGAGAAGTTACAAAAATAAAACTAAAAATTCTGTATCCCCTTCACCCAGATTCCTCATATTTTATTTTTTAACCACATTTGCTTTTTTCTTCTCTTTCATATACTTTTAGTATTTTTTCTATTTGCATGTGAATTATAGACATGATGACATGATGCCCATTTATCCCTAAATACTTCAATATATGTGACCTATACCAACGCAAGGACATACTCTTACAAACCACAATACAGCTGTCAAAATCAAGGAACTAACACTGAGCTCTCACTGCCTTCTAATTCACACACCCATTCAAGTCTGACCAGTTGTCCCAGTGATGCTCTTTATAACCAAAAATCATACTTTTTTTTTTTTCTGGTCCAGGACATGACCTAGGACAATGGGTTGCATTTGGGAGTCATGTTTATTTTTTCTTGAACTCGAAACAATTCTTCAGACTTTTCTTTGCATTTCATGACCTTGACACTTTTGAAGCATATGGGATATTTGTTTTACCAAACGTCCCTCAAGTTTGATTGAGGTTTCCAGGTTAGGCGTTTTGGGCAGGAACACCACAGTAATGATGGTGTGTCCTCCTCATTGTATCAGATCAGGAAGCAGATGTCAGTTTGTCCCATTACAGGCAACGTTACCTTGGTTATTTGGACAAGGTGGAGTCAGCCAAGTTCCCCATTAGAAATTTACACTTTTTTCCTTTGTATTAATACGTATCTTTTCTGATGATTTGTTGAGATGTTTGTAAATTTGCTATTCCTCATCAGACTTCCACACACTAGTTTTACCTTTGATGATTTTTGCCTGAGTCTACTATTAGGATGGTTACTAAATGGTGGTTTTCTACTTTTATCACTCCTTCTGCATTTATTGGTTAGCATTCTACTGCAAGGAAGAGCTGTCCCTTCTCCACCATGTATGTTTGCATACATGTGCTGGTGTGTTCTTCCAGCATAGTCTCAATAGTTTCCATTTTATTCTACGGGTTGTAATCTATTAGTATCATTATTTGGAAGCACAAATACTCCCAGATTTAGCCATGAGAGCCCCTTCAAGGACTTCTTTGATCTTTTGACATGACACAGGCGGACTTTTCAAATCCAGATCTGACTGTGTCAGCCTCCACCTGTTCAACACCCAATCCTGGCCACAGCCCACACAACCATGACTTCTGCTGTCAAGCCCCCTCCCACCTCAAGGCCTTTGTGCAGGCTGTTCTCTCTGCTCAGAACACTCTTCCCTGCCCTTTCACCAAGTTCCCTCCTGAACGTCTTTCAGGCTCCAGCATCCATTCTTGGAGGTGCACGTTGGCCGACCAGTTGGGCTAGGTTTCCTGGGTGTGTGCCTCACGCTGCTTTGCACTCACGTCATTCACTGATTCATGTTGGGCTGCTGCTCCAGACTGAGCTCCCCTAGAGCAGGAGCCGTGCCTGCTCACGCACTGCTGAAGCCCAGCATTGTGCTGGGCACACGCTCTGTAGAGTCCTTTGTGACTGTATGTATGAATGAATGAATGAATGAACAAATGAATGAGTAAACAGATTTTTCTCTTCCTTCCCCAGGCCTGTGGTAGTGGAGACACGCCCAGCAGATGATCCTACTGCCCCCAGCAACCTCTATATCCAGGAATGAGTCCCTGGGGTTGGGGGTGGGTGTTTGGAATCAGTCTCTGCACCCCCTCCCCTCCCCAGTGGACACAATATAGTGGACATGACATGCCTGTGTCTCCCAATAAACGTGATTTTAACCTCTGCTGTCATCTTGGTTTTCTGTGGTGAGGGGAGGAGGGCCGAATTCCTGGATGCCTACTGACCCCCCCCCCCAAATTGAACAATCCAGTACATCAGGGATATAGCACAGACTTTATTTCTACAGCACATGGTCACCTCTCCCCCAGCAGCCTTGGGAGGAGGGATTTGGGGACTAAGGGGCTTGCTCTAAGCATAAGGCATTTGAAGTGTGAGTGAAGGGCCAGCTGTGGTTGTCTCAGCTAAGCTGGTCCTCATACTGCTTGCGGGAACAATCACCAGCAGGGGAGACATCCCAACATCTCTCTTGGTACATCTTCCAGACATAAGACTCCTAGGGGTTGGGGTTGGGGAAGAGTTGGTTGGTCACATCTTCAAATGCTTGATAAGATCTGAGCTTTTTACTGCCACCTGCTGATTGAACTTTTATTAAAATTCTCCATGTCCTTGCCCATTTTTCTCCCATTAACACCCCCTTACCTGACCCGTGTGTTCTGTCTCATCCTTGTTTATCAGACACTTCAGGAAAAACCTGGGGTTGGAAGGGCTGTGGGAGATAAGTCAGAACCAGCCTTACTTACCTTCTCCTGATTGGCTGGCTGAGAACCCACCCACATGGAAGCCACAGCCCTTTCCTAACTGACCAAAGCCCGGTATCCCCTCCCCGGATGTTGCCGGCCACGGGCCCACCCTCCTGATTAGCCAGCGGGCCCACACTCACATGTAATTGGCCAGGTTGTGCTCCTCTAGCGTGTGGGTCTCGAAACCATGCAATGTCGTATCAAAGTCATCGCTGCCGATGTTGATGCCGCAGATGAAGCACTTGGTCTGTGGGTGGCAGGAAGCATCAGAGTCGAGGCCCACTTGACCCCCCCAGGGTCCTGTAATCCCTCTGGATCGCCCCCTGATATGGCCTACCTCCATATCGTCCCTCACTTGCTGTTGTTGGTCTCGGAGCTCACCAAGAGCGTCAGTGATCAGACCTGGGGAGGCAGGGTGCAAGTCAGTGCCTAATCTCTGACCAAATTCAGACTGCTCCTTCTTCTGGCTACCCCCTTCTGAGCCTTGCCTCCCATTCCCTAATCTCTCATCTCCCTAATCTCACCCTGCTGCTTGAAAATAATACCTAGCATTTATTGAGCACTTAGCACGAGACCCTTACTACCTATGAATTGACTTATTTCTCACCACGACCCTATAAGACTAGTATAATTAATATCCCCATTTTACAGATGGAGAAACTGAGGTTCAGAGAGGTAACTTGCCCAAAGTCTCACAGTAGGGAGAAACAGAGCCAGGTCAACCAGATCCCGGGCCTGCACTCTCAGAGGAGCTAGTCTGCCTCTGGGCATCCCCACTCCCACAACCCCGACCAGCACTGACCCTGGATGATGGCCAGCAGGATGACGATGACAAAGAAGAAGAAGGTGATTTCGAAGACCACCCGGTACAGCTCATATTCATCACCTGCTGGGTCCTCAATCTCGTCCCCAATGCCCCCACCTGCTCGGACACCCACGTACATGTGAAACAGGTAACACTGTGGGGGCAAGGTGAGAAGCATATTAGTCATGCATTCAATCATTCGGTATTCACAAAGTACCTACAGGACCCTGGGCTAGTGGGGCAGGAGACTCACAGTAATGGCTGAGACAGCCCTGGGCTCCGCCCTCACATGGCATCAGACAGTGACAGCCCAGAAATGATCAGGGTTGTGACAGGGACAGCTCAGGCAGAGGGCTGAGGGCTGGGACGGGGAAAGCACAGTGTAATTGGGGGCGAGATGGGGGGAGTATAGGAAGCGCTGAAGCTCTGAAAGCCTCACAAAGCCTGGGTGATCAGGCAAGGCTTCCTAGAAGCAGGGACATGTGTGAACTGGAACTTGAAGGAAATGTTAGGTGGAAGAGAGTGTTCCAGGCAGGGAAAACCACACATGCAACGTCACCACTGGGGAGGAAAGAAGACATCTCGTTCCTGTGAGGAAGTGAAAGAGGGTCAGTGAAGCTGGAAAGTAGAGCTCCCGTGAGCAAGAAGAGCAAGAGGAATGAGGTCCAGCCGATGGTCAAGGAGGGCTTCCTGTAGGAGGCAGCACTTAAGTTGAAAGGTGAGGCATCAAGGGAAGGGGTATTTGTACTCAGGGTCTGAGGTGGAGGTGGGGCAGAGAGACCGTCAGATGCAAAGGGCTTGGGTTGGGAGGAAATACATGATCTTAGGGGAACTGAGGGGCACCAGGCAGCCAGAGAGCAAAAGGCTAGAAGGACTGTGGTTAGACTCAGGCCAGGCTAGCTATTCCCTGGCTATTCATAAGCCATGCTGAAGGCACTGGGGAACCAAGAGGAAGTTCTGAGAAGAGAGAGGAACATGGTCTGCCTGGCATGTGGGAAAGATTTTACACTATCCTTTTTGTGTCCCTGGGAAGTGGGAGAACCTAGTTGTCTTAGGTAAGGGCTAAGACCAGTGACTGGAGGGAACAAGGCTGAGTGGCAAGGCCAGGTCTGGGTGGTGGGGCTCAAACGTCAGGCTGAGGAGCTGGATAGGTCCCAGGAGCACGGTGCCTGATTACAGGCCATCTTCTGAGATAAAGCCCTGGGACAATTCATTTAAATGTGGCCCATGCCTCTAGTAGGAGAAACTCAATTTGGTTATGATCATCTCTAGTAGACTAGAAGAGAAAAAAATGAAACCTGCATGGCATTCTTTGGGTGAAACTTTTAATTACAGATAATGATGACAATAGCTCACCTCTATGGAATCCTTGATCCCTACCAGGCAGTGTTCTACAACTATTTATTCTTAGATGATCAGGGAGCATCACTACGTCCTAAAAGCCACCCTAGGATGTAGGCACTGTTATTATACACTCATTTCACAGGTGAGGACACCAGAGCATAGGGAAGCTGAGTAGCTAAACCCCAAAACATGTAGCTTGTAAGTCAGGCACTGTGCCTGAGCACCTTTCCAATAATAACAGCTTTAAAAGCTCAAATAATACGACAACAGTGGCTAACGTTTATTGAGCACTGTTCGAAGTACCTCACAAGTATCAGCTCACTGAACCCTCACGATAAGCCTACAAGGTAGGCACTGTTCCTAAGCCCCTTGGCAGATGGGAAACCTGAGGGTCAGGGGTGGTCGGAAGTTGCCCAAGAGCGTTGGGGGGAAGGGCTCACCGTCATCATGTCGTCACACTTCATGTCAGGCTCGTCCTCGTCCTCGCTCTTGTTGTAGAGCTTGCGGAAGAAGTCGAAGGCCACCACGGTGTACAGGTAGAGCACCACCGCCAGGAGGCCCACGGTCATCACCAGCTGGGGGCAGGCAGGGGGTGGGTCAGCGCCATGCTCAGCCGGCCCCTCCACCTTGCCCAGCCTTCGGGCTTCTGACCCTGCTGCTACCCAGGTGGCTCTCCCTGCTGGGGCCTCACGACCCACACCCACCCTGGCTCGGCCTGCCCTCCTGGCCCCTCCTCACCCTGGCCGCCCAGCCCTCACCCCTCCACCCTTGCTCAGACTGCCATGCTTGGCCCTGCCCGGCTCACATCCCTCAGGCAGTTCCTCTCCACACCTGTTTCCCATCGTGGGTGACGGAGGAGAGGATGGTGCGCAGTGTCTTGACCCCCATGGCAATGTCCAGGAGGTGAGCAGCGAAAAAGAAGTTGTTGTAGTGCCCCAGGAGGGACATCACCATGTACCAGCCCAGGTTCAGGAAAGACTGTGGGCACACAGAGTCAGGGTCAGAGAGCATTCCTGAGGGTCAAGGAGAGCTCGGGGAGCCCCCGGAACATTCAAGAGGGTCAGGTGCGCTCTGGGGGGTCAGGGTGCCATCGCTGGCTTGGGATTACTTGAGGAATCAGGAACACTCTAGAACAATGGAGCACTCTGGGTGAGAAGCCATCCTGGGTGGGGTTGAGGAGCCCTCTGCAGGACGTAGTCTGGAAATCCAAGAGCATTCTAGGGGACAAGGAGCCTTGGGCGGGTGTTCAGAGGGTGCCCGAGGAACAGAGGTGCACAGAGGCTCAGGACTCAGTCCCTGGTCAGGGCTCCCTGGTGCTGGAGCCCCCAACCCTCCCAGGGCCCTTCTCCTGCAGGTCCCTCCCCCACCTACAAGTCCCTCCTCACATTGTCGGTGAAGATGACCCCGAACTTCCAGATCTGGTACTTGACGCCGATGGACATGAGCCTGTCAGGTGGAGGGAAGAGGGATGGCCAGATGCCGGAGGGTCAGACCCTGGCCACCTCCCCTGCCTGCCCCTGGCCTGGGCAGGATCACCCCTGGCTCACCAGGTAAGCAGCCCCGGCGGTGGCTCAGGCTTGCGTTCACTGTGCGCTGTGATCTCCAGCATGGACAGATCCATGCCCAGCAGCTCGGCGATCCGCTCCCGCCCACAGATGTCCCCGTGCTTGTCCAGGACCTGCGCAGGAGAGCAGAGGGCAAGCAGACACCACTGGAGTGGGGCGAGTCATGGCCTGGGTTGGAGAGGCATCTGGGAACACTCTGAATTTTCTGTGAAAAATTGGGAATGCATTTTTCTGGGAAGAAGGGCCAGAGCTTTTTTCAGATCCTCAGGGGGAGGGTCCAAACGTGATAAAGGTCCAGTTAATTCATTAGCCAAATTATTTGGGATAACATTATTATTAGGCAGGTGGGCAAAGAATCCTATACAACTGGGCCGCCTGTCATCTATGGACTTATCTCCTCCCCCTCACCCCCTTACTCACTCTGCTCCAGCCACACTGGCCCCCCTCACGGCTCCTCAAATACGCCAGGCACGTTCCTCCCCCAGGACCTTTGCACTGGCTGTTCCCCCTGCCCAGGGCGGTCTTCCCCCAGATTTCCACCTGGCTCACTCCCTTACCACCCTGCACAAGAAAGAGCAAACCTCTCTGGGCCAGCACCCACACACTCCCCAACCCTCTTACTGGATTATTTTTTTCCTTCTGCAGTACTTACCACCGCCTGAACACCATAAACGTGTTCCTCATCTGTCTGTCCAACTCGAGCATCAAAATGTGTTTACTGCTTGAAACGTACCTACTGCTTGGACTCCACGCCCTCCAAAATTGTTCTTGGCACGTAGTAGGTGCTCAGCAAACATCTGCTGAGTGAATGAACGTATCAGCCAACATGTATCTTTTTTTTTTTAGGTGCAGGTACTGGGGATTGGACCCAGGACCTCATGCATGGTGGGCATGTGCTCTGCCACTGAGCATACCGCAGCCCGGATGTTTTCCTATGGGCCAGATACTGTGCACCTAGTAGGTCATATAAACTTTACAACAACCCTGTGGGGGCGGCCCTCTTATTACCTCACTTTGAACGTGAGGGAAACTGAGACACCGAAAGGCTCACACAGCTAGGAGGAGAAAAACAAGACAGTCCAGCTCCCCAGTCAATGTGCTTAAAACAGAATGCTTTACTTCCTCCCCTAAAATTAGTATTTATTGAGTACTTACTCTGTGCCAGGCACTGCGTCATGCTTGTTATGCACATCGTCGCTTTCCAGAGAGGGGTGTGTGGTTCTCATGCCTATTTCCAGATGGGCAAACTGAGGTGCTCCCTCAGCAAATCCCCTCGCCCAAGGTCACACACACAGCGAGTGCCTGATGGGGCTTAGATGGCCAGGTGGCAGGAAGGGACCCAGCCCAGGAGGCCCATCTACTGCCCCATTCACATTCTCTCACCTTCCGCTTGACGAACTTGTCCCAGTAGTTGCTGGGGAAAGACCTGCCGAGAGAAAGAGGCCACAAGATGTCAGGGCAGGAGGGAAGAGAAGCCACCAGCCAGGCCAGGGGGCTTTGAAATTCCAGTCCTTCTCTCACAGGGGACTCCACACAGTGGGGTCGCATCTCACTCGGGGTCAGGCTCTAAAGACCCCCGTGCCAGGTGAAGTTTGTCCTTCCCCCCTACTGCCATCTTTTGGGGAGCTTAGGGGAGGTAGGTGGCTTGCATTTGGAGCCGGGATGTGCAAAAACAAAAAACAAAAGACAAACAACATAGACCTGAATTCAGGTGGGGAGGCAGGGCCAGCGGTCTGGCCTTGCTCTGGCTCTGGGGAACGGTGTGCTTCTCACTGTTTCATTTAATTTTGTCTGATGAATCAGGCTCTTTCGTTACCAGTTTTATAAATGACGAGTCGATGCTCTAACATCCTGCCAAGGTGGCCAATGGGTTTTGTTTGCAGGGGGTGGGATGGGGAGTGGAACAGAGATTTACTATGAATCCATGGATTTAGATCTATTTGCTGTTTCAATTCATAGCCCTTCCTGTCCTTCCTGATGCTCAGGTTGTCCCTGATTTGCCCAGTGGGGGCCCCTTCTAGCTGGTGGCTGGGTCCTTTCAGCCTGTCACCATTTTTCATTGAGCACATCCTTGCTTTCTGATAAGGTAATCCACTCTCATCTTGCATTTCCCTGCCCCAGCCCTGAAATCTGCCACTTCTCCAAGCTGCTTGGTTCCTCGTTGAGGAAAATGGTATTTAGAAGTCAAGGTCTTAGGTGGGTAGGTATAGATTAGTGGTAGAGCACATGCTTAGCATGCACGAGGTCCTGGGTTCAATCCCCAGTACCTCCATTAAAAAAAAAGAGAAATAAATAACCTAATACCCCCCCTGTCTTGTTGTCCTAAATGCCCAAGTTAATGTCGCCCCCTTTGAACACTCAAGCCACCTCAGAATTCAGACTCATAAGAGTTAATTAAGCACATCTTCCTCCTTCCCCTCCCTCCCATCCCTCCTTCCTTCTTTTCTCTCTCCCTCCCTCTCTCCTTTGTCATTCATTCACTTAGCTTATAAGGCCACTTCATCTGGCCTCAAGGACCGAGTGATAATTTCTCTCTCCAAATCCAAGTCCATACTGGACACACTGAGTAGGCCACGTCTTGTCCAGCCGGCTGTCCCTGTCTTAGGTTGTCCTCCTCTGAGGATCGTACCTGTCGTTGGCTATCCAGACGTCCATGCTGGACACACTGAGTAGGCCATCTGTGGTCCAGCCACCTGTGCCTGTCTTAGGTTGTCCTCCTCTGAGGATCGTACCCGTCGTTGGCTATCCAGCCGTCCATGCTGGACACAAAGAGTAGGCCATCTGTGGTCCAGCCAGCTGTGCCTGTCTTAGGTTGTCCTCCTCTGAGGATCTTACCCGTCGTTGGCTATCCAGCCATCCATGCTGGACACATTCAGCAGGTCATCTCTTGTCCAGCCGGCTGTGCCTGTCTTAGGTTGTCCTCCTCTGAGGATCTTACCCGTCGTTGGCTATCCAGCCGTCCATGCTGGACACAAAGAGTAGGCCATCTGTGGTCCAAACAGCTGTGCCTGTCTTAGGTTGTCCTCCTCTGAGGATCGTACCCGTCGTTGGCTATCCAGCCATCCATGCTGGACACAAAGAGTAGGCCATCTGTGGTCCAACCAGCTGTGCCTGTCTTAGGTTGTCCTCCTCTGAGGATCTTACCCGTCGTTGGCTAGTCAGCCGTTCATCATGGACACACTGAGTAGGCCATCTGTGGTCCAGCCGCCTGTGCCTGTCTTAGGTTGTCCTCTTCTGAGGATCTTACCCGTCATTGGCTATCCAGACGTCCATGCTGGACACATTCAGCAGGTCATCTCTTGGCCAGCCGGCTGTGCCTGCTGAGTGCCCTTGGACTACTTATCTTAAACACTCTGTGCATCAGTTTCCCCCCTTGCACGATGGGACAGTAACAACCAGACCTACCTCACAAGGGCCATACAGCACCTAAGAGAGTTCATGCACCAAAGCTTACAGCACAGAAGCTACCATGTGGGGAGCACTCTCTCAGCAGTGTCATCACCAGTAACAACCTCACAAACACAAGCACCGTTATCTCCATTTTACAGGTCAAAACCGAGCCCTTGCAACCTGTAAAAATCAACAAAGCACTGAGGCGGAAGACATCAAACGTCCGCCAGCAGGAGAACAGTCCCACGTGGAACACTATACAGCCATGACAACAAACAAATCGCATCCACACAGAGAGGGGATGGATCTCACAAACCCAGGGCTGAGTGGAAGATGCCAGGAGAGCTCCCAGTTCAGAGCAGGCAAACCTCAGCTAAGCTAACCGGGATGCACACGTGTGCGGTAAACCCACATAAAGCTGGGCCGTGAGAGCATAAAGGTGGTGAGCAGGGTGGGGGCGGTTGGCACAAAGCATATGAGACAAAGGACGAGGGGCGCCAGCAACACAAAGCTTTGCAATTTGGATGGTGATCACGCGGGTGTTCATTTACAATTACTTGCTGAACTCTGTATTTATGTACTAGCTTTTATGCTTTATAACCAATTTTGAAAACGCCATCCCTCCTCCTGCCCCAACTTCCTTGGCTTCCTAATCCTGCACATCAAAGGAAGCCACATCTTATCCAAAATATACAAAGAGTTCATACAACTCAATGTCAAAAACCAAAATAAACCAAACCAAACCAAACAAACAAAAACAAACCACCCTGTTAAAAAAAGGGCAGAAGACCTGAACAGACATTTTCCCAAAGATGTACAGATGGCCAACAGACACAAGAAAAGATGTTCGACGCTGCTAATCACCAGGGAAATTCAAATCAAAACCACCATAAGATATTACTTCACAGCTGTCAGAATGGCTATCGTCAAAAAGGCAACAAACAACAAAATGTTGGTGAAGGTGTGGAGAAGAGAGAACTCTTGTTGGTGGAAATGTAAACTGGTGCAGCCACTTTGGAAAACAGGATGGAAGTTCCCCACAAAATTAAAAACAGAACTACCAAGTGACCCAGCAATTCCACTCACGACTATATATCCAAAGAAAACAAAAATACCAATTCCACAAGATACATGCACATTTTCATGGCAGCACTATTTACAACAGCCAAAATATGGAAACAACCTAAGTGTCCATCAACAAATGAATGGATAAAGAAAATGTGACACCTAAACACACACAAAATGGAGTATCACTCAGCCATAAAAGAATGAAATTTTGCCATTTGCAACAACATGAATGGACCTCGAGGCTATTGTGCTTAGTGAAATGAATCAAAAGAAGACAAATACTGTATGTTTTGACTTACATGTGGAATCTAAAAAATAATAAATAAAACAAATGAATGTAACAAAACAGAAAGAGACTCACAGATACAGAGAACAAACTAGTGGTTACCAGAGGGGAGTGGGGTTGAGGAGAGGCAAAGACAGGGGAAGGGGATTAAGAGGTACGAAATACTAGGCATAAAATTAGTAAGATACAAGGATAATGTACAGCACACGAATATAACTGATATTTTATAACTTTACGTAAAATATGGTCTATAAAAATACGTAACCACTATGTTTCACGTCTGAGGCTAATGTAATATTGTAAATCAACCATACTTCAATTAGAAAAAAAAAAAAAGATAGCCACACCCTGCAGGCTACCCCCAACTCCCACCCACCCAGTGTTGTGAGTGGCACCATGCTGGCTACTGGCATGGGGGTGGGAATGGAGGTAGAAACTCACAGCTTTAGGACAGCCAGGTTGGCTTCCAGGTCATAGGCATTCTCCTTGGCCTGTGTCTCCACATAGCGCTCCAGGGTGGCCAGATTCTCAGGATTATACCTAGAGGAGAATAAAGATGGATGAACAGAGAGGGGACAGGAGTTGAGCTCAGTTACTCTATGGGGCCAGGGAGGAGGGTCACTGTAGCCTGCGCCTCTCTCTCTTCCTTTCTTCCCTTTCTTTAGCTCTGTCACTGGCCACTTAGGCTCTACCCAAATACTGAATCAGCTCTATAATTTCTAATAAAACTTATCCACACCCCAGACCTAAGCCAAAGCTCTAAACTGCATCAGAGCCTTGGGTCTTTTCTAGCTTGCCTCCTCAACCTTTCAGACAGCCAGTCATTGCAGACTGTATACCTAGCCTCCTAGACATCTTTGCTACCCACCCTTACCTTCCCTCCCCAGATCTCATTCTGGTCTAGCCCCGTCCTCTCCTGCCTAGCTCCCCTCATCACACCCTGACCACTACTGGTTCTAACTAGCTACTTGGTTTGTTTGGATTCTGAACTGGGAACCCTATGAAAGCATGGCCTGCGGCTGTCTTGGTCAACTCTGGTCTGCAGCATTGCCCAGCACTCACAGACTAGATTTTAGTAAACATGTGTTAAATGAATAATGAGAGGTGAAGGAAGGGAGAGATAAAGAGGCACTAAGAGACACGAAGAGACTGAGGAGCAGACACAGAGAGACATTAAGGCAATTAAAGGGGAGAGTGGCGGTAGGAAACGCTATCTTCTGCCTTTAGGTCTTCGCAGTGCTATTTCCTTAAACATCTCCAGGATGATAGGTGAGAACCCCAGGTCAAGCCCAGGACTGACCACGCCTTACTCCAGAAAATTCTCTCCTCCACCCCGCTTGGCCAGAAGCGCTCCCTACCACTGAACTCAGACCTGTCGATACCCTTGAGCGTCTTGCCCACGTTTGCTCTCACCTGCTCAAACATCGCCAGGACTCCGTCGCCTCCCACACCCGGGGCGAAGCCGCAGACCCGGCCGCCGCAGACCCGGCCGCCGCGGACTCCTCGAGGACCGGAAAAGGAAAGATTGGTGGAAACGGAAACTACGTCATTGTTTTCGCTCCGGCGCAGTTAGCGCATGCGTGTATGCTCCACCCGAGCAGAATCAACGGCGTGAGAAAAAGCCTGGTCTAGCCAAGTGCGCAGGCGCCTTCTCGAGGCACGCTGGCGAGGAGGCGGGGCTGAGGTTTTCCCCGGCCTCGCGTACCCTGTTCTAGTGCCTGCAGTGTGCGCGCGAGCTGCCAGGGAAGGAGACGGATCCCTGACGGCGTGCACGCACGTCGCGTTGCTCGCGACCCTGAACTCAAAAGCTGTGCTGGAATGCACGTATTAGTCTCCCTTTGGGCCATGGCCAAGTCCCGAGGAAGGTGCTTTTTGAGGTCCCCTTTGCCTCACGCCATGATCCCTAAAGCAAGATCCGAGCTCCACAATTTCAAGTCCCGAACCCGGTCCCACGCTGCACCCTGACGCCAGGGTTAGGGGCCTGCAAAGCTGTTGTGCTCTGCCTGTCAGGGACAGGGGTGAGGGGCTCCTGGACCCCGCCAGATCACGCCCAGTCCCCATAGGCTCCTGTCTTGTGGGTGAGAGCGAGCACCGCATGTGTGTACAGGTTCTGCACACTGCAGGCATGAAAGCACATGCATGTGTCGTATATGTGGAGGTATATGCTCTGGGTACATCCACATGTACGCACACGGGTATCCAGACACGTGCACGTTGACTGGTCTTCACACTGCACAGGGGGTTACCACTAAGTGCCTTATGAGCCCCACCCCCCACCACCCCGGAACAGTAATGGACACTGCATGGTCATCCCCGTGCAGACCTGCCATCTACCGGTTGTGGCCAAAGTCTCAAGCACTCAGCAGAGGTTCAGCTACAGTTTTTAGCTGCCACCCAGAACGAGGGAGGGAGTGTTAGGGCACCCCCCCACCCCAGGTCATAATTAAGATAGTTTGCATCTGGTTTACATTCAGCCCACGGCCCTGGAGGTGGAGGGGGGTCCCCTGGGTCCCAAGGCAAGCTGCCTCTCACAGGCTTTCAGGGCCCAGGGGACAGGGGGCGGAGCCGGCCACACAAGCCTGCTGGGGCAGGAAGCCAGAGTGGGGAGGGGGAAGGCCACAGCCAGTGGAGGCAAGACGGGTGCAGGGCCTGTGGGGAGGGAGGGAGGTGCCAGCACTCCGAGCCCTGAGGCCCTGCTGGCCCCTGGGCACAGGCCCAGCTCCGGCCCCCAGGAATGGACCTTGCGGACCCCGACATCTTTAATAGGGATCCCCGGGACCACTATGACCTGCTGCAACGGCTGGGCGGCGGCACCTATGGGGAAGTCTTCAAGGTGAGGAATCCCCTCCTTCTCCATCACCCTCAGACCAGAGATCTTTGGGGTGAGGCCCAAGAAGGGAAGGGGATGCAATAGGGTCCCAGTCCTTGGCTTTGGTTCAAGGATGCTGAGGAGAGCTCAGGCGAATGGAGCCTGCCTGACTGCCAACTTCCCCTTTATAAGGCTCGAGACAAGGTGACGGGGGACCTGGTGGCACTGAAGATGGTGAAGATGCAGCCTGGTGAGGAGAGAACCCAGGAGTGCCTTCCCCACACCCCCACCTCCTGGGACACTGGGATCTCTCCCAGACCCCTTCCCTGCAGCGGCCTTTTCTCTCCGGCCCCTCCTTGCAGATGATGATGTTTCTACACTTCAGAAGGAAATCCTCATCTTGAAAACTTGTCGGCATGCCAACGTCGTGGCCTACCATGGGAGTTATCTCTGGTGATGAGCTTAAGACCTGCCCTGGGACCCAGCCCAGCCCCTACCCCCGAACTCCCATTCCTGACGAGGGTACCCCCTACCCTGACCTCAATCATGGATCCTCATTTTTAACTGGGGCACCCCTAACTTGATCTCCAAGTCAAAGGCCCACTTCTCTGACCAAAGGATCCCCAAATCTAATCTCCAATCCAGAACTCCCATTTCTTACAAGGGGTCCCCAAAATGGATCCCTTGTAGTAACCAAACCTGAACCAAGTCCCCTAAAACCAATCTTTCATACTCCTACTCATCGGGTCCCCCGGTTTCACTATCTGTTCCTTTAATATGAACCCCTAAATTCCCTGACCCTCAAACTAATATCCCAGATACCTCAATAATGACTTCTGTTCCCTATACCTGGCACCCTGGCCTCCTCTGTCGCCTCCGAACTTTCACAGCCTGTGAAGTCTCTACCCTGTCTTCTAGATTAGAGTGGAACAGCAGAGGTGCTCTGGCTTAGGAGCCCAAAGACCTGGGTTTGATTCCAGTTGACCTTGAACATATTATTTCCTCTCTGAGCCTCAACTTCCCCATCGGTAAAATGGAAATGGGACTGTCTCACTCTGGTGGGCGAGAGAGAGATGGCAGCTCTTACACTGAAGTTCTTGTTGAACTAGAACAAGGCAGTGGGCTAGGAGCTGTCCTACAAATGATTTATTACTGCTATTGTGATTGCTCTCGAACTGTTGTAGGCTGCAGAGGCTCTGGATCTGCATGGAATTCTGTGGGGCGGGTTCTCTCCAGGGTATCTACCAAGGTGAGAGGAGCCCCTGCTCCTCCAATCCACCCCTTCTGTCCCTCTGCCATTGTGTCTCCTGGGACTGCCTTTCTGGTCCATATTTCACACAATGAGCCCCTTCTCTGGGACTGACCTGACCTGGATGATGCTGGGGATGTGACAGAGCAGGCCCTGAGCCCTGTCCTCCAGGACCTGAGAGTCCAGCCCTAGTCTTTCTGCAGGCAGTGACCACTTCTCCTTCCCCCGCCCCATCTTCCTCTGTGTCTGCTTTTCCTCGCCAAGGTCTACTCACAAATTTCAGTATTTCTGCATTTCTGGCTAATTGTCATTTCATGCCCACATGTTCATTTAAGCAGTGAATGCATTTCTGATTCTCTCAGCCTGCTTTTCGCTCTCTTGGAGCATTTGAGGGTGGGGGCGGGGTAGGTCTCTGATCACTTCTGGATTACTGATGTGCACCTCTGTCTCTGACCATCTCCCAGTCTCCACAAAGCTCAGGAAAGGAAGGACTTCATTAGGAAGTCCTAGGCGGGGAATCTGAGGCCCACAGAGAGGAAGTAACTCACATCACCAGCTGTCAGACCTGCTCTGTGCCCTCTCTGTCTGTGTCTATATTGTCCCCTCTGAATCTCTGTTTCTCAATGTGTCTGTTTTCCCACTTCTTGGTCTCTGCCCAGCTCGCTCTATGTCTGCCTCAGTTTGGATCTGTTTCTGATTTTCTGTCCCTGTCTCTGTCTCCCTCTGACTTTCCTCATTTTAACAAAGTCACATCACCTCCTGCTCAGAGCCCTCCCAAGCCTTCCATTTCCCTCCAACAATAAGCCCAAATTTCACATCACAGCCCACGAGTCTGACGCCCACAACCACCCCAGGCTGACCCACCTTCTCTCCACTCCACCCACTTTGCCAATTTCCAGGCCCACCAGGCACTTTCCTACCTCCGGGCCTTTGCACTTGCTCATCTTGTTCACGTTGAGTGGGAATGCTCCCATCCTCAACCCCGTCACCTTCTCAGAGTTGCCTTCGCTGATCACCCAGTATGAAACGTCATACCCCTTCCTACACGTATTTCCTGTTGTCTTTTCTTGCTTTTGTTTTTTCTACTTATTCGCATCTCACATACTGTTTCTTTCTCCTATTTCTCTTGTCTACTGTCCGTATCCCCCACTGGAATATTCTCTCCACGAGGGTGGGGATCTCTGTCTCTATGTCCACAGCTGTGTCCCCATTGCCTACCTCGGCACCTGGCACACAGTAAATGTGTAGTCGGTTGAATGAATCTATCTCCCTCTGGCCTCTGGTTCCCTGTATCGCTGCCTCTCTCTTTTGCTGACCATTCCTTGTCCCCTCATGTTACCCCCTCCCCATGTGGTAAGTGGTGTGGGTGGCAGCCAGGGGCTCCTGGGGCCAGGTTTCCTGGTCCCCATCTGACACCATGCCGGGGTGACCTTTGCAGTCACAGGCCCCCTGTCAGAGCTCCAGATCAGCTATGTCTGCTGGGAAGTGCTCCAGGTGAGGCGATGCTTGGTGGGTTTGGGTGGGGGGAGGCGATGCTTGGTGGGTTTGGGTGGGGGCAGGTCTCAGCTCACACCCCCAGAACACTCACAGCCCCCCTCTCCATCCTCCTTCCCAGGGACTGGCCTATCTACACTCACAGAAGAAGATACACCGGGACATCAAGGTGATCTAGGGGCAGAAAAGTAGCCTTGGAGGGTGGGGCCTATGGGAGATTGTAGTGGTATTTGGAGGGCTCAGGCAGTGTGTGACCAGGGAGCAGAGGCAGAGTTGGGCTGGCAGGAGGGAGGGGTGTCTCTCACAGCCTCTGATCCCCCCTCTCTTCCCCAGGGATCCAACATCCCCATCAACGACCCTGGGGAGGTCAGACTGGGTGAGTGTGGCTGGTGGGGGTGGGGAGGGGGACTGGCTGGGAGCCAGAGTGGACAGGGACCCTAGGTCAGTATGTCTCTCCCTCTGCCTCCAGCTGACTTTGGTATATCGGCCCAGATCGGGGCCACACTGGCTCGACGCCTCTCTTTCATTGGGACACACTACTGGTGAGGGGTGCCTGGCTGGCAGCCAGGGGTGGTGCGGGGTTCGTGGTGGTGGGCAGCGGCTTTCCCCACCATGGATCTCTGGCAATCTGCATCCTGCCTTTTTGCCCTGCCTCTGCCTTTCTCTGTTGAGCGTTCTGTGTACTCTGTGGCTCTCCATTGAGTTTTCCATTTCCCTAGGTCTTTCTGTGCATGTCTCCCCTCCACGTGTTTTTCTCAGTGTTTGTGTTGATTTTGGTCCTGATCTCTGTCTCTCCATACATATCCGTGGCTGTCTTTTCTGTCTGTTTCAGTCTGTGGCTCTCCCTGTCTCCTTGCCTCTCTCTGTCTATGTTTTCTAGTCTATCTCTGACTCTCTGTCTTTACCTCTCTCCGTCTTTATTTCTGTCTCCCTGCCTCTTTATGTGTCTGCATCCAAATCTCTCTGTGTCCCATTCTCCTGTTCAGTACCTGTCTCACTCCTTTCCCCCACCCCCTACCTAGAAGTCTCCTATCCCATTCCTAATGTCACGCCTGGCTCTCTGAGGGTCTCTGCCCCTAGGATGGCTCCGGAAGTGGCAGCCGTGGCCCTGAAGGGGGGATACAACGAGCCCTGTGACATCTGGTCCCTGCACATCACAGCCATGGAATTAGCCGAGCTACGGCCACCCCTCTTTGACGTTCAAACTCTCAGGTAGGCAGATGTGGCAGGTCCACCTGGTCCAAGAGATCCCACGCGACTCTGACACTGAACACCACCCCTCGCCTGCTTCCCCACATCAAGAACCCCTACAGGGGATCCCTCTCCCTTCGAGCCCAACCCGAGAACCTCAGCGAAGAATGCAATTTCTCCACGCCACACCAGGAGCCCCCAGTGCAGGGAGTCCTGTCTTGAGGCTCCCCTGAGACCTCTGCAACTCTGTAAGTTGATGAGCAGCATCCCCTGGAAGTGGAGACCTATGCATCGTAAAACCAACCACTCATTCTCCTCCTGTCCCTCACTGCTCTCTGCTGACCTCAGTGCCATCGGGGGTCCGTCACATCGTGAGATCTGACCTCCACTGAGAAGTCTGAATCCCATGTTCTGTCCTTGCTTTCTAGAGTTGTCTTGCTCATGACCAAGAGTGGCTATCAGCCTCCTCGGCTAAAGGAAAAAGACAAATGGTAGGAGAGAGTCATGGGAAGGCGGGGGAGAGAGGGCAGAGTAAGGGCTGATGGTCTGAAGGGAGGGTCTCTGGTCCCCTCATCCCAGAACTTGCCTTTTGGGGGGGTTATTTATTTATTTATTTACTCTTAGAGGAGGGGGTTGAACCTAGGGCCTCCTGCATGCTAAGCATGCGCTCTAACACTTGAACTGTACCCTCCCCCAGTACTTGCCTTTTTCTTCCCAAGGTCGGCTGCCTTCCACATCTTCGTCAAAGTCACCCTCACCAAGAGCGCCAAGAAACGACCTGGTGCCACCAAGATACTCAGTGTAAACCTCCCCTCCCTGAGCAGCCTTCCCAAACTCACCCCCTGTGAGAACCCCCCAGGGCCTCCCTAGGCTCCCTAGAACACTGATGATTTTATTCCACAGAACTCCTATGGCCCTTTCAAAGTCCCTGCTCCCTCTGAAATCCCCAGGGCTCTGCCTTCCAAGACCCTCCAAATTGTACCCCAGACCTTTCCCCCAAGATATGCTGAGTTCTAAAACCTCACAAGTTGCCAACGGCTTCAGGACCCATTCCTGGGGCTTGTCCGGAATTCCAGGGGACACCCGAGACACCTCTGGAATTCTCCAACTTCTCTAAATTCGTCTGATCCCTTCAGACACCTCAGAATCCCCCAGGTGGCAGCTGCCCAGACTTCCCCGCCTTCTTCCTCTATTGGCACCTTCACCGCCAGATTCCCTTAGATGGGTTCTCAAGCCCCTGTGCCAGCCCTCTCCCTGCAGCCCAGCCCTCTGTCTGCTGACCGCCTCCTCCTCCCACCCCCAGCACCGACTGTTGTCCCAGCCTGGGCTAAACAGAGGCCTGATCCTAGAGCTTCTTTACAAACTGAGGAACCCAGGGAAGGGGGCAGCTGTTGGCGAGATTGAAGATGAGGAGCCTGAGGTGAGTGGGCCTTGCTTGGATGACAAAAGCACTGGACGGTCCCCACCTTTGCTCAGGCTGCTCCCCTGCCTGGGGTGTCCCCTTGTTGACTCTCTTAGAAGGAGAAAAGCCAGGGACCATGGGGGGCTTGGTACAGAGCTGGGGTCACAGAGGTTACGGGAGAGCCGAGGGCTCCAGACTGGGCTGCTGGAGGCCGGTGGGCCTGATGCGGCTGCCGCTCTGCCCAGCTACCCCCCGCCATCCCTCGGCGGATCTGATCCACCCATCGATCCAGCTCTGTGGGGATCACACATGCGGACTGCTGTCGTCAGCAGAGAATCCTTAAGCTTTGGAGACACTTGTAACCCCCTCATCAGATTGCCAGAGACCCCAGAGACCCTCCTCACTTCTAAACAGACCCTCAGAGGCCCCCCATTACCATCTGATCCCACAAGAGGCCCCAGAGAACCTCATCTACAAAATGATTCTAGGGACCCCTACCTCTCCGCTCTGCACACGGACCCCATAAGATTTCCTATAACCACCAGGACTCCCAGAGACCTCAGAAAACTTGTTCTGATCCCAGATACCCAAGTGGAATCTAAAAACAAACACTCTATAACCATGTTGAGCCCCCATCTCCCTGATCACAAATCTTGACCCCAAAATGAGACCCCTGTAAACCAAGATCCCTCCCCTGAAGGGACAGCTCCAGTCCTAAGTTCCTGGCTGCAGACCACTCCCCCACCCCAGTTCTATTCTTTCTATTCCCGAATCCATGTTCCCACCTCACTGTGTGTCACCTGCATACCACCCCACCCCGACCCCCATGGCGGCACATAGAGTTCATGATGCTCAGAGGCATGTAGTCCAGACCCACAGCTGACAGGGTGAGATGCCTCCCCACTGCCCCGCCGCCCTCCCCTACCCCTGGGCCACTGCTGACTCTTTCCTATCCCACAGGCTCGCTTACAACCCCCTGGAGGCTTCAAGAGCAGCAGTCCTAGGTCAGGGACCCTCAGCGTGGGAGGGGGACTGGGATATGTGTGGAGACCGCCCGAGGCTCATGCCTGTCCCTCCTCAGGAGGAACCTGTCAGAGTCCGAAGATGACTACGACAACGTGGACATGTGAGAGAGCGCCTCAGACCCCACCCAGCCCCACCATCCATGACCCCAACCTCAGCCCCTGGTTTCCTTCCACCACTCAGCCGTGACCCCTGGCTGGACACTCAGTACCCACACCTACCTTCACCCTAACCCTGACCCTCCCACACCAGCCCCCACTCTCCTCCCCACCAACCCTTCACACCTAACCTCACCCCAACCCAACCCTGGAGCCCCTGCCACATCCTAGTACCCAGCACTCACGTCATTCACTGATTCATGTTGGGCTGCTGCTCCAGACTGACCTCCTCGACAGCAGGAGCCCTGCCTGCTCTCGCACTGCTGAAGCCCAGCATTGTGCTGGCACACCCTCTGTAGACTCTTTGTGAATATATGTATGAATGTATGAATGAAGGAATGAATGAATTAACAAATGAATGAGTAAACAGATTTTTCTCTTCCTTCCCCAGGCCTGTGGTAGTGGAGACACGCCCAGCAGATGATCTACTGCCCCAAGCAACCTGTATATCCAGGAATGAGTCACTGGGTTTCAGAGTGGGTGTTAGGAATCAGTCTCTGCACCCCCTCCCCTCCCCAGTGGACACAATATAGTGGTCATGACATGCCTGTGTCTCCCAATAAACGTGATTTTAGCCTCTGCTGTCATCTTGGTTTTCTGTGGTGAGGGGAGGAGGGCCGAATTCCTGGATGCCTACTGACCACCCCCCCCCAAATTCAATGATCCAGTACAACGTCAGGGATACAGCACAGACATTATTTCTACAGCACATGGTCACCTCTCCCCCAGCGGCCTTAGGAGGAGGGATTTGGGGACTAAGGGGCTTGTTCTAAGCATAAGGCATTTGAAGTGGGAGTGAAGGGCCAGCTGTGGGTGTCTCAGCTAAGCTGGTCCTCATACTGTGTGCGGAAACAATCACCAGCAGGGAAGAAATCCCAACATCTCTCTTGGTAGAGACCAGCCACCACGTTCCTCCCCACCAACCCTTCACCCCTAACCTCACCGCAACTCAACCCTGGAGCCCCTGCCACATCCCAGTCCCCAGCTCCTCCTAGATGTTGCTCCAACAACCAGACCTCAACTGCAGCCATAAACCTCAACCACTGGCCCTCATCTTTCTTCATCTTCTCACCCAAACTCACACTGAACCTCAGCCCCTGGGAATTCTGCCCCCTCCAGACCCTCAGGCCCAGAACTCAACTTCAACCCCAGGAGTCAACCCAGGCCCCCATCTCCCTCAGACCCAGGCCTGGGGGAGATCCATTCCACACATCTCATCTGTAATAGGCTCCCATGCGGCGTGCCCGGCACCAAGTGAGAACCCGACCCCCAGGAGCTCATAGGACCTGTGTTACTAGGTGGCTGTGATGATGCAGAGACCTAATGCACTGTCAACACTGATATCCAAGTGTTGCTGTTACTATGATCGTCATGGTTATTAGTCCTTTCACCCTCAGCTCCAGCCCAGACAGAGTCAAATCCTGGCCCTCGTGAGCTCAGACTTCCAGCCCTAACCCACCCCAGTTCTTGCTCCCAAAACCCTCTTCCCCCACTTAACCCATCTGTGTGTTACATCCCGACCCTCGCAGAAGACATACCTCCTCCTCTACACCCCAAATTTAAGTCCTGGGCCACAGCTGGTGGACTGGGGCCAGGAGGCCAGGGTCCACAGATGCTGGGATACCGAGCTCTCCAGGGCTGGAGTCTAGGACACTAGGTCTCTTGAAGTCCTGGACGACCATCATGATGATCCCACTGGGATCTGGAAGTGGCATCCCTGAACCTAGGTGTGGGACTCAAAATATTTAGCCTGATGAACTCTCATGAGTAGCTTTTCCTTGGAAACTCCTGCTGTACCCAGGATTCACCCTTTAGTTGCCAGAGTATGTTGATGATGTTGGGGGGGGCGGTTAGATGGGAAGGCTGGAGTGGTGGTCGGATATTTTGGGGAGGGTCAGACCCAGGATGCAGCATCAGTTCTGGCAGGGGCAGTCTGCAGGGTGCCCTCTCTCGGAGATCATCTGATGTATTTCCCCACTCTCCCTCTCTGTTTCCAAAGCCCAAGTTCCGTTCTCCATCTGACGAGGGTCCTTGGGGGACTGCGGATGAGGGGCAGCTGAGCCCAGGGGTACTGGTCCGCTGTGCCAGTGGGCCACCCCTCCCCGCACACCCCAGCCTCCCGCAGCCACCCGAAGCCCCCACCTAACCGCTCATGCAGGTAACAATGCAGGCTGGGGGTAGGAGGTGGGCAGAGGTGGGGGTTGGGCAGGGCACAGGGTGCTTTGGGGGCTGATTTTCCCCACCCCATCTCAGAACCTTCACTCTGGAACCCAACCCTCCGGGAGCCTGACCAGCCCCCGCTCTTGCCCCCCATGAAGGAAAAGATGAAGAGAAAGGTGAGGCCAGCTGTGCTGAGGACTCACACCGCTGATCGGGGCTGGGAATGCCTGGTTGGGGTTGCGGGGCCGAAGACTAATAATGATGACAGGTGACATTTGTTGAGCAACTCCTCTGTGCCAGACACTGACCTCATGTCTTTACATGATATATGCCTTCACAGATGGAGATAGATAGCACAGAGTTAGACACTGTCCCCCATTTCAAAATGGGGAAACTGAGGCACAGCGGGGTAAGTAGCTTTCGAAGGTCATAAACCTTTGAGGAGGCAGAGGCAGGATATGAACCTTGGCTCTCCAGAGTCTTAACCAGGGCACCTTCCTGTCCCCTCCTCTCTTCTGCTGGATGGGCTGCTGCTCTGCCCCTATGGCCCCCCCAGTGTTGTGCCCTTCTCCTAAAGTTGTTCAATGGCTGCCCTCTCCGGATCCACAGCACGGCGGCTTCGACACACCCCTCCAACATATGTGAGCATTCAGGAGTGTCTCAGAGTATGTGATGGGGATGGGGAGGGTCCTTAATGGAGGTGCAGATGCAGGGACAAGGGGAGGGTCTTAATGGGGTTGGAGTGGCCGAGCTGTGTTGGGGGCAGAGCCAGGGGTGACAGTTGGGGTTTAAGGATCAAAGATGGGTAGAGTGAAGGTGAGTTTGAGAGTGAAAACCAGAAAAATTAGAGTTTGGAGGCCAGGAGTGTCAGATAAGGCAGAAAGGCCAGCGTTTGGGGTACAAGCCTAGGGACAGATGGACCCCATTTACCTCAGTTGGAGGTTAGTGGCAGAGAGGCGAAGATCAGCATTTTGGGGTCAGGAGTTTTAGGGATTAGAATGTAGCCGAAAGGGAAAGTATTTGGGGATCAAAGATGTGGAGACAAGGTCAGTGAAGGGTAAACGTTAAGGAAACAGTATAAGAATTTACTTTCTGTCACACTGGACAGAAAAAGCTATACGTCAGGGCATCTGAATTTGAGGATCAGTGTTGAGATAGGAGTAGCATTTAGGGAGCAGACTGGTGAGAAGGGGGGATAGAATTTAGAGGGCTATTACGGGAGGCATGTTTAGTGTTGAGGTCAGAATTGAGGAGACAGAGGGTCAGGATTTGTGGGTCAGAGATGGAAGAACCAGCAGAACGGGGGAGGTCAGAGGCTGGGGAGAATGAGACCGGCTCCAGGGAACAGGTCAGGGTTTGAGTTCAGATTTGGGAAAACAGGGACTGGAAATGTCAGTGTTGGAGGCAAGTAGAGAATTGAGGGTCAGGGCTGGGAACAGAGTACCCGTGTTTGGGGTCAGATGAGGGGGCCTGGGAGGTCCTCGATGATGAGGCAGGTCCCAGCATCTTCTTATCTGTTCCCCAAGACCAGCACTTACACCTGGGAGCTGAGGAAGGCATTTTCATTCTGAACCGAAATGATCAGGGGGCCACGCTGGAGATGGTGAGGGCCAGGCAGCACCGCGGGTGAGCCAAGGGTGGGAGGCTGGAATTGGGAGGTGCTGGAGTCTTACAGGAGCTGTCTCCTCCATCGTCTGCAGCTCTCTTCTAGCCGGACTACCTGGGTGTTCTCCATCAACAATGTCCTCATGTCTCTCTCAGGTCTGGCTGTCTGTTGGTAGGGATGGGTTGGGGTGGGGGGTCAGAGCTTAAGGAGTCAATGCTCAGGGTGTGGGAGCTAGCTGGGCACAGCTGAAAAAAACACTTAGGATCCCCTTCCACAGAGCCCACAATTCAAATCCCAGCCACCTTTTCAATTTAGGACTTGGGGCAAGATACTTTGGCTTCCCAAGCCTCTGTTTCCCCATCTGTACAATGGGGCTCACAATACTGCCACGTCTCAAGTCAGTTTTGAGGTCATACCTACAGTGAGTTAGTCTTTACATTTCTTTGATGGTCATATGACAGTCCTTATCCCACACTGTACTAAACTAGAGTGACCGAGCTGTATGTTAAAATTTTGTGTCATTGTTTTACAAACGCTTTGTGTAAAGAATTTCTCATTTGTGAGGAAACACCAAGCCAGATAGGATTTGTGAGCTCATTAATATCACATGTGTTATGAGAAACTTTTACAGAATCTCTAGGTATGTTTCTTCTTAAACTTTTGTAATATGTGTAACTTCAGCAGACTGGTTAAGTGTCCATAGTTTCTCATGTGACTACAGGCACCACTAGGGTTAGGAACGTACTTATTTTAGGCACCATTGTTCACCAGAAACAAGCACACTGCCTGGCCTCCTGTGGGCATTTAAAATATGTTAAGTGAGAAATGAACATATACAGGTGCTTGAGATTTAAAGGCTTGGACGTTTCAAAGGGATGGGGCCTAGGGAAGGGATGGGGAAAGCTGGGATTGTGCAGTACCCTATAAATTCCTGCTTCCTCTAAATACACACACCCTGCAGGAAAGACCCCACACCTGTATTCTCATAAGATCCTGGGCCTGCTGGAACGGAAAGAGACCAGAGCAGGAAGCCCCATTGCTCACATCAGTCCCCACCGGCTACTAGCAAGGTACGAGACCCCTGTGGAACCACAGACCCCGCTAATATCTGATTCCTGCCCCTACCCCCCACCCACCACACACTCATGCCTACCTTCTTCTGCAGAAAGAACATGGTCTCCACTAAGATCCAGGATACCAAAGGCTGCCAGGCGTGCTGTGTGGGTGAGCGAGAATCTCGTGGATATTCAGAGGGGAGCGGGGCCAGGGGCATGACTTGGACTGTAGCCACTGAAGAGGGTTGCAGAATTAAGGCAGGGTGTCCAGAGCCCGGGGAAAGATGTGTGGCCTTTGGGGGCGCGGGGCAGGGGAGACAGGATTGACCCTAACCCATCCTTCCCCACCTCCACAGCGGAGGGCGCTAGCTCCGGGGGCCCGTTCCTGTGTGGGGCATTGGAGACATCCGTGGTCCTGCTTCAGTGGTAGCAGCCCGTGAAGAAGTTCCTGCTGGTCCGGATAGGGGGCCTGTAAGCACTGGGGACTTTGTCAGGTTCTGTGGCGGGGGCCTTCCACTCTTCTGCTGAGAGCTCTTTGAAGTCCGGCTTCCACCCGAGGTCTCTTCCCAATCTCCCCAAGAGCCTGCTCTCCTGGAGGCTCCTCCTTCTGAGGCCCTCCGGTTCTTTAAGCCCCGCCCTTCGCCCCGGGCCTAATTCTTCTTCAGGCCCTGTGCCCCGCCAGGTCTCTTAGGAGACCCTATTCAGGTTCTTGGAGCCTCTAAGACTTTGGTGCCTCGGAGGCCACGCCCCCTGGGGGGCCCGGCCTTGCTGTCACCAAGGCGGCACGCCCCCTAGTGGAAGCCACGCCCACTCTGAGACCACACCCCTCAACTTCTAAGCCCTCTGAAGCCTCAGCCCCTCAAGTTTCTAGGTGGCACCTCCCAAGACTGAGGGCTCCGGAAATCCTTCGGGAGCCCCAGGCCGACTCTCTTCCAAGGCCCCGCCCCTCACAGGCCCCGCCCCAAACCTCCTCTGAGTCCGCCCCTTCCCGAGCGGCCCGCAGCAGGTGCTCTTCCCGCTACCCACGCCTCTGCCGGTGTTCTCACTGCTGACCGGGCCAGGCTCCGAGCTGCCCGCCGTGTGCATCGGCGTGAGCCCCGGGCAGCCGGCGAAGTCGGTGTTCTTCCACGCCGTGCGCTTCGGCGCGCTCTCCTGCTGGCGGGGCGAGATGAGCGCAGGTGAGTGGGACAGGTGCTGGGAGGGGTGCGGCTTATCAGGTTAGCGGCTTTGGGTCTGGGTAGCTGGGCGGTGCTTAACCAGAAGCGTAACTGGGAAGCGGGCTGAACTAAGAGGGGACTGGAGAACGTTGGGTATATATAACTGGTGAGATGGATGACGGGGAGGGGGAGAAGGAGGGTGTGAGGAACTCTGTGATGGGTGGGGTTTAGCCTGCTTGCCTGGGGATACAGAGGATGCCTAGCAGAGTATAGGGGAATGAGGTGGAATTGGACCTTGCACTTCCGCCTCTCCACCAGAGCCCAAGGGACCAGTACAAGTGACTCAGGTCGAGGAAGACAAGGTGATGGTCACTTCTGGATTTCTGATGTGCACCTCTGTCTCTGACCATCTCCCAGTCTCCACAAAGCTCAGGAAAGGAAGGAATTCATTAGGAAGTCCTAGGCGGGGAATCTGAGGCCCACAGAGGGGAAGTGACTCACATCACCAGCTGTCAGACCTGCTCTGTGCACTCTCTGTCTGTGTCTATATTGACCCCTCTGAATCTCTGTTTCTCAATGTGTCTGTTTTGCCACTTCTTGGTCTCTGCCCAGCTCGCTCTATGTCTGCCTCAGTTTGGATCTGTTTCTGATTTTCTGTCCCTGTCTCTGTCTCCCTCTGACTTTCCTCATTTTAACAAAGTCACATCACCTCCTGCTCAGAGCCCTCCCAAGCCTTCCATTTCCCTCCAACAATAAGCCCAAATTTCGCATCACAGCACTGGAGTCTGACGCCCACAACCACCCCAGGCTGACACACCTTCTCTCCACTCCACCCACTTTGCCAATTTCCAGGCCCACCAGGCACTTTCCTACCTCCTGGCCTTTGCACTTGCTCATCTTGTTCACGTTGAGTGGGAATGCTCCCATCCTCAACCCCGTCACCTTCTCAGAGTTGCTTTGCTGATCACCCAGTATAAAACGTCATACCCCTTCCCACACATATTTCCTGTTGTCTTTTCTTGCTTTTGTTTTTTTCTATTTCTTCGCATCTCACATACTGTTTCTTTCACATAGTTCTCTTGTCTACTGTCCGTTTCGCCCACTGGAACATTCTCTCCACGAGGGTGGGGATCTCTGTCTCTGTGTCCACAGCTGTGTCCGCATTGCCTACCACGGCGCCTGGCACACAGTAAATGTGTAGTCTGTTGAATAAATCTATCTCCCTCTGGCCTCTGGTTCCCTGCATTGCTGCCTCTCTTTTGCTGACCGTTCCTTGTCCCCTCCTGTTACCCCCTCCCCATGTGGTACGTGGTGTGGGTGGCAGCCAGGGGCTCCTGGGGCCAGGTTTCCTGGTCCCCATCTGACACCATGCCGGGGTGACCTTTGCAGTCACAAGCCCCCTGTCAGAGCTCCAGATCAGCTATGTCTGCCGGGAAGTGCTCCAGGTAAGGCGATGCTTGGTGGGTTTGGGTGGGGGGAGGCGATGCTTGGTGGGTTTGGGTGGGGGCAGGTCTCTGCTCACACCCCCAGAACACTCACAGCCCCCCTCTCCATCCTCCTTCCCAGGGACTGGCCTATCTACACTCACAGAAGAAGATACACCGGGACATCAAGGTGATCTAGGGGCAGAAAAGTAGCCTTGGTGGGTGGGGCCTCTGGGAGATGGTAGTGGTATTTGGAGGGCTCAGGCAGTGTGTGACCAGGGAGCAGAGGCAGAGTTGGGCTGGCAGGAGGGAGGGGTGTCTGTGACAGCCTCTGATTCCCCCTCTCTTCCCCAGGGATCCAACATCCCCATCATCGACCCTGGGGAGTTCAGACTGGGTGAGTGTGGCTGGTGGGGGTGGGGAGGGGGACTGGCTGGGAGCCAGAGGGGACAGGGACCCTAGGTCAGTATGTCTCTCCCTCTGCCTCCAGCTGACTTTGGTATATCGGCCCAGATCAAGGCCACACTGGCTCAACGCCTCTCTTTCATTGGGACACCTTACTGGTGAGGGGTGCCTGGCTGGCAGCCAGGGGTGGTGCGGGGTTGGTGGTGGTGGGCAGCGGCTTTCCCCACCATGGATCTCTGTGTATCTCCATCCTGCCTTTTGCCCTGCCTCTGCCTTTCTCTGTTGAGCGTTCTGTGTACTCTGTGGCTCTCCCTTGAGTTTTCCTTTTCCCTAGGTCTTTCTGTGCATGTCTCCCCTCCACGTGTTCTTCTCAGTGTTTGTGTTGATTTTTATCCAGATCTCTGTCTCTCCATATCTATCCGTGGTTGTCTTTTCTGTCTGTTTCAGTCTGTGGCTCTCCCTGTCTCTTTGCCTCTCTCTGTCTATGTTTTCTAGTCTATCTCTGACTCTCTTTCTTTACCTCTCTCCGTATTTATTTCTGTCTCTCTGCCTCTTTGTGTCTGCGTCCAAATCTCTCTGTGTCCCATTCTCCGGCTCGCTCCCTGTCTCTCTCCTGTCCCCCCACTCCCTACCTAGGATTCTCCCCTCCCCTTCATCATGTCACCCCTGGCTCTCTGAGGGTCTCTGCCCCTAGGATGGCTCCGGAAGTGGCGGCCGTGGCCCTGAAGGCTGGATAAAACGAGCTGTGTGACATCTGGTCTCTGGGCATCACAGCCATGGAATTAGCCAAGCTACAGCCACCACTCTTTCACGTTCACCCTCTCAGGTAGGCAGATGTGGCAGGTCCCCCTGGTCCCAGAGATCCCACTCGACTCTGACCCTGAACACCACCCCCGCCTGCTTCCCCACATCAAGACCCCCCTACAGGGGATCCCTCTCCCTTCAAGCCCAACCCGAGAACCTCAACCCAGAAAGCATTTTCTCCAGTCCACACCAGGAGCCCCCAGTGCAGGGAGTCCTGCCTTGAGGCTCCCCCGAACCCTCTGCAACTCTGTAACCTGATGCGCAGCATCCCCTGGAAGTGGCGTCCTATGCATCGTAAAACTTACCCCTCATTCTCCTCCTGACCCTCACTGCTCTCTGCTGACCTCAGTGCCATCGGGGGTCCCTCACATCGTGAGATCTGACCTCCACAGAGAAGTCTGAATCCCATGTTCTGTCCTTGCTTTCTAGAATTCTCTTCCTCATGACCAAGAGTGGCTATCAGCCTCCTTGGCTAAAGGAAAAAGACAAATGGTAGGAGAGAGTCATGGGAAGGCGGGGGAGAGAGGGCAGAGTCAGGACTGATGGTCTGATGGGAGGGTCTCTGGTCCCCTCAGCCCAGAACTTGCCTTTTGGGGGGGTTATTTATTTATTTATTTACTTTTAGAGGAGGGGGTTGAACCTAGGGCTTCCTGCATGCTAAGCATGCGCTCTAACACTTGAACTGTACCCTCCCCCAGTACTTGCCTTTTTCTTCCCAATGTCGGCTGCCTTCCACATCTTCGTCAAAGTCACCCTCACCAAGAGCGCCAAGAAATGACCTGGCGCCACCAAGATGCTCAGTGTAAACCTCCCCTCCCTGAGCAGCCTTCCCAAACTCACCCCCTGTGAGAACCCCCCCAGGGCCTCCCTCGGCTCCCTAGAACACTGATGATTTTATTCCACAGAACGCCTATGGCCCTTTCAAAGTCCCTGCTCCCTCTGAAATCCCCAGGGCTCCGCCTTCCAAGACCCTCCAAATTGTACCCCAGACCTTTCCCCCAAGATATGCTGAGTTCTAAAACCTCACAAGTTGCCAACGGCTTCAGGACCCATTCCTGGGGGTTCTCTGGAATTCCAGGGGACACCCGAGACACCTCTGGAATTCTCCAACTTCTCTAAATTCGTCTGATCCCTTCAGACACCTCAGAATCCCCCAGGTGGCAGCTGCCCAGACTTCCCCGCCTTCTTCTTCTATTGGCACCTTCACCGCCAGATTCCCTTAGATGGGTTCTCAAGCCCCTGTGCCAGCCCTCTCCCTGCAGCCCAGCCCTCTGTCTGCTGACCGCCTCCTCCTCCCACCCCCAGCACCGACTGTTGTCCCAGCCAGGGCTAAACAGAGGCCTGATCCTAGAGCTTCTTTACAAACTGAGGAACCCAGGGAAGGGGGCAGCTGTTGGCGAGATTGAAGATGAGGAGCCTGAGGTGAGTGGGCCTTGCTTGGATGACAAAAGCACTGGACGGTCCCCACCTTTGCTCAGGCTGCTCCCCTGCCTGGGGTGTCCCCTTGTTGACTCTCTTAGAAGGAGAAAAGCCAGGGACCATGGGGGGCTTGGTACAGAGCTGGGGGCACAGAGGTTACGGGAGAGCCGAGGGCTCCAGACTGGGCTGCTGGAGGCCGGTGGGCCTGATGCGGCTGCCGCTCTGCCCAGCTACCCCCCGCCATCCCTCGGCGGATCTGATCCACCCATCGATCCAGCTCTGTGGGGATCACACATGCGGACTGCTGTCGTCAGCAGAGAATCCTTAAGCTTTGGAGACACTTGTAACCCCCTCATCAGATTGCCAGAGACCCCAGAGACCCTCCTCGCTTCTAAACAGACCCTCAGAGGCCCCCCATTACCATCTGATCCCACAAGAGGCCCCAGAGAACCTCATCTACAAAATGATTCTAGGGACCCCTACCTCTCCGCTCTGCACACGGACCCCATAAGATTTCCTATAACCACCAGGACTCCCAGAGACCTCAGAAAACTTGTTCTGATCCCAGATACCCAAGTGGAATCTAAAAACAAACACTCTATAACCATGTTGAGCCCCCATCTCCCTGATCACAAATCTTGACCCCAAAATGAGACCCCTGTAAACCAAGATCCCTCCCCTGAAGGGACAGCTCCAGTCCTAAGTTCCTGGCTGCAGACCACTCCCCCACCCCAGTTCTATTCTTTCTATTCCCGAATCCATGTTCCCACCTCACTGTGTGTCACCTGCATACCACCCCACCCCAACCCCCATGGCGGCACATAGAGTTCATGATGCTCAGAGGCATGTAGTCCAGACCCACAGCTGACAGGGTGAGATGCCTCCCCACTGCCCCGCCGCCCTCCCCTACCCCTGGGCCACTGCTGACTCTTTCCTATCCCACAGGCTCGCTTACAACCCCCTGGAGGCTTCAAGAGCAGCAGTCCTAGGTCAGGGACCCTCAGCGTGGGAGGGGGACTGGGATATGTGTGGAGACCGCCCGAGGCTCATGCCTGTCCCTCCTCAGGAGGAACCTGTCAGAGTCCGAAGATGACTACGACAACGTGGACATGTGAGAGAGCGCCTCAGACCCCACCCAGCCCCACCATCCATGACCCCAACCTCAGCCCCTGCTTTCCTTCCACCACTCAGCCGTGACCCCTGGCTGGACACTCAGTACCCACACCTACCTTCACCCTAACCCTGACCCTCCCACACCAGCCCCCACTCTCCTCCCCACCAACCCTTCACACCTAACCTCACCCCAACCCAACCCTGGAGCCCCTGCCACATCCTAGTACCCAGCACTCACGTCATTCACTGATTCATGTTGGGCTGCTGCTCCAGACTGACCTCCTCGACAGCAGGAGCCCTGCCTGCTCTCGCACTGCTGAAGCCCAGCATTGTGCTGGCACACCCTCTGTAGACTCTTTGTGAATATATGTATGAATGAAGGAATGAATGAATGAACAAATGAATGAGTAAACAGATTTTTCTCTTCCTTCCCCAGGCCTGTGGTAGTGGAGACACGCCCAGCAGATGATCTACTGCCCCCAGCAACCTGTATATCCAGGAATGAGTCACTGGGTTTCGGTGTGGGTGTTAGGAATCAGTCTCTGCACCGCCTCCCCTCCCCAGTGGACACAATATAGTGGTCATGACATGCCTGTGTCTCCCAATAAACGTGATTTTAGCCTCTGCTGTCATCTTGGTTTTCTGTGGTGAGGGGAGGAGGGCCGAATTCCTGGATGCCTACTGACCACCTCCCCCCAAATTCAATGATCCAGTACAACGTCAGGGATACAGCACAGACATTATTTCTACAGCACATGGTCACCTCTCCCCCAGCGGCCTTGGGAGGAGGGATTTGGGGACTAAGGGGCTTGCTCTAAGCATAAGGCATTTGAAGTGGGAGTGAAGGGCCAGCTGTGGGTGTCTCAGCTAAGCTGGTCCTCATACTGCGTGCGGAAACAATCACCAGCAGGGAAGAAATCCCAACATCTCTCTAGGTAGAGACCAGCCACCACGTTCCTCCCCACCAACCCTTCACCCCTAACCTCACCGCAACTCAACCCTGGAGCCCCTGCCACATCCCAGTCCCCAGCTCCTCCTAGATGTTGCTCCAACAACCAGACCTCAACTGCAGCCATAAACCTCAACCCCTGGCCCTCATCTTTCTTCATCTTCTCACCCAAACTCACACTGAACCTCAGCCCCTGGGAATTCTGCCCCCTCCAGACCCTCAGGCCCAGAACTCAACTTCAACCCCAGGAGTCAACCCAGGCCCCCATCTCCCTCAGACCCAGGCCTGGGGGAGATCCATTCCACACATCTCATCTGTAATAGGCTCCCATGCGGCGTGCCCGGCACCAAGTGAGAACCCGACCCCCAGGAGCTCATAGGACCTGTGTTACTAGGTGGCTGTGATGATGCAGAGACCTAATGCACTGTCAACACTGATATCCAAGTGTTGCTGTTACTATGATCGTCATGGTTATTAGTCCTTTCACCCTCAGCTCCAGCCCAGACAGAGTCAAATCCTGGCCCTCGTGAGCTCAGACTTCCAGCCCTAACCCACCCCAGTTCTTGCTCCCAAAACCCTCTTCCCCCACTTAACCCATCTGTGTGTTACATCCCGACCCTCGCAGAAGACATACCTCCTCCTCTACACCCCAAATTTAGGTCCTGGGCCACAGCTGGTGGACTGGGGCCAGGAGGCCAGGGTCCACAGATGCTGGGATACCGAGCTCTCCAGGGCTGGAGTCTAGGACACTAGGTCTCTTGAAGTGCTGGACGACCATCATGATGATCCCACTGGGATCTGGAAGTGGCATCCCTGAACCTAGGTGTGGGACTCAAAATATTTAGCCTGATGAACTCTCATGAGTAGCTTTTCCTTGGAAACTCCTGCTGTACCCAGGATTCACCCTTTAGTTGCCAGAGTATGTTGATGATGTTGGGGGGGGCGGTTAGATGGGAAGGCTGGAGTGGTGGTCGGATATTTTGGGGAGGGTCAGACCCAGGATGCAGCATCAGTTCTGGCAGGGGCAGTCTGCAGGGTGCCCTCTCTCGGAGATCATCTGATGTATTTCCCCACTCTCCCTCTCTGTTTCCAAAGCCCAAGTTCCGTTCTCCATCTGACGAGGGTCCTTGGGGGACTGCGGATGAGGGGCAGCTGAGCCCAGGGGTACTGGTCCGCTGTGCCAGTGGGCCACCCCTCCCCGCACACCCCAGCCTCCCGCAGCCACCCGAAGCCCCCACCTAACCGCTCATGCAGGTAACAATGCAGGCTGGGGGTAGGAGGTGGGCAGAGGTGGGGGTTGGGCAGGGCACAGGGTGCTTTGGGGGCTGATTTTCCCCACCCCATCTCAGAACCTTCACTCTGGAACCCAACCCTCCGGGAGCCTGACCAGCCCCCGCTCTTGCCCCCCATGAAGGAAAAGATGAAGAGAAAGGTGAGGCCAGCTGTGCTGAGGACTCACACCTCTGATCGGGGCTGGGGATGCCTGGTTGGGGTTGTGGGGCTGAAGACTAATAATGATGACAGGTGACATTTGTTGAGCAACTACTCTGTGCCAGACACTGACCTCATGTCTTTACATGATATATGCCTTCACAGATGGAGATAGATAGCACAGAGATAGATATTGTCCTCCATTTCAAAATGGGGAAACTGAGGCACAGCGGGGTAAGTAGCTTTCGAAGGTCATAAACCTTTGAGGAGGCAGAGGCAGGATATGAACCTTGGCACTCCAGAGTCTTAACCAGGGCACCTTCCTGTCCCCTCCTCTCTTCTGCTGGATGGGCTGCTGCTCTGCCCCTATGGCCCCCCCAGGGTTGTGCCCTTCTCCTAAAGTTGTTCAATGGCTGCCCTCTCCGGATCCACAGCACGGCGGCTTCGACACACCCCTCCAACATATGTGAGCATTCAGGAGTGTCTCAGAGTATGTGATGGGGATGGGGAGGGTCCTTAATGGAGGTGCAGATGCAGGGACAAGGGGAGGGTCTTAATGGGGTTGGAGTGGCCGAGCTGTGTTGGGGGCAGAGCCAGGGGTGACAGTTGGGGTTTAAGGATCAAAGATGGGTAGAGTGAAGGTGAGTTTGAGAGTGAAAACCAGAAAACTTAGAGTTTGGAGGCCAGGAGTGTCAGATAAGGCAGAAAGGCCAGCGTTTGGGGTACAAGCCTAGGGACAGATGGACCCCATTTACCTCAGTTGGACGTTAGTGGCAGAGAGGCGAAGATCAGCATTTTGGGGTCAGGAGTTTTAGGGATTAGAATGTAGCCGAAAGGGAAAGTATTTGGGGATCAAAGATGTGGAGACAAGGTCAGTGAAGGGTAAACGTTAAGGAAACAGTATAAGAATTTACTTTCTGTCACACTGGACAGAAAAAGCTATACGTCAGGGCATCTGAATTTGAGGATCAGTGTTGAGATAGGAGTAGCATTTAGGGAGCAGACTGGTGAGAAGGGGGGATAGAATTTAGAGGGCTATTATGGGAGGCATGTTTAGTGTTGAGGTCAGAATTGAGGAGACAGAGGGTCAGGATTTGTGGGTCAGAGATGGAAGAACCAGCAGAACGGGGGAGGTCAGAGGCTGGGGAGAAAGAGACCGGCTCCAGGGAACAGGTCAGGGTTTGAGTTCAGATTTGGGAAAACAGGGACTGGAAATGTCAGTGTTGGAGGCAAGTAGAGAATTGAGGGTCAGGGCTGGGAAAAGAGTACCCGTGTTTGGGGTCAGATGAGGGGGCCTGGGAGGTCCTCGATGATGAGGCAGGTCCCAGCATCTTCTTATCTGTTCCCCAAGACCAGCACTTACACCTGGGAGCTGAGGAAGGCATTTTCATTCTGAACCGAAATGATCAGGGGGCCACGCTGGAGATGGTGAGGGCCAGGCAGCACCGCGGGTGAGCCAAGGGTGGGAGGCTGGAATTGGGAGGTGCTGGAGTCTTACAGGAGCTGTCTCCTCCATCGTCTGCAGCTCTCTTCTAGCCGGACTACCTGGGTGTTCTCCATCAACAATGTCCTCATGTCTCTCTCAGGTCTGGCTGTCTGTTGGTAGGGATGGGTTGGGGTGGGGGGTCAGAGCTTAAGGAGTCAATGCTCAGGGTGTGGGAGCTAGCTGGGCACAGCTGAAAAAAACACTTAGGATCCCCTTCCACAGAGCCCACAATTCAAATCCCAGCCACCTTTTCAATTTAGGACTTGGGGCAAGATACTTTGGCTTCCCAAGCCTCTGTTTCCCCATCTGTACAATGGGGCTCACAATACTGCCACGTCTCAAGTCAGTTTTGAGGTCATACCTACAGTGAGTTAGTCTTTACATTTCTTTGATGGTCATATGACAGTCCTTATCCCACACTGTACTAAACTAGAGTGACCGAGCTGTATGTTAAAATTTTGTGTCATTGTTTTACAAACGCTTTGTGTAAAGAATTTCTCATTTGTGAGGAAACACCAAGCCAGATAGGATTTGTGAGCTCATTAATATCACATGTGTTATGAGAAACTTTTACAGAATCTCTAGGTATGTTTCTTCTTAAACTTTTGTAATATGTGTAACTTCAGCTGACTGGTTAAGTGTCCATAGTTTCTCATGTGACTACAGGCACCACTAGGGTTAGGAACGTACTTATTTTAGGCACCATTGTTCACCAGAAACAAGCACACTGCCTGGCCTCCTGTGGGCATTTAAAATATGTTAAGTGAGAAATGAACATATACAGGTGCTTGAGATTTAAAGGCTTGGACGTTTCAAAGGGATGGGGCCTAGGGAAGGGATGGGGAAAGCTGGGATTGTGCAGTACCCTATAAATTCCTGCTTCCTCTAAATACACACACCCTGCAGGAAAGACCCCACACCTGTATTCTCATAAGATCCTGGGCCTGCTGGAACGGAAAGAGACCAGAGCAGGAAGCCCCATTGCTCACATCAGTCCCCACCGGCTACTAGCAAGGTACGAGACCCCTGTGGAACCACAGACCCCGCTAATATCTGATTCCTGCCCCTACCCCCCACCCACCACACACTCATGCCTACCTTCTTCTGCAGAAAGAACATGGTCTCCACTAAGATCCAGGATACCAAAGGCTGCCAGGCGTGCTGTGTGGGTGAGCGAGAATCTCGTGGATATTCAGAGGGGAGCGGGGCCAGGGGCATGACTTGGACTGTAGCCACTGAAGAGGGTTGCAGAATTAAGGCAGGGTGTCCAGAGCCCGGGGAAAGATGTGTGGCCTTTGGGGGCGCGGGGCAGGGGAGACAGGATTGACCCTAACCCATCCTTCCCCACCTCCACAGCGGAGGGCGCTAGCTCCGGGGGCCCGTTCCTGTGTGGGGCATTGGAGACATCCGTGGTCCTGCTTCAGTGGTAGCAGCCCGTGAAGAAGTTCCTGCTGGTCCGGATAGGGGGCCTGTAAGCACTGGGGACTTTGTCAGGTTCTGTGGCGGGGGCCTTCCACTCTTCTGCTGAGAGCTCTTTGAAGTCGGGCTTCCACCCGAGGTCTCTTCCCAATCTCCCCAAGAGCCTGCTCTCCTGGAGGCTCCTCCTTCTGAGGCCCTCCGGTTCTTTAAGCCCCGCCCTTCGCCCCGGGCCTAATTCTTCTTCAGGCCCTGTGCCCCGCCAGGTCTCTTAGGAGACCCTATTCAGGTTCTTGGAGCCTCTAAGACTTTGGTGCCTCGGAGGCCACGCCCCCTGGGGGGCCCGGCCTTGCTGTCACCAAGGCGGCACGCCCCCTAGTGGAAGCCACGCCCACTCTGAGACCACACCCCTCAACTTCTAAGCCCTCTGAAGCCTCAGCCCCTCAAGTTTCTAGGTGGCACCTCCCAAGACTGAGGGCTCCGGAAATCCTTCGGGAGCCCCAGGCCGACTCTCTTCCAAGGCCCCGCCCCTCACAGGCCCCGCCCCAAACCTCCTCTGAGTCCGCCCCTTCCCGAGCGGCCCGCAGCAGGTGCTCTTCCCGCTACCCACGCCTCTGCCGGTGTTCTCACTGCTGACCGGGCCAGGCTCCGAGCTGCCCGCCGTGTGCATCGGCGTGAGCCCCGGGCAGCCGGCGAAGTCGGTGTTCTTCCACGCCGTGCGCTTCGGCGCGCTCTCCTGCTGGCGGGGCGAGATGAGCGCAGGTGAGTGGGACAGGTCCTGGGAGGGGTGCGGCTTATCAGGTTAGCGGCTTTGGGTCTGGGTAGCTGGGCGGTGCTTAACCAGAAGCGTAACTGGGAAGCGGGCTGAACTAAGAGGGGACTGGAGAACGTTGGGTATATATAACTGGTGAGATGGATGACGGGGAGGGGGAGAAGGAGGGTGTGAGGAACTCTGTGATGGGTGGGGTTTAGCCTGCTTGCCTGGGGATACAGAGGATGCCTAGCAGAGTATAGGGGAATGAGGTGGAATTGGACCTTGCACTTCCGCCTCTCCACCAGAGCCCAAGGGACCAGTACAAGTGACTCAGGTCGAGGAAGACAAGGTGATGGTCACTTCTGGATTTCTGATGTGCACCTCTGTCTCTGACCATCTCCCAGTCTCCACAAAGCTCAGGAAAGGAAGGAATTCATTAGGAAGTCCTAGGCGGGGAATCTGAGGCCCACAGAGGGGAAGTGACTCACATCACCAGCTGTCAGAACTGCTCTGTGCACTCTCTGTCTGTGTCTTTATTGACCCCTCTGAATCTCTGTTTCTCAATGTGTCTGTTTTGCCACTTCTTGGTCTCTGCCCAGCTCGCTCTATGTCTGCCTCAGTTTGGATCTGTTTCTGATTTTCTGTCCCTGTCTCTGTCTCCCTCTGACTTTCCTCATTTTAACAAAGTCACATCACCTCCTGCTCAGAGCCCTCCCAAGCCTTCCATTTCCCTCCAACAATAAGCCCAAATTTCGCATCACAGCACTGGAGTCTGACGCCCACAACCACCCCAGGCTGACACACCTTCTCTCCACTCCACCCACTTTGCCAATTTCCAGGCCCACCAGGCACTTTCCTACCTCCGGGCCTTTGCACTTGCTCATCTTGTTCACGTTGAGTGGGAATGCTCCCATCCTCAACCCCGTCACCTTCTCAGAGTTGCTTTGCTGATCACCCAGTATAAAACGTCATACCCCTTCCCACACATATTTCCTGTTGTCTTTTCTTGCTTTTGTTTTTTTCTATTTCTTCGCATCTCACATACTGTTTCTTTCACATAGTTCTCTTGTCTACTGTCCGTTTCGCCCACTGGAACATTCTCTCCACGAGGGTGGGGATCTCTGTCTCTGTGTCCACAGCTGTGTCCGCATTGCCTACCACGGCGCCTGGCACACAGTAAATGTGTAGTCTGTTGAATAAATCTATCTCCCTCTGGCCTCTGGTTCCCTGCATTGCTGCCTCTCTTTTGCTGACCGTTCCTTGTCCCCTCCTGTTACCCCATCCCCATGTGGTACGTGGTGTGGGTGGCAGCCAGGGGCTCCTGGGGCCAGGTTTCCTGGTCCCCATCTGACACCATGCCGGGGTGACCTTTGCAGTCACAGGCCGCCTGTCAGAGCTCCAGATCAGCTATGTCTGCCGGGAAGTGCTCCATGTGAGGGGATGCTTGGTGGGTCTGGGTGGGGGCAGGGCTCTGCTCACACCCCCAGAACACTCACAGCCCCTCTCTCCATCCTCCTCCCCAGGGACTGGCCTATCTACACTCACAGAAGAAGATACACCGGGACATCAAGGTGATCTAGGGGCAGAAAAGTAGCCTTGGTGGGTGGGGCCTCTGGGAGATGGTAGTGGTATTTGGAGGGCTCAGGCAGTGTGTGACCAGGGAGCAGAGGCAGAGTTGGGCTGGCAGGAGGGAGGGGTGTCTGTGACAGCCTCTGATCCCCCAACTCTTCCCCAGGGAACCAACATCCCCATCAACGACCCTGGGGAGGTCAGACTGGGTGAGTGTGGCTGGTGGGGGTGGGGAGGGGGACTGGCTGGGAGCCAGAGGGGACAGGGACCCTAGGTCAGTATGTCTCTCCATCTGCCTCCAGCTGACTTTGGTATATCGGCCCAGATCGGGGCCAAACTGGCTCGACGCCTCTCTTTCATTGGGACACCCTACTGGTGAGGGGTGCCTGGCTGGCAGCCAGGGGTGGTGCGGGGTTGGTGGTGATGGGCAGCGGCTTTCCCCACCATGGATCTCTGGCAATCTCCATCCTGCCTTTTTGCCCTTCCTCTGCCTTTCTCTGTTGAGCGTTCTGTGTACTCTGTGGCTCTCCCTTGAGTTTTCCATTTCCCTAGGTCTTTCTGTGCATGTCTCCCCTCCACGTGTTTTTCTCAGTGTTTGTGTTGATTTTGGTCCTGATCTCTGTCTCTCCATACCTATCCGTGGCTGTCTTTTCTGTCTGTTTCAGTCTGTGGCTCTCCCTGTCTCTTTGCCTCTCTCTGTCTATGTTTTCTAGTCTATCTCTGACTCTCTGTCTTTACCTCTCTCCGTGTTTACTTCTGTCTCTCTGCCTCTTTGTGTCTGCATCCAACTCTCTCTGTGTCCCATTCTCCGGCTCGCTCCCTGTCTCTCTCCTGTCCCCCCACCCCCTACCTAGGAGTCTCCCCTCCCCTTCATCATGTCACCCCTGGCTCTCTGAGGGTCTCTGCCCCTAGGATGGCTCCGGAAGTGGCGGCCGTGGCACTGAAGGGGGGATACAACTAGCTGTGTGACATCTGGTCTCTGGGCATCACAGACATGGAATTAGCCGAGCTACAGCCACCACTCTTTCACGTTCACCCTCTCAGGTAGGCAGATGTGGCAGGTCCCCTGGTCCCAGAGATCCCACTCGACTCTGACCCTGAACACCACCCCCGCCTGCTTCCCCACATCAAGACCCCCCTACAGGGGATCCCTCTCCCTTCGAGCCCAACCCGAGAACCTCAACCCAGAAAGCATTTTCTCCAGTCCACACCAGGAGCCCCCAGTGCAGGGAGTCCTGTCTTGAGGCTCCCCCGAGCCTTCTGGAACTCTGTAACATGATGAGCAGCATCCCCTGGAAGTGGCGTCCTGTGCATCTTAAAACCTACCCCTCATTCTCCTCCTGTCCCTCACTGCTCTCTGCTGACCTCAGTGCCAACAGGGGTCCCTCACATCGTGAGATCTGACCTCCACAGAGAAGTCTGAATCCCATGTTCTGTCCTTGCTTTCTAGAGTTCTCTTCCTCATGACCAAGAGTGGCTATCAGCCTCCTCGGCTAAAGGAAAAAGGCAAATATTAGGAGAGAGTCATGGGAAGGCGGGAGAGAGAGGGCAGAGTCAGGACTGATGGTCTGATGGGAGGTTCTCTGGTCCCCTCATCCCAGATCTTGCCTTTTGGGGGGGTTATTTATTTATTTATTTATTTACTTTTAGAGGAGGGGGTTGAACCTAGGGCCTCCTGCATGCTAAGCATGCGCTCTAACACTTGAACTGTACCCTCCCCCAGTACTTGCCTTTTTCTTCCCAAGGTCGGCTGCCTTCCACATCTTCGTCAAAGTCACCCTCACCAAGAGCGCCAAGAAATGACCTGGCGCCACCAAGATGCTCAGTGTAAACCTCCCCTCCCTGAACAGCCTTCCCAAACCCACCCCCTGTGAGAACCCCCCAGGGACACCCTCGGCTCCCTAGAACACTGATGATTTTATTCCACAGAACGCCTATGGCCCTTTCAAAGTCCCTGCTCCCTCTGAAATCCCCAGGGCTCCGCCTTCCAAGACCCTCCAAATTGTACCCCAGAACTTTCCCCCAAGATATGCTGAGTTCTAAAACCTCACAAGTTGCCAACGGCTTCAGGACCCATTCCTGGGGGTTCTCTGGAATTCCAGGGGACACCCGAGACACCTCTGGAATTCTCCAACTTCTCTAAATTCGTCTGATCCCTTCAGACACCTCAGAATCCCCCAGGTGGCAGCTGCCCAGACTTCCCCGCCTTCTTCCTCTATTGGCACCTTCACCGCCAGATTCCCTTAGATGGGTTCTCAAGCCCCTGTGCCAGCCCTCTTCCTGCAGCCCAGCCCTCTGTCTGCTGACCGCCTCCTCCTCCCACCCCCAGCACTGACTGGTGTCCCAGCCCGGGCTAAACAGAGGCCTGATCCTAGAGCTTCTTGACAAACTGAGGAACCCAGGGAAGGGGGCAGCTGTTGGCGAGATTGAAGATGAGGAGCCTGAGGTGAGTGGGCCTTGCTTGGATGACAAAAGTACTGGACGGTCCCCACCTTTGCTCAGGCTGCTCCCCTGCCTGGGGTGTCCCCTTTTTGCCTCTCTTAGAAGGAGAAAAGCCAGGGAGCATGGGGGGCTTGGCACAGAGCTGGGGGCACAGAGGTTACGGGAGAGCCGAGGGCTCCAGACTGGGCTGCTGGAGGACGGTGGGCCAGACGCGGCTGCTGCTCTGCCCAGCTACCCCCCGCCATCGCTCGGCGGATACGATCCACCCAACGATCCAGCTCTGTGGGGATCCCAGTTGCAGACTGCTGTCTTCAGTAGAGAATCCTTAAGATTTGGAGACCCTTGTAACCCCCTCATCAGATTGCCAGAGGCCCCAGAGACCCTCCACGCTTCTAAACAGACTCTCAGATTCCCCCCATTACCATCTGATCCCACAAGAGGCCCCAGAGAACCTCATCTACAAAATGATTCTAGAGACCCCTACCTCTCCGCTCTGCACACGGACCCCATAAGACTTCCTATAACCACCAGGACTCCCAGAGACCTCAGAAACCTTGTTCTGATCCCAGATACCCAAGTGGAATCTAAAAACAAACACTGTATAACCATGTTGAGCCCCCATCGCCTGATAACAAATCTTGACCCCAAAATGAGACCCCTGTAAACCAAGATCCCTCCCCTGACGGGAAAGCTCCAGTCCTAAGATCCTGGCTGCAGACCACACCCCACCCCATTCTATTTTTTCTATTCCCGAATCCATGATCCCAGCTCACTGTGTGTCACCTGCATACCACCCCACCCCAACCCCCATGGCGGCACATAGAGTTCATGATGCTCAGAGGCATGTAGTCCAGACACACAGCTGACAAGGTGAGATGCCTAACCACTGCCCCGCCGCCCTCCCCTCCCCCTGGGCCACTGCTGACTCTTTCCTATCCCACAGGCTCGCTTACAACCCCCTGGAGGCTTCAAGAGCAGCAGTCCTAGGTCAGGGACCCTCAGCGTGGGAGGGGGGCTGGGATATGTGTGGGGACCGCCCGAGGCTCATGCCTGTCCCTCCTCAGGAGGAACCTGTCAGAGTCCGAAGATGACTACGACAACGTGGACATGTGAGAGAGCGCCTCAGACCCCACCCAGCCCCACCATCCATGACCCCAACCTCAGCCCCTGCTTTCCTTCCACCACTCAGCCGTGACCCCTGGCTGGACACTCAGTACCCACACCTACCTTCACCCTAACCCTGACCCTCCCAGACCAGCCCCCACTCTCCTCCCCACCAACCCTTCACCCCTAACCTCACCCCAACTCAACCCTGGAGCCCCTGCCGCATCCTAGTACCCAGCACTCACGTCATTCACTGATTCATGTTGGGCTGCTGCTCCAGACTGACCTCCGCGACAGCAGGAGCCCTGCCTGCTCTCGCACTGCTGAAGCCCAGCATTGTGCAGGCACACCCTCTGTAGACTCTTTGTGAATGTATGTATGAATGAATGAATGAATGAATGAATGAATGAACAAATGAATGAGTAAACAGATTTTTCTCTTCCTTCCCCAGGCCTGTGGTAGTGGAGACACGCCCAGCAGATGATCTACTGCCCCCATCAACCTCTCTATCCAGGAATGGGTCCCTGGGTTTCGGAGTGGGTGTTAGGAATCAGTCTCTGCACCCCCTCCCCTCCCCAGTGGACACAATATAGTGGTCATCACATGCCTGTGTCTCCCAATAAACGTGATTTTAGCCTCTGTGGTCATCTTGGATTTCTGTGGTGAGGGGAGGAGGGCCGAATTCCTGGATGCCTACTGACCCCCTCCAAATTCAACGATCCAGTACAACGTCAGGGATGCAGCACAGACATTATTTCTACAGCACATGGTCACCTCTCCCCCAGCGGCCTTGGGAGGAGGGATTTGGGGACTAAGGGGCTTGCTCTAAGCATAAGGCATTTGAAGTGGGAGTGAAGGGCCAGCTGTGGGTGTCTCAGCTAAGCTGGTCCTCATACTGCGTGCGGGAAAAAGTCACCAGCAGGGAAGAAATCCCAACATCTCTCTTGGTAGAGACCAGCCACCACGTTCCTCCCCACCAACCCTTGACCCCTAACCTCACCGCAACTCAACCCTGGAGCCCCTGCCACATCCCAGTCCCCAGCTCCTCCTAGATGTTGCTCCAACACCCAGACCTCAACTGCAGCCATAACCCCCAAACCCTGACCTCATCTTTCTTTATCTTCTCACCCAAACTCACACTGAACCTCAGCCCCTGGGAATTCTGCCCCCTCCAGACCCTCAGTCCCAGAACTCAACCTCAAACCTAGGAGTCAACCCAGGCCCCCATCTCCCTCAGACCCAGGCCTGGGGGAGATCCATTCCACACATCTCATCTGTAATAGGCTCCCATGCGGCGTGCCCAGCACCAAGTGAGAATCCGACCCCCAGGAGCTCATAGGACCTGTGTTACTAGGTGGCTGTGATGATGCAGAGACCTAATGCACTGTCAACACTGATACCCAAGTGTTTCTGTTACTAACTTCGTCATGGTTATTAGTCCTTTAACCCTCAGCTCCAGCCCAGAAAGAGTCACATCCTGGCCCTCCTGAGCTGACTTCCAGCCCTAACCCACCCGAGTCCTTGCTCCCAACACCCTCCTCCCCCACTTAACCCATCTGTGTGTTTCAGCCCCACCCTCGCAGAAGACATACCTCCTCCTCTACTCCCCAAGGTAAGGTTCTGGGCAAAAGCTGGTGGGCTGGGGGCCAGGAGGCCAGGGTCCACAGATGGTGGGATACCAAGCTCTCCAGGGCTGGAGTCTAGGACACTAGTTCCCTTGAAGTGTGGGACGACCAGGATGATGATCCCACTGGGATGTGGAAGGGGACATCCCTGAAACTAGGGGTGGGACTCAAAATATTTAGCCTGATGAACACTCATCAGTAGCTGGTCCTCGGAAACTCCTTCTGTACCCAGCATTCACCCTTTAGTTGCCGGAGTTTGTTGATGTTCTTGGGGGGGGCGGTTAGAGGGGAAGTCTGGAGTGGTGGTCGGATATTGTGGGGAGGGTCAGACCCAAAATGCAGCATCAGATCTGGCAGAGGCAGACTGCAGGGTGCCCTCTCTCAGAGATCATCTCATGTATTTCCCCACCCTCCCTCTCTGTTTCCAAAACCAAGATCCGTTCTCCATCTGACGAGGGTCCTGGGGGGACTGCGGATGAGGGGCAGCTGAGCCCAGGGATAGTGGTCTGCTGTGCCAGTGGGTCTCACCCTCGCACCCCCCTACTTTGGCCACTCCCAGCCACCTGAAGCCCCTACCTAACCGCTCACTCAGGTACCAAGGCAGGCTGGGATAAGAGGTGGGCATAGGTGGGGGTAGGGCAGGTCGGGAGGGTGATTTGGGGGCTGATTTTCCCCACCCCATCTCAGAAACTTCACTGTGGAACCCAGCCCTCGGGAACATGACCAGCCCCCACTGTTGCCCCCCAAGGAGGAATAGATGAAGAGAAAGGTAAGGCCAGCTGTGCTGAGGACTCACAACGCTGATCAGGGCTGGGGATGCCTGGTTGGGGTTGCGGGGCCGAAGACTAATAATGATGACAGGTGACATTTCTTGAGCAACTCCTCTGTGCCAGACACTGACCTCATGTCTTTACATGGTGTATACCTTCACAGATGGAGATAGATAGCACAGAGATAGATATTGTCCCCCATTTAAAATGGGGGAAACTGAGGCACAGTGGGGTAAGTAGATTTCAAAGGTCATAAACCTTTGAGGAGGCAGAGGCAGGATATGAACCTTGGCTCTCCAGAGTCTTAACCAGGGCACCTTCCTGTCCCCTCCTCTCTTCTGTTGGATGGGCTGCTGCCCTGACCCTATGGCCCACCCAGGGATCTGCCCTTCTCGTAAAGTTGTTCAATGGCTGCCCTCTCTGGATCCACAGCACGGCGGCCTCGACACACCACTCCACCCAAGGTGAGCATTCAGGAGATTCTCAGAGAATGTGATGGGGATGGGGAGGGTCCTTAATGGAGGTGGAGATCCAGGGACAAAGGGAGGGTCTTAATGGGGTTGGAGTGGCCGAGCTGTGTTGGGGGCAGAGCCAGGGGTGACAGTTGGGGTTTAAGGATCAAAGATGGGTAGAGTGAAGGTGAGTTTGAGAGTGAAAACCAGAAAAATTAGAGTTTGGAGGCCAGGAGTGTCAGATAAGGCAGAAAGGCCAGCGTTTGGAGTACAAGCCTAGGAACAGATGGACCCCATTTACCTCAGTTGGAGGTTAGTGGCAGAGAGGTGAAGATCAGCATTTTGGGGTCAGGAGTTTTAGGGATTAAAATGTAGCCGAAAGGGAAAGTATTTGGGGATCAAAGATGTGGAGACAAGGTCAGTGAAAGGTAAACGTTAAGGAAAGAGTATAAAAATTTACTTTCTGTCACACTGGAAAGAAAAAGCTATACGTCAGGGCATCTGAATTTGAGGATCAGTGTTGAGATAGGAGTAGCATTTAGGGAGCAGACTGGTGAGAAGGGGGGATAGAATTTAGAGGGCTATTACGGGAGGCATGTTTAGTGTTGAGGTCAGAATTGAGGAGACAGAGGGTCAGGATTTGTGGGTCAGAGATGGAAGAACCAGCAGAAAGGGGGAGGTCAGAGGCTGGGGAGAATGAGACCGGCTCCAGGGAACAGGTCAGGGTTTGAGTTCAGATTTGGGAAAACAGGGACTGGAAATGTCAGTGTTGGAGGCAAGTAGAGAATTGAGGGTCAGGGCTGGGAACAGAGTACCCGTGTTTGGGGTCAGATGAGGGGGCCTGGGAGGTCCTCGATGATGAGGCAGGTCCCAGCATCTTCATAGCTGTTCCCCAAGACCAGCACTTACTCCTGGGAGCTGAGGAAGGCATTTTCATTCTGAACCGAAATGATAAGGAGGCCACAATGGAGATGGTGGGGGCCAGGCGGCACCGCGGGTGAGCCAAGGGTGGGAGGCTGGAATTGGGTGGTGCTGGAGTCTTACATGACCTGTCTCCTCCATCGTCTGCAGCTCTCTTCTAGCCAGACTACCTGGGTGTACTCCATCAACAATGTCCTCATGTCTCTCTCAGGTCTGGCTGTGGTTTGGTAGGGATGGGTTGGGGTGGGGGGGTCAGAACTTAAGGAGTCAATGGTCAGGGTGTGGGAGCTAGCTGGGCACAGCTGAAAAAATCACTTAGGATCCCATTCCACAGAGCCCACAATTCAAATCCCAGCCACGTTTTCAATGTAGGACTTGGGGCAAGAGACTTTGGCTTCCCAAGCCTCTGTTTCCCCATCTGTACAATGGGGCTCACAATACTGCCACGTCTCAAGTCAGTTTTGAGGTCATTCCTACAGTGAGTTAGTCTTTACATTTCTTTGATGGTCATATGACAGTCCTTATCCCACACTTAACTAAACTAGAATGAGCGAGCTGTAGGTTAAAATTTTGTTTCATTGTTTTACAAACGCTTTGTGTTAAAGAATTTCTCATTTGTGAGGAAACACCAAGCCAGATAGGATTTGTGAGCTCATTAATATCACATGTGGGATGAGAAACTTTTACAGAATCTCTAGGTATGTTTCTTCTTAAACTTTTGTAATATGTGTAACTTCAGCAGACTGGTTAAGTGTCCATAGTTTCTCATGTGACTACAGGCACCACTAGGGTTAGGAACGTACTTATTTTAGGCACCATTGTTCACCAGAGCCAAGCACACTGCCTGGCCTCCTGTGGGCATTTAAAATATATTAAGTGGAAATCAACATATACAGGTGCTTGAGATTTAAAGGCTTGGGCGTTTCAAAGGGATGGGGCCCAGGGAAGGGATGGGGAAAGCTGGGAGTGTGCATTGCCCTATAAATTCCTGCTTCCCCTAAATACACACACCCTGCACGAAAGTCCCCCCACCTGTCTTCTCATAGCATCCTGGTCCTCCTGGAAAGGAAAGAGGCCAGAGCAGGAAGCCCCACTGCTCACATCAGTCCCCACCGGCTCCTAGCAAGGCACGAGACCCCAGTGGAACCACAGAACCCTCTACTATCTGATTCCTGCCCCTATCACCCACCCCCACCCCGACTCACGCCTACCTTGTTCTGCAGGAAGAACATGGTCTCCACTAAGATCCAGGATACCAAAGGTTGCCAGGCGTGCTATGTGGGTGAGAGAGAATCTCGTGGATATTCAGAGGGGAGCGGGGCCAGGGGCATGACTTGGACTTTAGCCACTGAAGAGGGTTGCGATTTAAGGCAGGGTGTCCAGAGCCCGGGGAAAGATGTGTGGCCTTTGGGGGCGCGGGGCAGGGGAGACAGGATTGACCCTAACCCATCCTTCCCCACCTCCACAGCGGAGGGCGCTAGCTCCGGGGGCCCGTTCCTGTGTGGGGCATTGGAGACATCCGTGGTCCTGCTTCAGTGGTAGCAGCCCGTGAACAAGTTCCTGCTGGTCCGGATAGGGGGCCTGTAAGCACTGGGGACTTTGTCAGGTTCTGTGGCGGGGGCCTTCCACTCTTCTGCTGAGAGCTCTTTGAAGTCGGGCTTCCACCCGAGGTCTCTTCCCAATCTCCCCAAGTGCCTGCTCTCCTGGAGGCTCCTCCTTCTGAGGCCCTCCGGTTCTTTAAGCCCCGCCCTTCGCCCGGGGCCTAATTCTTCTTCAGGCCCTGTGCCCCGCCAGGTCTCTTAGGAGACCCTGTTCAGGTTTTGGAGCCTCTAAGACCTTAGGGCCTTGGAGGCCACGCCCACTGGGAGCCCGGCCTTGCTGTCACCAAGGCGGCACGCCCCCTAGTGGAAGCCACGCCCACTCTGAGACCACACCCCTCAACTTCTAAGCCCTCTGAAGCCTCAGCCCCTCAAGTTTCTAGGTGGCACCTCCCAAGACTGAGGGCTCCGGAAATCCTTCGGGAGCCCCAGGCCGACTCTCTTCCAAGGCCCCGCCCCTCACAGGCCCCGCCCCAAACCTCCTCTGAGTCCGCCCCTTCCCGAGCGGCCCGCAGCAGGTGCTCTTCCCGCTACCCACGCCTCTGCCGGTGTTCTCACTGCTGACCGGGCCAGGCTCCGAGCTGCCCGCCGTGTGCATCGGCGTGAGCCCCGGGCAGCCGGCGAAGTCGGTGTTCTTCCACGCCGTGCGCTTCGGCGCGCTCTCCTGCTGGCGGGGCGAGATGAGCGCAGGTGAGTGGGACAGGTCCTGGGAGGGGTGCGGCTTATCAGGTTAGCGGCGTTGGGTCTGGGTAGCTGGGCGGTGCTTAACCAGAAGCGTAACTGGGAAGCGGGCTGAACTAAGAGGGGACTGGAGAACGTTGGGTATATATAACTGGTGAGATGGATGACGGGGAGGGGGAGAAGGAGGGTGTGAGGAACTCTGTGATGGGTGGGGTTTAGCCTGCTTGCCTGGGGATACAGAGGATGCCTAGCAGAGTATAGGGGAATGAGGTGGAATTGGACCTTGCACTTCCGCCTCTCCACCAGAGCCCAAGGGACCAGTACAAGTGACTCAGGTCGAGGAAGACAAGGTGATGGTGTTGATGGACGCTAAGGACCCTTCTGGCTCTCCCTCACTATTCCTAGATCTCGGATTTCCGACCCCCACATCATGTAACTCTCAGAAACTCTAACTCCGGTCCTTGCCCGTCTCTCTTTGCTTTTCACACTGAACTTATTGTCTGGTCCCTCAGTAACCTTCTAAGCCTCACTTACTGCTCTTAAAGCTCCCTCTCTATCTCCTTCGAGGGTCTCTGAAGCTGGTGACTCCAGAGGGGGCCCCAGTCCGGGGGCTTCGAACTCCAGAGATCCCCATGACTGAAGCAGTGGAGGCCGCAGGTACGTGCAAGGACGGTAGGGCCCGGGGTCCTGGTTGGAGGGTTAAGTGAAATCCAAGGGTAACAGGCACTGATTTCCTCCCAGCTATGGTCAGGGGTTGGCTCCAACCCTGCTGGAAGCATGGAGTGTAGGTGTGGGCTCTAGGCTCAGACAAGGGAAGCTCCTGCATCCCAGCACCCACAACCCAGTCCCTCCTTCAAACATCTCATTCATCAGAAGGATGGGGAGAACTGAGTCAGGGTGTGAAGTCCTGGAGAAGCTTCCTCCAGTCTCAGTTCAGACAGGTCTCCCTTCTCTACCCCCAGTGTCTCTTAGGTCCAGGGCTCATGCAGGACCAGTGTGTGACCTTGGGTAATGGACTTTGCTTCTCTCTGAGCCTCAGTCTCCCAACTATAAAATGGGATCACTATAGAGATATGTGGGTTAAGAGCATGGACCAGACTGCCTGGGTTGGAATCCAGCTCAATGACCTTAGGCATATGACCTAATCTTCCTGTGCCTCACTTTCCTCCTCTGGAAAATGGAATGAAAAATGGTGCTTGGCTCACAGAACACTATGTGTCAGACATTGCCCTTATGCTTTTGTATTTTACTTAATCCTTTTGGTCGCCTATCAGGTAGGTATTATGTTGTCAAAGGTTGGTATTCTGAGGTGCAGAAAGATTAAGTCACTTGCTTGAGGTCACACAGTGGATACGTGTTGTTAGCAAGACTGATTATTTCTGGACCTGAGGATTTCAGAGTCTACCTCCCTGCTCTCTTTGAGGGAGAGGGGAGGAGTCTTCTAGACACTGACACATGCAACTTTTCCCCCAGCTGCTGCAGGAACTCAGAGACCCCACCCTCACCTTCCGTCTGCTTGGCTCCCATAGGTATGAGCTTGGGGTAGGGGAGAGAGGACTGGAAAGGGGGAGGCTTCGGATGTAGAGAAGGCATCCTGACATGTCCCCAGCCGCCTGGATCTTTGGCCTGAACATTCACTCACTTGGTCTCCCTGCTAGCATCTCTGCCCCCTATAGTCCAATCCCCAACACAGCAGCTGAGGGGGAATTTTCATTTTGTATTTTTAATTTAGCTTTTTATTTTGACATGACATTTATTCTCTCAGAGAAGTTACAAAAATAAAACTAAAAATTCTGTATCCCCTTCACCCAGATTCGTCATATTTTATTTTTTAACCACATTTGCTTTTTTTTCTCTTTCATATACGTTTAGTTATTTTTCTACTTGCATATGAATTATAGACATGATGACTGATTCCCATTTATCCCTATATACTTCAATACATGTTACCTATACCAACGCAAGGACATATTCTTACAAACCACCATACAGCTGTCAAAATCAAGAAACTAACACTGAGCTCTCACTGCCTTCTAATTCACACACCCATTCAAGTCTGACCAGTTGTCCCAGTGATGCTCTTTATAACCAAAAATCATACTTTTTTTTTTTTTCTGGTCCAGGACATGACCTAGGACAATGGGTTGCATTTGGGAGTCATGTTTATTTATTCTTTAACACGAATCAATTCTTCACACTTTTCTTTGTATTTCATGACCTTGATACTTGTGAAGCATACAGGAAATTTGTTTCACCAAACGTCCCTCAGTTTTGTTTGAGGTTTCCAGGTTAGGCGTTTTGGGCAAGAACACCACAGAAATGATGGTGTGTCCTCCTCAGTGCATCAGATCAGGAAGCAGATGTCAGTTTGTCCCATTACAGGCAACGTTACCTTGCTTATTTGGACAAGGTGGAGTCAACCAAGTTCCCTGTTATAAATTTACTCTTTTTCCCTTTATATTAATAAGTATCTTTTCTGATGATTTGTTGAGATCTTTATAAATTTGCTATTCCTCATCAGACTTCCACCCACTAGTTTTACCATTGATGATTTTTGCCTGAGTCTACTATTAGGATGGTTAATAAATGGTGATTTTCTATTTTTATCACTCCTTCTAAATGTATTAGTTAGCATTCTACTGCAAGGAAGAGCTGTCCCTTCTCCACCATGTATGTTTGCATACATGTGCTGGTGTGTTCTTCCAGCATAGTCTCAATAGTTTCCATTTTATTCTATGGGTTGTAATGTATTAGTATCATTATTTTGAGGCACAAATTCTCCCAGTTATAGCCATCGAGAGCCCCTTCAAAGACTTCTTTGAACTTTTGACATGGCACAGGGGTCTTTTGAAATCCAGATCTGACTGTGTCACCCTCCACCTGTTCAACACCCAATCCTGGCCACAGCCCACACAACCATGACTTCTGCTGTCAAGCCCCCTCCCACCTCAAGGCCTTTGTGCAGGCTGTTCTCTCTGCTCAGAACACTCTTCCCTGCCCTTTCACCAAGTTCCCTCCTGAACGTCTTTCAGGCTCCAGCATCCATTCTTCGGGGTGCACGTTGGCCGACCCGTTGGGCTAGGTTTCCTGGGTGTGTGCCTCACGCTGCTTTGCACTCACGTCATTCACTGATTCATGTTGGGCTGCTGCTCCAGACTGAGCTCCCCTAGAGCAGGAGCCGTGCCTGCTCACGCACTGCTGAAGCCCAGCATTGTGCTGGCACACCCTCTGTAGACTCCTTTGTGAATGTATGAATGAATGAATGAATGAATGAATGAACAAATGAATGAGTAAACTGATTTTTCTCTTCCTTCCCAAGGCCTGTGGTAGTGGAGACACGCCCAGCAGATGATCCTACTGCCCCCAGCAACCTATATATCCAGGAATGAGTCCCTGGGGTTGGGGGTGTGTGTTAGGAATCAGTCTCTGCACCCCCTCCCCTCCCCAGTGGACACAGTATAGTGGTCATGACATGCCTGTGTCTACAAATAAACGTGATTTTACCCTCTGCTGTCATCTTGGATTTCTGGGGGAAGGGGAGGAGTGCCGAATTCCTGGATGCCTACTGACGCCCCCCAAATTTCAACGATCCAGTACAACATCAGGGAAGTAGCACAGACTTTATTTCTACAGCACATGGCCACCTCTCCCCCAGCAGCCTTGGGAGGAGGGATTTGGGGACTAAGGGGCTTGCTGTAAGAATAAGGCACTTGAAGTGGGAGTGAAGGGCCAGCTGTGGGTGTCTCAGCTAAGCTGGTCCTCATACAGCTTGTGGAAACAATCACCAGCAGGGAAGAAATCCCAACATCTCTCTTGGTACAGAAGAGCCCCCACTTTCCTCCCCACCAACCCTTGACCCCTAACCTCACCGCAACTCAACCCTGGACCCCCTGCCACATCCAAGTCCCCAGCTCCTCCTAGATGTTGCTCCAACACCCAGACCTCAACTGCAGCCATAACCCCCAACCCCTGACCTCATCTTTCTTTATCTTCTCACCCAAACTCAGACTGAATCTCAGCCCCTGGGAATTCTTCCCCCTCCAGACCCTCAGGCCCAGAACTCAACCTCAACCCCAGGAATCAACCCAGGTCCCCATCTCCCTCAGCCACAGGCCTGCGGGAGATCCATTCCACACATCTCATCTGTAATAGGCTCCCATGCGGCGTGCCCTGCACCAAGTGAGAACCCGACCCCCAGGAGCTCATAGGACCTGTGTTACTAGGTGGCTGTGATGATGCAGAGACCTAATGCACTGTCAACACTGATACCCAAGTGTTTCTGTTACTAAGATCGTCATGGTTATTAGTCCTTTAACCCTCAGCTCCAGCCCAGACAGAGTCACATCCTGGCCCTCCTGAGCTCAGACTTCCAGCCCTAACCCACCCCAGTTCTTGCTCCCAAAACCCTCTTTCCCCACTTAACCCATCTGTGTGTTTCAGCCCCACCCTCGCAGAAGACATACCTCCTCCTCTACCCCCCATAGTTAGGTCCTGGGCCACAGCTGGGGGGCTGGGGCCAGGAGGCAAGGGTCCACAGATGCTGGGATACCGAGCTCTCCAGGGCTGGAGTCTAGGACACTAGGTCTCTTGAAGTCCTGGAGGACCATCATGATGATCCCACAGGGATCTGGAAGTGGCATCCCTGAACCTAGGTGTGGGACTCAAAATAATTAGCCTGATGAACTCTCATGAGTAGCTTTTCCTTGGAAACTCCTGCTGTACCCAGGATTCACCCTTTAGTTGCCAGAGTATGTTGATGATGTTGGGGGGGCGGTTAGATGGGAAGGCTGGAGTGGTGGTCGGATATTGTGGGGAGGATCAGACCCAGGATGCAGCATCAGTTCTGGCAGGGGCAGACAGCAGGGTGCCCTCTCTCGGAGATCATCTCATGTATTTCCCCACTCTCCCTCTCTGTTTCCAAAGCCCAAGTTCCGTTCTCCATCTGACGAGGGTCTTTGGGGGACTGCGGATGAGGGGCAGCTGAGCCCAGGGGTACTGGTCCGCTGTGCCAGTGGGCCAACCCTCCCGCACACCCCAGCCTCCCGCAGCCACCCGAAGCCCCCACCTAACCGCTCATGCAGGTAACAAGGCAGGCTGGGGAACTTGGTGGGCATAGGTGGGGGTAGGGCAGGTCGGGGGGGTGATTTGGGGGCTGATTTTCCCCACCCCATCTCAGAAATTTCAAATGTGGAACCCAGCCCTCGGGAACATGACCAGCCCCCAATGTTGCCCCCCATGAAGGAAAAGATGAAGAGAAAGGTGAGGCCAGCTGTGCTGAGGACTCACACCGCTGATCGTGGCTGGGGATGCCTGGTCGGGGTTGCAGGGCTGAAGACTAATAATGATGACAGGTGACATTTGTTGAGCAACTCCTCTGTGCCAGACCCTGACCTCATGTCTTTACATGGTGTATACCTTCACAGATGGAGATAGATAGCACAGAAATAGATATTGTCCCCCATTTAAAAATGGGGGAAACTGAGGCACAGCGGGGTAAGTAGATTTCGAAGGTCATAAACCTTTGAGGAGGCAGAGGCAGGATATGAACCTTGGCAGTCCAGAGTCTTAACCAGGGCACCTTCCTGTCCCCTCCTCTCTTCTGCTGGATGGGCAGCTGCCCTGCCCCTATGGCCCACCCAGGGATGTGCCCTTCTCCTAAAGTTCTTCAATGGCTGCCCTCTCTGGATCCACAGCACGGCGGCCTTGACACACCACTCCACCAAAGGTGAGCATTCAGGAGATTCTGAGAGAATATGATGGGGATGGGGAGGGTCCTTAATGGAGGTGCAGATGCAGGGACAAGGGGAGGGTTTTAATGGGAGGGGGAGTTGAGGAGCACTGGCGGGGGCAGAGCTGGGGGTGACAGTTGGGTTTTAAGGATCAAAGATGGGTAGAGTGAAGATGAGTTTGAGAGTGAAAACCAGAAAAATTAGAGTTTGGAGGCCAGGAGTGTCAGATAAGGCAGAAAGGCCAGCGTTTGGGGTACAAGCCTAGGGACAGATGGACCCCATTTACCTCAGTTGGAGGTTAGTGGTAGAGAGGCTAAGATCAGCATATTGGGGTCAGGAGACTTAGGGATGGGAATGTAGCCAAAAGGGAAAGTATTTGGGGATAAAAGATGTGGAGACAAGGTCAGTGAAAGGTAAATGTTAAGGAAACAGTAATAGAATTTACTTTCTGTCACACTGGACAGAAAAAGCTATACGTCAGGGCATCTGAATTTGAGGATCAGTGTTGAGATAGGAGTATAATTTAGGGAGCAGACTGGTGAGAAGGGGGGATAGAATTTAGAGGGCTATTACGGGAGGCATGTTTAGTGTTGAGGTCAGAATTGAGGAGACAGAGGGTCAGGATTTGTGGGTTCAGAGATGGAAGAATAAGCAAAACGGGGGAGGTCAGAGGCTGGGGAAAATGAGACCGGCTCCAGGGGAAAGGTCAGGGTTTGAGTTCAGATTTGGGAAAACAGGGACTGGAAATGTCAGTGTTGGAGGCAAGTAGAGAATTGAGGGTCAGGGCTGGGAACAGAGTACCCGTGTTTGGGGTCAGATGAGGGGGCCTGGGAGGTCCTCGATGATGAGGCAGGTCCCAGCATCTTCATATCTGTTCCTCAAGACCAGCACTTACTCCTGGGAGCTGAGGAAGGCATTTTCATTCTGAACCGAAATGATCAGGGGGCCACGCTGGAGATGGTGAGGGCCAGGCAGCTCCGCGGGTGAGCCAAGGGTCGGAGGCTGGAATTGGGATTTTCTGGGGTCTTACAGGAGCTGTCTCCTCCTTGCTCTGCAGTTCTTTCTAGCCGGACTACCTGGGTGTACTCCATCAACAATGTCCTCATGTCTCTCTCAGGTCTGGCTGTGGGTTGGTTGGTATGGGTTGGAGTGGGGGGGTCAGATCTTAAGGAGTCAATGGTCAGGGTGTGGGACCTATCTGGGCACAGCTGAAAAAACACTTAGGATCCCCTTCCACAGAGCCCACAATTCAAATCCCAGCCACGTTTTCAATGTAGGACTTGGGGCAAGAGACTTTGGCTTCCCAAGCCTCTGTTTCCCCATCTGTAAAATGGGGCTCACAATACTGCCACCTCTCAAGTCAGTTTTGAGGTCATTCCTACAATGAGTTTGTCTTTACATTTCTTTGATGGTCATATGACAGTCCTTATCCCACACTTCACTAAACTAGATTGAGCGAGCTGTAGGTTAAAATTTTGTGTCATTGTTTTACAAAAGCTTTGTGTAAAAGAATTTCTCATTTGTGAGGAAACACCAAGCCAAATAGGATTTTTGAGCTCATTAATATCACATCCGGGATGAGAAACTTTTACAAAATCTCTAGGTATGTTTCTTCTTAAACTTTTGTAATATGTGTAACTTCACAAGACTGGTTAAGTGTCCATAGTTTCTCATGTGACTACAGGCGCCACTAGGTTTAGGAACGTACTTATTTTACTCACCATTGTTCACCAGAGCCAAGCACACTGCCTGGCATCTCGTGGGCATTTAAAATATGATAAGTGAGAAGCAAAGAAATACAGGTGCTTGAGATTTAAAGGCTTGGGCGTTTGAAAGGGATGGGGCCCAGGGAATGTTTGGGAAAAGCTGGGAGTGTGCAGTTCCCTATAACTTCCTGCTTCCCCTACCTACCCACACCCTGCAGGAAAGACCCTCCACCTGTATTCTCATAGCATCCTGGGCCTGCTGGAACGGAAAGAGGCCAGAGCAGGAATCCCCATTGCTCACATCAGTCCCCACCGGCTACTAGTAAGGTACGAGACCCCAGTGGTTCCACAGACCCCTCTAATATCTGATTCCTGCCCCTATCACCCACCCACCACACACTGATGCCTACCTTCTTCTGCAGGAAGAACATGGTCTCCACTAAGATCCAGGATACCAAAGGCTGCCAGGTGTGCTGTGTTGGTGAGCGAGAATCTCGTGGATATTCAGAGGGGAGCGGGGCCAGGGGCATGACTTGGACTGTAGCCACTGAAGAGGGTTGCAGAATTAAGGCAGGGTGTCCAGAGCCCGGGGAAAGATGTGTGGCCTTTGGGGGCGCGGGGCAGGGGAGACAGGATTGACCCTAACCCATCCTTCCCCACCTCCACAGCGGAGGGCGCTAGCTCCCGGGGCCCGTTCCTGTGTGGGGCATTGGAGACATCCGTGGTCCTGCTTCAGTGGTAGCAGCCCGTGAACAAGTTCCTGCTGGTCCGGATAGGGGGCCTGTAAGCACTGGGGACTTTGTCAGGTTCTGTGGCGGGGGCCTTCCACTCTTCTGCTGAGAGCTCTTTGAAGTCGGGCTTCCACCCGAGGTCTCTTCCCAATCTCCCCAAGAGCCTGCTCTCCTGGAGGCTCCTCCTTCTGAGGCCCTCCGGTTCTTTAAGCCCCGCCCTTCGCCCCGGGCCTAATTCTTCTTCAGGCCCTGTGCCCCGCCAGGTCTCTTAGGAGACCCTATTCAGGTTCTTGGAGCCTCTAAGGCTTTGGTGCCTCGGAGGCCACGCCCCCTGGGGGGCCCGGCATTTCTGTCACCAAGGCGGCACGCCCCCTAGTGGAAGCCACGCCCACTCTGAGACCACACCCCTCAACTTCTAAGCCCTCTGAAGCCTCAGCCCCTCAAGTTTCTAGGTGGCACCTCCCAAGACTGAGGGCTCCGGAAATCCTTCGGGAGCCCCAGGCCGACTCTCTTCCAAGGCCCCGCCCCTCACAGGCCCCGCCCCAAACCTCCTCTGAGTCCGCCCCTTCCCGAGCGGCCCGCAGCAGGTGCTCTTCCCGCTACCCACGCCTCTGCCGGTGTTCTCACTGCTGACCGGGCCAGGCTCCGAGCTGCCCGCCGTGTGCATCGGCGTGAGCCCCGGGCAGCCGGCGAAGTCGGTGTTCTTCCACGCCGTGCGCTTCGGCGCGCTCTCCTGCTGGCGGGGCGAGATGAGCGCAGGTGAGTGGGACAGGTCCTGGGAGGGGTGCGGCTTATCAGGTTAGCGGCGTTGGGTCTGGGTAGCTGGGCGGTGCTTAGCCTGAAGCGTAACTGGGAAGCGGGCTGAACTAAGAGGGGACTGGAGAACGTTGGGTATATATAACTGGTGAGATGGATGACGGGGAGGTGGAGAAGGAGGGTGTGAGGAACTCTGTGATGGGTGGGGTTTAGCCTGCTTGCCTGGGGATACAGAGGATGCCTAGCAGAGTATAGGGGAATGAGGTGGAATTGGACCTTGCACTTCCGCCTCTCCACCAGAGCCCAAGGGACCAGTACAAGTGACTCAGGTCGAGGTAGACAAGGTGACAGTCACTTCTGGATTTCTGATGTGCACCTCTGTCTCTGACCATCTCCCAGTCTCCACAAAGCTCAGGAAAGGAAGGAATTCATTAGGAAGTCCTAGGCGGGGAATCTGAGGCCCACAGAGGGGAAGTGACTCACATCACCAGCTGTCAGACCTGCTCTGTGCCCTCTCTGTCTGTGTCTATATTGTCCCCTCTGAATCTCTCTTTCTCAATGTGTCTGTTTTGCCACTTCTTGGTCTCTGCCCAGCTCGCTCCATGTCTGCCTCAGTTTGGATCTGTTTCTGATTTTCTGTCCCTGTCTCTGTCTCCCTCTGACTTTCCTCATTTTAACAAAGTCACATCACCTCCTGCTCAGAGCCCTCCAAGCCTTCCATTTCCCTCCAACAATGAGCCCAAATTTCGCATCACAGCACTCGAGTCTGATGCCCACAACCACCCCAGGCTGACCCACCTTCTCTCCACTCCGCCCACTTTGCCACTTTTCAGGCCCACCAGGCACTTTCCTACCTCCGGGCCTTTGCACTTGCTCATCTTGTTCACGTTGAGTGGGAATGCTCCCATCCTCAACCCCGTCACCTTCTCAGAGTTGCCTTCGCTGATCACCCAGTATGAAACGTCATACCCCTTCCTACACGTATTTCCTGTTGTCTTTTCTTGCTTTTGTTTTTTCTATTTATTCGCATCTCACATACTGTTTCTTTCTCCTTTTCTCTTGTCTACTGTCCGTATCCCCCACTGGAATATTCTCTCCACGAGGGTGGGGATCTCTGTCTCTATGTCCACAGCTGTGTCCCCATTGCCTACCTCGGCACCTGGCACACAGTAAATGTGTAGTCGGTTGAATGAATCTATCTCCCTCTGGCCTCTGGTTCCCTGTATCGCTGCCTCTCTCTTTTGCTGACCATTCCTTGTCCCCTCATGTTACCCCCTCCCCATGTGGTACGTGGTGTGGGTGGCAGCCAGGGGCTCCTGGGGCCAGGTTTCCTGGTCCCCATCTGACACCATGCCGGGGTGACCTTTGCAGTCACAGGCCGCCTGTCAGAGCTCCAGATCAGCTATGTCTGCCGGGAAGTGCTCCATGTGAGGGGATGCTTGGTGGGTCTGGGTGGGGGCAGGGCTCTGCTCACACCCCCAGAACACTCACAGCCCCACTCTCCATCCTCCTCCCCAGGGACTGGCCTATCTACACTCACAGAAGAAGATACACCGGGACATCAAGGTGATCTAGGGGCAGAAAAGTAGCCTTGGTGGGTGGGGCCTCTGGGAGATGGTAGTGGTATTTGGAGGGCTCAGGCAGTGTGTGACCAGGGAGCAGAGGCAGAGTTGGGCTGGCAGGAGGGAGGGGTGTCTGTGACAGCCTCTGATCCCCCAACTCTTCCCCAGGGAACCAACATCCCCATCAACGACCCTGGGGAGGTCAGACTGGGTGAGTGTGGCTGGTGGGGGTGGGGAGGGGGACTGGCTGGGAGCCAGAGGGGACAGGGACCCTAGGTCAGTATGTCTCTCCATCTGCCTCCAGCTGACTTTGGTATATCGGCCCAGATCGGGGCCAAACTGGCTCGACGCCTCTCTTTCATTGGGACACCCTACTGGTGAGGGGTGCCTGGCTGGCAGCCAGGGGTGGTGCGGGGTTGGTGGTGATGGGCAGCGGCTTCCCCCACCATGGATCTCTGGCAATCTCCATCCTGCCTTTTTGCCCTTCCTCTGCCTTTCTCTGTTGAGCGTTCTGTGTACTCTGTGGCTCTCCCTTGAGTTTTCCATTTCCCTAGGTCTTTCTGTGCATGTCTCCCCTCCACGTGTTTTTCTCAGTGTTTGTGTTGATTTTGATCCTGATCTCTGTCTCTCCATACCTATCCGTGGCTGTCTTTTCTGTCTGTTTCAGTCTGTGGCTCTCCCTGTCTCTTTGCCTCTCTCTGTCTATGTTTTCTAGTCTATCTCTGACTCTCTGTCTTTACCTCTCTCCGTGTTTACTTCTGTCTCTCTGCCTCTTTGTGTCTGCATCCAACTCTCTCTGTGTCCCATTCTCCGGCTCGCTCCCTGTCTCTCTCCTGTCCCCCCACCCCCTACCTAGGAGTCTCCCCTCCCCTTCATCATGTCACCCCTGGCTCTCTGAGGGTCTCTGCCCCTAGGATGGCTCCGGAAGTGGCGGCCGTGGCCCTGAAGGGGGGATACAACTAGCTGTGTGAAATCTGGTCTCTGGGCATCACAGACATGGAATTAGCCGAGCTACAGCCACCACTCTTTCACGTTCACCCTCTCAGGTAGGCAGATGTGGCAGGTCCCCTGGTCCCAGAGATCCCACTCGACTCTGACCCTGAACACCACCCCCGCCTGCTTCCCCACATCAAGACCCCCCTACAGGGGATCCCTCTCCCTTCGAGCCCAACCCGAGAACCTCAACCCAGAAAGCATTTTCTCCAGTCCACACCAGGAGCCCCCAGTGCAGGGAGTCCTGCCTTGAGGCTCCCCCGAACCCTCTGCAACTCTGTAACATGATGAGCAGCATCCCCTGGAAGTGGCGTCCTATGCATCGTAAAACATACCCCTCATTCTCCTCCTAACCCTCACTGCTCTCTCCTGACCACAGTGCCATCGGGGGTCCCTCACATCGTGAGATCTGACCTCCACAGAGAAGTCTGAATCCCATGTTCTGTCCTTGCTTTCTAGAATTCTCTTCCTCATGACCAAGAGTGGCTATCAGCCTCCTCGGCTAAAGGAAAAAGGCAAATGGTAGGAGAGAGTCATGGGAAGGCGGGGGAGAGAGGGCAGAGTCAGGGCTGATGGTCTGATGGGAGGGTCTCTGGTCCCCTCAGCCCAGAACTTGCCTTTTGGGGGGGTTATTTATTTATTTATTTACTTTTAGAGGAGGGGGTTGAACCTAGGGCTTCCTGCATGCTAAGCATGCGCTCTAACACTTGAACTGTACCCTCCCCCAGTACTTGCCTTTTTCTTCCCAAGGTCGGCTGCCTTCCACATCTTCTTCAAAGTCACCCTCACCAAGAGCGCCAAGAAATGACCTGGCGCCACCAAGATGCTCAGTGTAAACCTCCCCTCCCTGAGCAGCCTTCCCAAACTCACCCCCTGTGAGAACCCCCCCAGGGCCTCCCTCGGCTCCCTAGAACACTGATGATTTTATTCCACAGAACGCCTATGGCCCTTTCAAAGTCCCTGCTCCCTCTGAAATCCCCAGGGCTCCGCCTTCCAAGACCCTCCAAATTGTACCCCAGAACTTTCCCCCAAGATATGCTGAGTTCTAAAACCTCACAAGTTGCCAACGGCTTCAGGACCCATTCCTGGGGGTTCTCTGGAATTCCAGGGGACACCCGAGACACCTCTGGAATTCTCCAACTTCTCTAAATTCGTCTGATCCCTTCAGACACCTCAGAATCCCCCAGGTGGCAGCTGCCCAGACTTCCCCGCCTTCTTCCTCTATTGGCACCTTCACCGCCAGATTCCCTTAGATGGGTTCTCAAGCCCCTGTGCCAGCCCTCTCCCTGCAGCCCAGCCCTCTGTCTGCTGACCGCCTCCTCCTCCCACCCCCAGCACCGACTGTTGTCCCAGCCTGGGCTAAACAGAGGCCTGATCCTAGAGCTTCTTGACAAACTGAGGAACCCAGGGAAGGGGGCAGCTGTTGGCGAGATTGAAGATGAGGAGCCTGAGGTGAGTGGGCCTTGCTTGGATGACAAAAGCACTGGACGGTCCCCACCTTTGCTCAGGCTGCTCCCCTGCCTGGGGTGTCCCCTTGTTGCCTCTCTTAGAAGGAGAAAAGCCAGGGAGCATGGGGGGCTTGGCACAGAGCTGGGGGCACAGAGGTTACGGGAGAGCCGAGGGCTCCAGACTGGGCTGCTGGAGGCCGGTGGGCCTGACGCGGCTGCCGCTCTGCCCAGCTACCCCCCGCCATCCCTCGGCGGATCTGATCCACCCATCGATCCAGCTCTGTGGGGATCCCAGTTGCGAACTGCTGTCGTCAGTAGAGAATCCTTAAGCTTTGGAGACCCTTGTAATCCCCTCATCAGATTGCCAGAGACCCCAGAGATCCTCCTCACTTCTAAACAGACCCTCAGAGGCCCCCCATTACCATCTGATCCCACAAGAGGCCCCAGAGAACCTCATCTACAAAATGATTCTAGAGACCCCTACCTCTCCACTCTGCACACGGAACCCATAAAATTTCCTATAACCACCAGGACTCCCAGAGACCTCAGAAACCTTATTCTGATCCCAGATACCCAAGTGGAATCTAAAAACAAACACTCTATAACCATGTTGAGCCCCCATCGCCCTGATCACAAATCTTGACCCCAAAATGAGACCCCTGTAAACCAAGATCCCTCCCCTGAAGGGACAGCTCCAGTCCTAAGATCCTGGCTGCAGACCACACCCACACCCCAGTTCTATTCTTTCTATTCCCGAATCCATGTCCCCAGCTCACTGTGTGTCACCTGCATACCACCCCACCCCAAACCCCATGGCGGCACATAGAGTTCATGATGCTCAGAGGCATGTAGTCCAGACCCACAGCTGACAAGGTGAGATGCCTCCCCACTGCCCCGCCGCCCTCCCCTACCCCTGGGCCACTGCTGACCCTTTCCTATCCCACAGGCTCGCTTACAACCCCCTGGAGGCTTCAAGAGCAGCAGTCCTAGGTCAGGGACCCTCAGCGTGGGAGGGGGGCTGGGATATGTGTGGGGACCGCCCGAGGCTCATGCCTGTCCCTCCTCAGGAGGAACCTGTCAGAGTCCGAAGATGACTACGACAACGTGGACATGTGAGAGAGTGCCACAGACCCCACCAAGCCCCACCATCCATGACCCCAACCTCAGCCCCTGCTTTCCTTCCACCACTCAGCCGTGACCCCTGGCTGGACACTCAGTACCCACACCTACCTTCACCCTAACCCTGACCCTCCCAGACCAGCCCCCACTCTCCTCCCCACCAACCCTTCACCCCTAACCTCACCCCAACTCAACCCTGGAGCCCCTGCCACATCCTAGTACCCAGCACTCACGTCATTCACTGATTCATGTCTGGCTGCTTCTCCAGACTGAGCTCCTCGACAGCAGGAGCCCTGCCTGCTCTCGCACTGTTGAAGCCTAGCATTGTGCTGGCACACACTCTGTAGACTTCTTTGTGAATGTATGAATGAATGAATGAATGAATGAACAAATGAATGGGTAAACTGATTTTTCTCTTCCTTCCCCAGGCCTGTGGTAGTGGAGACACGCCCAGCAGATGATCCTACTGCCCCCAGCAACCTCTATATCCAGGAATGAGTCCCTGGGGTTGAGGGTGTGTGTTAGGAATCAGTCTCTGTACACCCTCCCCTCCACAGTGGACACAATATTGTGGTCATGATATGCCTGTGTCTCCCAATAAACGTGATTTTACCCTCTGCTGTCATCTTGGATTTCTGGGGGAAGGGGAGGAGTGCCGAATTCCTGGATGCCTACTGACGCCCCCCAAATTTCAATGATCCAGTACAACATCAGGGAAGTAGCACAGACTTTATTTCTACAGCACATGGTCACCTCTCCCCAAGCAGACTTGGGAGGAGGGATTTGGGGACTAAGTGGCTTGCTGTAAGAATAAGGCACTTGAAGTGGGAGTGAAGGGCCACCTGTGGGTGTCTCAGCTAAGCTGGTCCTCATACAGCTTGTGGAAACAATCACCAGCAGGGAAGAAATCCCAACATCTCTCTTGGTACAGACCAGCCCCCACTCTCCTCCCCACCAACCCTTGACCCCTAACCTCACCCCAACTCAACCTTGGACCCCCTGCCACATCCAAGTCCCCAGCTCCTCCTAGATGTTGCTCCAACACCCAGACCTCAACTGCAGCCATAACCCCCAACCCCTGACCTCATCTTTCTTTATCTTCTCACCCAAACTCAGACTGAATCTCAGCCCCTGGGAATTCTGCCCCCTCCAGACCCTCAGTCCCAGAACTCAACCTCAACCCCAGGAATCAACCCAGGTCCCCATCTCTCTCAGCCACAGGCCTGCGGGAGATCCATTCCACACATCTCGTCTGTAGTAGGCTCCCATGCGTCATGACCGGCACCAAGGGAGAACCCGACCACCAGGAGCTCATAGGACCTGTGTTACTAGGTGGTTGTGATGATGCAGAGACCTAATGCAATATAAACACTGATATCCAAGTGTTGCTGTTACTATGATTGTCATGGTTATTAGTCCTTTCACCCTCAGCTCCAGCCCAGACACAGTCAAATCCTGGCCATCATGAGCTCAGACTTCCAGCCCTACCCCAACCCAGTTCTTGCTCCCAAAACCCTCTTTCCCCACTTAACCCATCTGTGTGTTTCAGCCCCACCCTCGCAGAAGACATACCTCCTCCTCTACCCCCCATAGTTAGGTCCTGGGCCACAGCTGGGGGGCTAGGTCCAGGAGGCAAGGGTCCACAGATGCTGGGATACCGAGCTCTCCAGGGCTGGAGTCTAGGACACTAGGTCACTTGAAGTCCTGGAGGACCATCATGATGATCCCACAGGGATCTGGAAGTGGGATCCCTGAACCTAGGTGTGGGACTCAAAATAATTAGCCTGATATACACTCATCAGTAGTTTTTCCTTGGAAACTCCTGCTGTACCCAGGTTTCACCCTTTATTTGCCAGAATATGTTGATGTTGTTGGGGGGGCGGTTAGATGGGAAGGCTGGAGTGGTGGTCGGATATTGTGGGGAGGGTCAGACCCAGGATGAAGCATCAGTTCTGGCAGGGGCATACTGCAGGGTGCCCTCTCTCAGAGATCATCTCATGTATTTTCCCACACTCCCTCTCTGTTTCCAAAGCCCAAGTTCCGTTCTCCATCTGTCGAGGGTCCTGGGGAGACTGCGGATGAGGGGCAGCTGAGCCCAGGAGTACTGGTCCACTGTGCCAGTGGGCCTCCCGCCACACACCCCAACTTAAGCCTCCCGCAGTCACCCGAAGCCCCCACCTAACCGCTCATGCAGGTAACAGGGCAGGCGGGGGTAGGAGGTGGGCAGATGTGGGGGTTGCGCAGAGCAGGGTGTGCTTTGGGGGCTGACTTTCCCCACCCCATCTCAGAACCTTCACTCTGGAACCCAGCCCTCCGGGAGCCTGACCAGCCCCCGCTGTTGCCCCCCATGAAGGAAAAGATGAAGAGAAAGGTGAGGCCAGCTGTGCTGAGGACTCACACCTCTGATCGGGGCTGGGGATGCCTGGTTGGGGTTGCGGGGCTGAAGACTAATAATGATGACAGGTGACATTTGTTGAGCAACTCCTCTGTGCCAGACACTGACCTCATGTCTTTACATGATATATGCCTTCACAGATGGAGTTAGATAGCACAGAGTTAGACATTGTCTCCCATTTCAAAATGGGGAAACTGAGGCACAGCGGGGTAAGTAGATTTCGAAGGTCATAAACCTTTGAGGAGGCAGAGGCAGGATATGAACCTTGGCTCTCCAGAGTCTTAACCAGGGCACCTTCCTGTCCCCTCCTCTCTTCTGCTGGATGGGCTGCTGCTCTGCCCCTATGGCCCCCCCAGGGTTGTGCCCTTCTCCTAAAGTTGTTCAATGGCTGCCCTCTCCGGATCCACAGCACGGCGGCTTCGACACACCCCTCCAACAAATGTGAGCATTCAGGAGAGTCTCAGAGTATGTGATGGGGATGGGGAGGGTCCTTAATGGAGGTACAGATGCAGAGACAAGGGGAGGGTCTTAATGGGGTTGGAGTGGACGAGCTGTGTTGGGGGCAGAGCCAGGGGTGACAGTTGGGGTTTAAGGATCAAAGATGGGTAGAGTGAAGATGAGTTTGAGAGTGAAAACCAGAAAAATTAGAGTTTGGAGGCCAGGAGTGTCAGATAAGGCAGAAAGGCCAGCGTTTGGAGTACAAGCCTAGGGACAGATGGACCCCATTTACCTCAGTTGGAGGTTAGTGGCAGAGAGGCGAAGATCAGCATTATGGGGTCAGGAGTTTTAGGGATTAGAATGTAGCCGAAAGGGAAAGTATTTGGGGATCAAAGATGTGGAGACAAGGTCAGTGAAGGGTAAACGTTAAGGAAACAGTATTAGAATTTACTTTCTGTCACACTGGACAGAAAAAGCTATACGTCAGGGCATCTGAATTTGAGGATCAGTGTTGAGATAGGAGTAGCATTTAGGGAGCAAACTGGTGAGAAGGGGGGATAGAATTTAGAGGGCTATTACGGGAGGCATGTTTAGTGTTGAGGTCAGAATTGAGGAGACAGAGGGTCAGGATTTGTGGGTCAGAGATGGAAGAACCAGCAGAACGGGGGAGGTCAGAGGCTGGGGAGAATGAGACCGGCTCCAGGGAACAGGTCAGGGTTTGAGTTCAGATTTGGGAAAACAGGGACTGGAAATGTCAGTGTTGGAGGCAAGTAGAGAATTGAGGGTCAGGGCTGGGAACAGAGTACCCGTGTTTGGGGTCAGATGAGGGGGCCTGGGAGGTCCTCGATGATGAGGCAGGTCCCAGCATCTTCATAGCTGTTCCCCAAGACCAGCACTTACTCCTGGGAGCTGAGGAAGGCATTTTCATTCTGAACCGAAATGATCTGGAGGCCACGCTGGAGATGGTGAGGGCCAGGCGGCACCGCGGGTGAGCCAAGGGTGGGAGGCTGGAACTGGGAGGTGCTGGTGTCTTACAGGAGCTGTCTCCTCCATCGTCTGCAGCTCTCTTCTAGCCCGACTACCTTGGTGTTCTCCATCAACAATGTCCTCATGTCTCTCTCAGGTCTGGCTGTGGATTGGTAGGGATGGGTTGGGGTGGGGGGTCAGAACTTAAGGAGTCAATGGTCAGGGTGTGGGAGCTAGCTGGGCACAGCTGAAAAAAACACTTAGGATCCCCTACCACAGAGCCCACAATTCAAATCCCAGCCACGTTTTCAATGTAGGACTTGGGGCAAGAGACTTTGGCTTCCCAAGCCTCTGTTTCCCCATCTGTACAATGGGGCTCACAATACTGCCACGTCTCAAGTCAGTTTTGAGGTCATTCCTACAGTGAGTTAGTCTTTACATTTCTTTGATGGTCATATGACAGACCTTATCCCACATTTTATTAACTAGAGTGAGTGAGCTGTACGTTAAAATTTTGTGTCATTGTTTTAGAAACGCTTTGTGTAAAGAATTTCTCATTTGTGAGGAAACACCAAGCCAGATAGGATTTGTGAGCTCATTAATATCACATGTGGGATGAGAAACTTTTACAGAATCTCTAGGTATGTTTCTTCTTAAACTTTTGTAATATGTGTAACTTCAGCTGACTGGTTAAGTGTCCATAGTTTCTCATGTGACTACAGGCACCACTAGGGTTAGGAACATACTTATTTTAGGCACCATTGTTCACCAGAGCCAAGCACACTGCCTGGCCTCCCGTGGGCATTTAAAATATGTTAAGTGAGAAGCGAAGAAATACAGGTGCTTGAGATTTAAAGCGTTGGGCATTTCAAAGGAATGTGGCCCAGGGAAGGGATGGGGAAAGCTGGGAGTGTGCATTGCCCTATAAATTACTGCTTCCCCTAAATACACACACCCTGCAGGAAAGACCCCCCTCCTATATTCTCATAGCATCCTGGGCTTGCTGGAACGGAAAGAGGCCAGAGCAGGAAGCCCCAGTGCTCACATCAGTCCCCACCGGCTCCTAGCAAGGTACGAGACCCCAGTGGAACCACAGAACCCTCTAATATCTGATTCCTGCCCCCAACCCCCACCCCCACCCCGACTCACGCCTACCTTGTTCTGCAGGAAGAACATGGTCTCCACTAAGATCCAGGATACCAAAGGCTGCCAGGCGTGCTGTGTGGGTGAGCGAGAATCTCGTGGATATTCAGAGGGGAGCGGGGCCAGGGGCATGACTTGGACTTTAGCCACTGAAGAGGGTTGCAGAATTAAGGCAGGGTGTCCAGAGCCCGGGGAAAGATGTGTGGCCTTTGGGGGCGCGGGGCAGGGGAGACAGGATTGACCCTAACCCATCCTTCCCCACCTCCACAGCGGAGGGCGCTAGCTCCGGGGGCCCGTTCCTGTGTGGGGCATTGGAGACATCCGTGGTCCTGCTTCAGTGGTAGCAGCCCGTGAACAAGTTCCTGCTGGTCCGGATAGGGGGCCTGTAAGCACTGGGGACTTTGTCAGGTTCTGTGGCGGGGGCCTTCCACTCTTCTGCTGAGAGCTCTTTGAAGTCGGGCTTCCACCCGAGGTCTCTTCCCAATCTCCCCAAGAGCCTGCTCTCCTGGAGGCTCCTCCTTCTGAGGCCCTCCGGTTCTCTAAGCCCCGCCCTTCGCCCCGGGCCTAATTCTTCTTCAGGCCCTGTGCCCCGCCAGGTCTCTTAGGAGACCCTATTCAGGTTCTTGGAGCCTCTAAGACTTTGGTGCCTCGGAGGCCACGCCCCCTGGGGGGCCCGGCCTTGCTGTCACCAAGGCGGCACGCCCCCTAGTGGAAGCCACGCCCACTCTGAGACCACACCCCTCAACTTCTAAGCCCTCTGAAGCCTCAGCCCCTCAAGTTTCTAGGTGGCACCTCCCAAGACTGAGGGCTCCGGAAATCCTTCGGGAGCCCCAGGCCGACTCTCTTCCAAGGCCCCGCCCCTCACAGGCCCCGCCCCAAACCTCCTCTGAGTCCGCCCCTTCCCGAGCGGCCCGCAGCAGGTGCTCTTCCCGCTACCCACGCCTCTGCCGGTGTTCTCACTGCTGACCGGGCCAGGCTCCGAGCTGCCCGCCGTGTGCATCGGCGTGAGCCCCGGGCAGCCGGCGAAGTCGGTGTTCTTCCACGCCGTGCGCTTCGGCGCGCTCTCCTGCTGGCGGGGCGAGATGAGCGCAGGTGAGTGGGACAGGTCCTGGGAGGGGTGCGGCTTATCAGGTTAGCGGCGTTGGGTCTGGGTAGCTGGGCGGTGCTTAGCCTGAAGCGTAACTGGGAAGCGGGCTGAACTAAGAGGGGACTGGAGAACGTTGGGTATATATAACTGGTGAGATGGATGACGGGGAGGTGGAGAAGGAGGGTGTGAGGAACTCTGTGATGGGTGGGGTTTAGCCTGCTTGCCTGGGGATACAGAGGATGCCTAGCAGAGTATAGGGGAATGAGGTGGAATTGGACCTTGCACTTCCGCCTCTCCACCAGAGCCCAAGGGACCAGTACAAGTGACTCAGGTCGAGGAAGACAAGGTGATGGTCACTTCTGGATTTCTGATGTGCACCTCTGTCTCTGACCATCTCCCAGTCTCCACAAAGCTCAGGAAAGGAAGGAATTCATTAGGAAGTCCTAGGCGGGGAATCTGAGGCCCACAGAGGGGAAGTGACTCACATCACCAGCTGTCAGACCTGCTCTGTGCCCTCTCTGTCTGTGTCTATATTGTCCCCTCTGAATCTCTCTTTCTCAATGTGTCTGTTTTGCCACTTCTTGGTCTCTGCCCAGCTCACTCTTTGTCTGCCTCAGTTTGGATCTGTGTCTTATTTTCTGTCCCTGACTCTGTCTCCCTCTGACTTTCCTCATTTTAACAAAGTCACATCACCTCCTGCTCAGAGCCCTCCAAGCCTTCCATTTCCCTCCAACAATAAGCCCAAATTTCGCATCACAGCACTCGAGTCTGATGCCCACAACCACCCCAGGCTGACCCACCTTCTCTCCACTCCACCCACTTTGCCACTTTCCAGGCCCACCAGGCACTTTCCTACCTCCGGGCCTTTGCACTTGCTCATCTTGTTCACGTTGAGTGGGAATGCTCCCATCCTCAACCCCGTCACCTTCTCAGAGTTGCTTAGCTGTTCACCCAGTATGAAACGTCATACCCCTTCCCACACGTATTTCCTGTTGTATTTTCTTCCTTTTGTTTTTTTCTATTTATTCGCATCTCACATACTGTTTCTTTCACCTATATCTCTTGTCTACTGTCCGTATCCCCCACTGGAATATTCTCTCCACGAGGGTGGGGATCTCTGTCACTGTGTCCACAGCTGTGTCCGCATTGCCTACCACGGCGCCTGGCACACAGTAAATGTGTAGTCTGTTGAATAAATCTATCTCCTTCTGGCCTCTGGTTCCCTGCATTGCTGCCTCTCTTTTCCTGACCATTCCTTGTCACCTCCTGTTACTCCCTCCCCATGTGGTACGTAGTGTGGGTGGCAGTCAGGGGCTCCTGGGGCCAGGTTTCCTGGTCCCCATCTGACACCCTGCCGGTGTGACCTTTGCAGTCACAAGCCCCCAGTCAGAGATCCAGATCAGCTATATCTGCTGGGAAGTGCTCCAGGTGAGGCGATGTTTGGTGGGTTAGGGAGGGGGGAGGCGATGCTTGGTGGGTTTGTGTGGGGGCAGGTCTCTGCTCAGACCCGCAGAACACTCACAGCCCCCCTCTCCATCCTCCTCCCCAGTGACTGGCCTATCTACACTCACAGAAGAAGATACACCGGGACATCAAGGTGATCTAGGGGCAGAAAAGTAGCCTTGGTGGGTGGGGCCTCTGGGAGATGGCAGTGGTATTTGGAGGGCTCAGACGGTGTGTGACCAGGGAGCAGAGGCAGAGTTGGGCTGGCAGGAGGGAGGGGTGTCTGTGACAGCCTCTGATCCCCCAACTCTTCCCCAGGGAGCCAACATCCCCATCAACGACCCTGGGGAGGTCAGACTGGGTGAGTGTGGCTGGTGGGGGTGGGGAGGGGGACTGGCTGGGAGCCAGAGGGGACAGGGACCGTAGGTCAGTATGTCTCTCCTTCTGCCTCCAGCTGACTTTGGTATATCGGCCCAGATCGGGGCCACACTGGCTCGACGCCTCTCTTTCATTCGGACACCCTACAGGTGAGGGGTGCCTGGCTGGCAGCCAGGGGTGGTGCGGGGTTGGTGGTGGTGGGCAGCGGCTTTCCCCACCATGGATCTCTGGCAATCTCCATCCTGCCTTTTTGCCCTTCCTCTGCCTTTCTCTGTTGAGCGTTCTGTGTACTCTGTGGCTCTCCCTTGAGTTTTCCTTTTCCCTAGGTCTTTCTGTGCATGTCTCCCCTCCACGTGTTTTTCTCAGTGTTTGTGTTGATTTTGATCCTGATCTCTGTCTCTCCATACCTATCCGTGGCTGTCTTTTCTGTCTGTTTCAGTCTGTGGCTCTCCCTGTCTCTTTGCCTCTCTCTGTCTATGTTTTCTAGTCTATCTCTGACTCTCTGTCTTTACCTCTCTCCGTATTTATTTCTGTCTCTCTGCCTCTTTGTGTCTGCATCCAACTCTCTCTGTGTCCCATTCTCCGGCTCGCTCCCTGTCTCTCTCCTGTCCCCCCACCCCCTACCTAGGAGTCTCCCCTCCCCTTCATCATGTCACCCCTGGCTCTCTGAGGGTCTCTGCCCCTAGGATGGCTCCGGAAGTGGCGGCCGTGGCCCTGAAGGGGGGATACAACGAGCTGTGTGACATCTGGTCTCTGGGCATCACAGCCATGGAATTAGCCGAGCTACAGCCACCACTCTTTCACGTTCACCCTCTCAGGTAGGCAGATGTGGCAGGTCCCCTGGTCCCAGAGATCCCACTCGACTCTGACCCTGAACACCACCCCCGCCTGCTTCCCCACATCAAGACCCCCCTACAGGGGATCCCTCTCCCTTCGAGCCCAACCCGAGAACCTCAACCCAGAAAGCATTTTCTCCAGTCCACACCAGGAGCCCCCAGTGCAGGGAGTCCTGCCTTGAGGCTCCCCCGAACCCTCTGCAACTCTGTAACATGATGAGCAGCATCCCCTGGAAGTGGCGTCCTGTGCATCGTAAAACCTACCCCTCATTCTCCTCCTGACCCTCACTGCTCTCTGCTGACCTCAGTGCCATCGGGGGTCCCTCACATCGTGAGATCTGACCTCCACTGAGAAGTCTGAATCCCATGTTCTGTCCTTGCTTTCTAGAATTCTCTTCCTCATGACCAAGAGTGGCTATCAGCCTCCTCGGCTAAAGGAAAAAGGCAAATGGTAGGAGAGAGTCATTGGAAGGCGGGGGAGAGAGGGCAGAGTCAGGGCTGATGGTCTGATGGGAGGGTCTCTGGTCCCCTCAGCCAAGAACTTGCCTTTTGGGGGGGTTATTTATATATTTATTTACTTTTAGAGGAGGGGGTTGAACCTAGGGCTTCCTGCATGCTAAGCATGCGCTCTGATACTTGAACTGTACCCTCCCCCAGTACTTGCCTTTTTCTTCCCAAGGTCGGCTGCCTTCCACATCTTCGTCAAAGTCACCCTCACCAAGAGCGCCAAGAATTGACCTGGCGCCACCAAGATGCTCAGTGTAAACCTCCCCTCCCTGAGCAGCCTTCCCAGACTCACCCCCTGTGAGAACCCCCCCAGGGCCTCCCTCGGCTCCCTAGAACACTGATGATTTTATTCCACAGAACGCCTATGGCCCTTTCAAAGTCCCTGCTCCCTCTGAATTCCCCAGGGCTCCGCCTTCCAAGACCCTCCAAATTGTACCCCAGACCCTTCCCCCAAGATATGCTGAGTTCTAAAACCTCACAAGTTGCCAACGGCTTCAGGACCCATTCCTGGGGGTTCTCTGGAATTCCAGGGGACACCCGAGACACCTCTGGAATTCTCCAACTTCTCTAAATTCGTCTGATCCCTTCAGACACCTCAGAATCCCCCAGGTGGCAGCTGCCCAGACTTCCCCGCCTTCTTCCTCTATTGGCACCTTCACCGCCAGATTCCCTTAGATGGGTTCTCAAGCCCCTGTGCCAGCCCTCTCCCTGCAGCCCAGCCCTCTGTCTGCTGACCGCCTCCTCCTCCCACCCCCAGCACCGACTGTTGTCCCAGCCCGGGCTAAACAGAGGCCTGATCCTAGAGCTTCTTGACAAACTGAGAAACCCAGGGAAGGGGGCAGCTGTTGGCGAGATTGAAGATGAGGAGCCTGAGGTGAGTGGGCCTTGCTTGGATGACAAAAGCACTGGACGGTCCCCACCTTTGCTCAGGCTGCTCCCCTGCCTGGGGTGTCCCCTTGTTGCCTCTCTTAGAAGGAGAAAAGCCAGGGAGCATGGGGGGCTTGGCACAGAGCTGGGGGCACAGAGGTTACGGGAGAGCCGAGGGCTCCAGACTGGGCTGCTGGAGGCCGGTGGGCCTGACGCGGCTGCCGCTCTGCCCAGCTACCCCCCGCCATCCCTCGGCGGATCTGATCCACCCATCGATCCAGCTCTGTGGGGATCCCAGTTGCGAACTGCTGTCGTCAGTAGAGAATCCTTAAGCTTTGGAGACCCTTGTAATCCCCTCATCAGATTGCCAGAGACCCCAGAGATCCTCCTCACTTCTAAACAGACCCTCAGAGGCCCCCCATTACCATCTGATCCCACAAGAGGCCCCAGAGAACCTCATCTACAAAATGATTCTAGAGACCCCTACCTCTCCGCTCTGCACACGGAACCCATAAAATTTCCTATAACCACCAGGACTCCCAGAGACCTCAGAAACCTTGTTCTGATCCCAGATACCCAAGTGGAATCTAAAAACAAACACTCTAAAACCATGTTGAGCCCCCATCGCCCTGATCACAAATCTTGACCCCAAAATGAGACCCCTGTAAACCAAGATCCCTCCCCTGAAGGGACAGCTCCAGTCCTAAGATCCTGGCTGCAGACCACACCCACACCCCAGTTCTATTCTTTCTATTCCCGAATCCATGTCCCCAGCTCACTGTGTGTCACCTGCATACCACCCCACCCCAAACCCCATGGCGGCACATAGAGTTCATGATGCTCAGAGGCATGTAGTCCAGACCCACAGCTGACAAGGTGAGATGCCTCCCCACTGCCCCGCCGCCCTCCCCTACCCCTGGGCCACTGCTGACCCTTTCCTATCCCACAGGCTCGCTTACAACCCCCTGGAGGCTTCAAGAGCAGCAGTCCTAGGTCAGGGACCCTCAGCGTGGGAGGGGGGCTGGGATAGGTGTGGGGACCGCCCGAGGCTCATGCCTGTCCCTCCTCAGGAGGAACCTGTCAGAGTCCGAAGATGACTACGACAACGTGGACATGTTAGAGAGCGCCACAGACCCCACCAAGCCCCACCATCCATGACCCCAACCTCAGCCCCTGCTTTCCTTCCACCACTCAGCCGTGACCCCTGGCTGGACACTCAGTACCCACACCTACCTTCACCCTAACCCTGACCCTCCCACACCAGCCCCCACTCTCCTCCCCACCAACCTTTCACCGCTAACCTCACCCCAACTCAACCCTGGAGCCCCTGCCACATCCTAGTACCCAGCACTCACGTCATTCACTGATTCATGTTGGGCTGCTGCTCCAGACTGACCTCCTCGACAGCAGGAGCCCTGCCTGCTCTCGCACTGCTGAAGCCCAGCATTGTGCTGGCACACGCTCTGTAGACTCTTTGTGAATATATGTATGAATGAAGGAATGAATGAATTAACAAATGAATGAGTAAACAGATTTTTCTCTTCCTTCCCCAGGCCTGTGGTAGTGGAGACACGCCCAGCAGATGATCTACTGCCCCCAGCAACCTCTATATCCAGGAATGAGTCACTGGGTTTCGGAGTGGGTGTTAGGAATCAGTCTCTGCACCCCCTCCCCTCCCCAGTGGACACAATATAGTGGTCATGACATGCCTGTGTCTCCCAATAAACGTGATTTTAGCTTCTGCTGTCATCTTGGTTTTCTGTGGTGAGGGGAGGAGGGCCGAATTCCTGGATGCCTACTGACCCCGCCTCCAAATTCAACGATCCAGTACAACATCAGGGATGCAGCACAGACATTATTTCTACAGCACATGGTCACCTCTCCCCCAGCGGCCTTGGGAGGAGGGATTTGGGGACTAAGGGGCTTGCTCTAAGCATAAGGCATTTGAAGTGGGAGTGAAGGGCCAGCTGTGGGTGTCTCAGCTAAGCTGGTCCTCATACTGCGTGCGGAAACAATCACCAGCAGGGAAGAAATCCCAACATCTCTCTTGGTAGAGACCAGCCACCACGTTCCTCCCCACCAACCCTTCACCCCTAACCTCACCGCAACTCAACCCTGGAGCCCCTGCCACATCCCAGTCCCCAGCTCCTCCTAGATGTTGCTCCAACACCCAGACCTCAACTGCAGCCATAAACCTCAACCACTGGCCCTCATCTTTCTTCATCTTCTCACCCAAACTCACACTGAACCTCAGCCCCTGGGAATTCTGCCCCCTCCAGACCCTCAGGCCCAGAACTCAACCTCAACCCCAGGAGTCAACCCAGGCCCCCATCTCCCTCAGACCCAGGCCTGGGGGAGATCCATTCCACACATCTCATCTGTAATAGGCTCCCATGCGGCATGCCCGGCACCAAGTGAGAACCCGACCCCCAGGAGCTCATAGGACCTGTGTTACTAGGTGGCTGTGATGATGCAGAGACCTAATGCACTGTCAACACTGATATCCAAGTGTTGCTGTTACTATGATCGTCATGGTTATTAGTCCTTTCACCCTCAGCTCCAGCCCAGACAGAGTCAAATCCTGGCCCTAGTGAGCTCAGACTTCCAGCCCTAACCCACCCCAGTTCTTGCTCCCAAAACCCTCTTCCCCCACTTAACCCATCTGTGTGTTACAGCCCCACCCTCGCAGAAGACATACATCCTCCTCTACCCCCCAAAGTTAGGTCCTGGGCCACAGCTGGGGGACTGGGGCCAGGAGGCAAGGGTCCACAGATGCTGGGATACCGAGCTCTCCAGGGCTGGAGTCTAGGACACTAGGTCTCTTGAAGTCCTGGACGACCATCATGATGATCCCACTGGGATCTGGAAGTGGCATCCCTGAACCTAGGTGTGGGACTCAAAATATTTAGCCTGATGAACTCTCATGAGTAGCTTTTCCTTGGAAACTCCTGCTGTACCCAGGATTCACCCTTTAGTTGCCAGAGTATGTTGATGATGATGTGCGGGGGTCGGTTAGATGGGAAGGCTGGAGTGGTGGTCGGATATTGTGGGGAGGATCAGACCCAGGATGCAGCATCAGTTCTGGCAGGGGCAGACAGCAGGGTGCCCTCTCTCGGAGATCATCTCATGTATTTCCCCACTCTCCCTCTCTGTTTCCAAAGCCCAAGTTTCGTTCTCCATCTGACGAGGGTCCTTGGGGGACTGCGGATGAGGGGCAGCTGAGCCCAGGGGTACTGGTCCGCTGTGCCAGTGGGCCACCCCCCCCCCGCACACCCCAGCCTCCCGCAGCCACCCGAAGCCCCCACCTAACCGCTCACTCAGGTAACAAGGCAGGCTGGGGTAAGAGGTGGACAGAGGTGGGGTTAGGGCAGGTCGGGAGGGTGATTTGGGGGCTGAATTTCCCCACCCCATCTCAGAAACTTCACTGTGGAAACCAGCACTCGGGAACATGACCAGCCCCCAATGTAGCCCCCAATGAATTAAAAGATAAAGAGAAAAGTGAGGCCAGCTGTGCTGAGGACTCACACCGCTGATCGTGGCTGGGGATGCCTGGTTGGGGTTGCAGGGCTGAAGACTAATAATGATGACAGGTGACATTTGTTGAGCAACTCCTCTGTGCCAGACCCTGACCTCATGTCTTTACATGGTGTATACCTTCACAGATGGAGATAGATAGCACAGACATAGATATTGTCCCCCATTTAAAAATGGGGGAAACTGAGGCACAGCGGGGTAAGTAGATTTCGAAGGTCATAAACTTTCAGGAGGCAGAGGCAGGATTTTAACCTTGGCACTCCAGAGTCTTAACCAGGGCACCTTCCTATCCCCTCCTCTCTTCTGCTGGATGGGCTGCTGCCCTGCCACTATGGCCCACCCAGGGATGTGCCCTTCTCCTAAAGTTCTTCAATGGCTGCCCTCTCTGGATCCACAGCACGGCGGCCTTGACACACCACTCCACCAAAGGTGAGCATTCAGGAGATTCTGAGAGAATATGATGGGGATGGGGAGGGTCCTTAATGGAGGTGCAGATGCAGGGACAAGGGGAGGGTTTTAATGGGAGGGGGAGTTGAGGAGCACTGGCGGGGGCAGAGCTAGGGGTGACAGTTGGGTTTTAAGGATCAAAGATGGGTAGAGTGAAGATGAGTTTGAGAGTGAAAACCAGAAAAATTAGAGTTTGGAGGCCAGGAGTGTCAGATAAGGCAGAAAGGCCAGCGTTTGGGGTACAAGCCTAGGGACAGATGGACCCCATTTACCTCAGTTGGAGGTTAGTGGTAGAGAGGCTAAGATCAGCATATTGGGGTCAGGAGAATTAGGGATGGGAATGTAGCCAAAAGGGAAAGTATTTGGGGATCAAAGATGTGGAGACAAGGTCAGTGAAGGGTAAATGTTAAGGAAACAGTAATAGAATTTACTTTCTGTCACACTGGACAGAAAAAGCTATACGTCAGGGCATCTGAATTTGAGGATCAGTGTTGAGATAGGAGTAGCATTTAGGGAGCAGACTGGTGAGAAGGGGGGATAGAATTTAGAGGGCTATTACGGGAGGCATGTTTAGTGTTGAGGTCAGAATTGAGGAGACAGAGGGTCAGGATTTGTGGGTTCAGAGATGGAAGAATAAGCAGAACGGGGGAGGTCAGAGGCTGGGGAGAATGAGACCGGCTCCAGGGAACAGGTCAGGGTTTGAGTTCAGATTTGGGAAAACAGGGACTGGAAATGTCAGCGTTGGAGGCAAGTAGAGAATTGAGGGTCAGGGCTGGGAACAGAGTACCCGTGTTTGGGGTCAGATGAGGGGGCCTGGGAGGTCCTCGATGATGAGGCAGGTCCCAGCATCTTCATATCTGTTCCTCAAGACCAGCACTTACACCTGGGAGCTGAGGAAGGCATTTTCTTTCTGAACCGAAATGATCAGGAGGCCACGCTGGAGATGGTGAGGGCCAGGCAGCACCGCGGGTGAGCCAAGGCTGGGAGGCTGGAATTGGGAGGTGCTGGGGTCTTACAGGAGCTGTTTCCTCAATGCTCTGCAGCTCTTTCTAGCCGGACTACCTTGGTGTACTCCATCAACAATGTCCTCATGTCTCTCTCAGGTCTGGCTGTAGGTTGGTTGGTATGGGTTGGAGTGGGTGGGTCAGATCTTAAGGAGTCAATGGTCAGGGTGTGGGAGCTATCTGGGCACAGCTGAAAGAACACTTAGGATCCCATTCCACAGAGCCCACAATTCAAATCCCAGCCACGTTTTCAATGTAGGACTTGGGGCAAGAGACTTTGGCTCCCAAGCCTCTGTTTCCTCATCTGTAAAATGGGGCTCACAATACTGCCACCTCTCAAGTCAGTTTTGAGGTCATTCCTACAATGAGTTTGTCTTTACATTTCTTTGATGGTCATATGACAGTCCTTATCCCACACTTCACTAAACTAGATTGAGCGAGCTGTAGGTTAAAATTTTGTGTCATTGTTTTAAAAACGCTTTGTGTAAAAGAATTTCTCATTTGTGAGGAAACACCAAGCCAAATAGGATTTTTGAGCTCATTAATATCACATCCGGGATGAGAAACTTTTACAGAATCTCTAGGTATGTTTCTTCTTAAACTTTTGTATTATGTGTAACTTCACCTGACTGGTTAAGTGTCCATAGTTTCTCATGTGACTACAGGCGCCACTAGGGTTAGGAACGTACTTATTTTACTCACCATTGTTCACCAGAGCCAAGCACACTGCCTGGCCTCTCGTGGGCATTTAAAATATGATAAGTGAGAAGCAAAGAAATACAGGTGCTTGAGATTTAAAGGCTTGGGCATTTCAAAGGGATGGGGCCCAGGGAAGGTTTGGGAAAAGCTGGGAGTGTGCAGTTCCCTATAACTTCCTGCTTCCCCTACCTACCCACACCCTGCAGGAAAGACCCTCCACCTGTATTCTCATAGCATCCTGGGCCTGCTGGAACGGAAAGAGGCCAGAGCAGGAATCCCCATTGCTCACATCAGTCCCCACCGGCTACTAGTAAGGTACGAGACCCCAGTGGTTCCACAGACCCCTCTAATATCTGATTCCTGCCCCTACCCCCCACCCACCACACACTCATGCCTACCTTCTTCTGCAGGAAGAACATGGTCTCCACTAAGATCCAGGATACCAAAGGCTGCCAGGCGTGCTGTGTGGGTGAGCGAGAATCTCGTGGATATTCAGAGGGGAGCGGGGCCAGGGGCATGACTTGGACTGTAGCCACTGAAGAGGGTTGCAGAATTAAGGCAGGGTGTCCAGAGCCCGGGGAAAGATGTGTGGCCTTTGGGGGCGCGGGGCAGGGGAGACAGGATTGACCCTAACCCATCTTCCCCACCTCCACACAGGAGGGCGCTAGCTCCCGGGGCCCGTTCCTGTGTGGGGCATTGGAGACATCCGTGGTCCTGCTTCAGTGGAAGCAGCCCGTGAACAAGTTCCTGCTGGTCCGGATAGGGGGCCTGTAAGCACTGGGGACTTTGTCAGGTTCTGTGGCGGGGGCCTTCCACTCTTCTGCTGAGAGCTCTTTGAAGTCGGGCTTCCACCCGAGGTCTCTTCCCAATCTCCCCAAGAGCCTGCTCTCCTGGAGGCTCCTCCTTCTGAGGCCCTCCGGTTCTTTAAGCCCCGCCCTTCGCCCCGGGCCTAATTCTTCTTCAGGCCCTGTGCCCCGCCAGGTCTCTTAGGAGACCCTATTCAGGTTCTTGGAGCCTCTAAGACTTTGGTGCCTCGGAGGCCACGCCCCCTGGGGGGCCCGGCCTTGCTGTCACCAAGGCGGCACGCCCCCTAGTGGAAGCCACGCCCACTCTGAGACCACACCCCTCAACTTCTAAGCCCTCTGAAGCCTCAGCCCCTCAAGTTTCTAGGTGGCACCTCCCAAGACTGAGGGCTCCGGAAATCCTTCGGGAGCCCCAGGCCGATTCTCTTCCAAGGCCCCGCCCCTCACAGGCCCCGCCCCAAACCTCCTCTGAGTCCGCCCCTTCCCGAGCGGCCCGCAGCAGGTGCTCTTCCCGCTACCCACGCCTCTGCCGGTGTTCTCACTGCTGACCGGGCCAGGCTCCGAGCTGCCCGCCGTGTGCATCGGCGTGAGCCCCGGGCAGCCGGCGAAGTCGGTGTTCTTCCACGCCGTGCGCTTCGGCGCGCTCTCCTGCTGGCGGGGCGAGATGAGCGCAGGTGAGTGGGACAGGTCCTGGGAGGGGTGCGGCTTATCAGGTTAGCGGCGTTGGGTCTGGGTAGCTGGGCGGTGCTTAGCCTGAAGCGTAACTGGGAAGCGGGCTGAACTAAGAGGGGACTGGAGAACGTTGGGTATATATAACTGGTGAGATGGATGACGGGGAGGGGGAGAAGGAGGGTGTGAGGAACTCTGTGATGGGTGGGGTTTAGCCTGCTTGCCTGGGGATACAGAGGATGCCTAGCAGAGTATAGGGGAATGAGGTGGAATTGGACCTTGCACTTCCGCCTCTCCACCAGAGCCCAAGGGACCAGTACAAGTGACTCAGGTCGAGGAAGACAAGGTGATGGTCACTTCTGGATTTCTGATGTGCACCTCTGTCTCTGACCATCTCCCAGTCTCCACAAAGCTCAGAAAAGGAAGGAATTCATTAGGAAGTCCTAGGCGGGGAATCTGAGGCCCACAGAGGGGAAGTGACTCACATCACCAGCTGTCAGACCTGCTCTGTGCCCTCTCTGTCTGTGTCTATATTGTCCCCTCTGAATCTCTCTTTCTCAATGTGTCTGTTTTGCCACTTCTTGGTCTCTGCCCAGCTCGCTCTATGTCTGCCTCAGTTTGGATCTGTTTCTGATTTTCTGTCCCTGTCTCTGTCTCCCTCTGACTTTCCTCATTTTAACAAAGTCACATCACCTCCTGCTCAGAGCCCTCCCAAGCCTTCCATTTCCCTCCAACAATAAGCCCAAATTTCGCATCACAGCACTGGAGTCTGACGCCCACAACCACCCCAGGCTGACACACCTTCTCTCCACTCCACCCACTTTGCCACTTTTCAGGCCCACCAGGCACTTTCCTACCTCCGGGCCTTTGCACTTGCTCATCTTGTTCACGTTGAGTGGGAATGCTCCCATCCTCAACCCCGTCACCTTCTCAGAGTTGCCTTCGCTGATCACGCAGTATGAAACGTCATACCCCTTGCTACACGTATTTCCTGTTGTCTTTTCTTGCTTTTGTTTTTTCTATTTATTCGCATCTCACATACTGTTTCTTTCTCCTATTTCTCTTGTCTACTGTCCGTATCCCCCACTGGAATATTCTCTCCACGAGGGTGGGGATCTCTGTCTCTATGTCCACAGCTGTGACCCCATTGCCTACCTCGGCACCTGGCACACAGTAAATGTGTAGTCGGTTGAATGAATCTATCTCCCTCTGGCCTCTGGTTCCCTGTATCGCTGCCTCTCTCTTTTGCTGACCATTCCTTGTCCCCTCATGTTACCCCCTCCCCATGTGGTACTTGGTGTGGGTGGCAGCCAGGGGCTCCTGGGGCCAGGCTTCCTGGTCCCCATCTGACACCATGCCGGGGTGACCTTTGCAGTCACAGGCCCCCTGTCAGAGCTCCAGATCAGCTAAGTCTGCCGGGAAGTGCTCCAGGTGAGGCGATGTTTGGTGGGTTTGGGTGGGGGGAGGCGATGCTTGGTGGGTTTGGGTGGGGGCAGGGCCCTGCTCCCACCACCAGAACACTCACAGCCCCCCTCTCCACCCTCCTCCCCAGGGACTGGCCTATCTACACTCACAGAAAAAGATACACCGGGACATCAAGGTGATCTGGGGGCAGAAAAGTAGCCTTGGTGGGTGGGGGCCTCTGGGAGATGGCAGTGGTATTTGGAGGGCTCAGGCAGTGTGTCACCAGGGAGCAGAGGCAGAGTTGGGCTGGCAGTAGGGAGGGGTGTCTCTCACAGCCTCTGATCCCCCCTCTCTTCCCCAGGGAGCCAACATCCCCATCAACGACCCTGGGGAGTTCAGACTGGGTGAGTGTGGCTGGTGGGGGTGGGGTGCGGGACTGGCTGGGAGCCAGAGGGGACAGGGACCTGAGGTCAGTATATCTCTCCCTCTGCCTCCAGCTGACTTTGGTATATCGGCCCAGATCGGGGCCACACTGGCTCGATGCCTCTCTTTCATTGGGACACACTACTGGCGAGGGGTGCCTGGCTGGCAGCCAGGGGTTGTGCGGGGTTGGAGGTGGTGGGCTGCGGCTTTCCCCACCATGGATCTCTGGCAATCTCCATCCTGCCTTTTGCCCTGCCTCTGCCTTTCTCTGTTGAGCGATCTGTGTACTCTGTGGCTCTCCCTTGAGTTTTCCATTTCCCTAGGTCTTTCTGTGCATGTCTCCCCTCCACGTGTTTTTCTCAGTGTTTCTGTTGATTTTGATCCTGATCTCTGTCTCTCCATATTTGTCCATGGCTGTCTTTTCTGTCTGTTTCAGTCTGTGGCTCTCCCTGTCTCTTTGCCTCTCTCTGTCTATGTTTTCTAGTCTATCTCTGACTCTGTCTTTACCTCTCTCCGTCTTTATTTCTGTCTCTCTGCCTCTTTATGTGTCTGCATCCAACTCTCTCTGTGTCCCATTCTCCGGCTCGCTCCCTGTCTCTCTCCTGTCACCCCACCCCCTACCTAGGAGTCTCCAATCCCCTTCATCATGTCACCCCTGGCTCTCTGAGTGTCTCTGCCCTTAGGATGGCTAAGGAAGTGGCGGCCGTGGCCCTGAAGGGGGGATACAACGAGCTGTGTGACATCTGGTCACTGGGCATCACAGCCATGGAATTAGCCAAGCTACAGCCTTCCCTCTTTGACGTTCACCCTCTCAGGTAGGCAGATGTGACAGGTCCACCTGGTCCCAGAGATCCCACTCGACTCTGACCCTGAACACCACCCCCTGCCTGCATCCCCACATCTAGACCCCCCTACAGGGGATCCCTCTCCCTTCGAGCCCAACCCGAGAACCTCAACCCAGAAAGCATTTTCTCCACTCCACATCAGGAGCCCCCAATGCAGGGAGTCATGTCTTGAGGCTCCCATGAGACTTCTGGAACTCTGTAACATGATGAGCAGCATCCCCTGGAAGTGGCGTCCTATGCATCGTAAAACCAACCCCTCATTCTCCTCCTGTCCCTCACTGCTCTCTGCTGACCTCAGTGCCTTCGGGGGTCCCTCACATCGTGAGATCTGACCTCCACTGGGAAGTCTGAATCCCATGTTCTGTCCTTGCTTTCTAGAGTTCTCTTCCTCATGACCAAGAGTGGCTATCAGCCTCCTCGGCTAAAGGAAGAAGGCAAATGGTAGGAGAGAGTCATGGGAAGGTGGGAGAGAGAGGGCAGAATCAGGGCTGATGATCTGATGGAATGGTCTCTGGTCTCCTCATCCCAGAACTTGCCTTTTGGGGGGGTTATTTATTTATTTATTTATTTACTTTTAGAGGAGTGGGTTGAACCTAGGGCCTCCTGCATGCTAGGCATGCGCTCTAACACTTGAACTGTACCCTCCCCCAGTACTTGCCTTTTTCTTCCCAAGGTCGGCTGCCTTCCACATCTTCGTCAAAGTCACCCTCACCAAGAGTGCCAAGAAACGACCTGGCGCCACCAAGATGCTCAGTGTAAACCTCCCCTCCCTGAGCAGCCTTCCCAAACTCACCCCCTGTGAGAACCCCCCAGGGCCTCCCTCGGCTCCCTAGAACACTGATGATTTTATTCCACAGAACGCCTATGGCCCTTTCAAAGTCCCTGCTCCCTCTGAAATCCCCAGGGCTCCGCCTTCCAAGACCCTCCAAATTGTACCCCAGACCTTTCCCCCAAGATATGCTGAGTTCTAAAACCTCACAAGTTGCCAACGGCTTCAGGACCCATTCCTGGGGGTTCTCTGGAATTCCAGGGGACACCCGAGACACCTCTGGAATTCTCCAACTTCTCTAAATTCGTCTGATCCCTTCAGACACCTCAGAATCCCCCAGGTGGCAGCTGCCCAGACTTCCCCGCCTTCTTCCTCTATTGGCACCTTCACCGCCAGATTCCCTTAGATGGGTTCTCAAGCCCCTGTGCCAGCCCTCTCCCTGCAGCCCAGCCCTCTGTCTGCTGACCGCCTCCTCCTCCCACCCCCAGCACCGACTGTTGTCCCAGCCCGGGCTAAACAGAGGCCTGATCCTAGAGCTTCTTGACAAACTGAGGAACCCAGGTAAGGGGGCAGCTGTTGGCGAGATTGAAGATGAGGAGCCTGAGGTGAGTGGGCCTTGCTTGGATGACAAAAGCACTGGATGGTCCCCACCTTTGCTCAGGCTGCTCCCCTGCCTGGGGTGTCCCCTTGTTGCCTCTCTTAGAAGGAGAAAAGCCAGGGAGCATGGGGGGCTTGGCACAGAGCTGGGGGCACAGAGGTTACGGGAGAGCCGAGGGCTCCAGACTGGGCTGCTGGAGGCCGGTGGGCCTGACGCGGCTGCCGCTCTGCCCAGCTACCCCCCGCCATCCCTCGGCGGATCTGATCCACCCATCGATCCAGCTCTGTGGGGATCCCAGTTGCGAACTGCTGTCGTCAGTAGAGAATCCTTAAGCTTTGGAGACCCTTGTAATCCCCTCATCAGATTGCCAGAGACCCCAGAGATCCTCCTCACTTCTAAACAGACCCTCAGAGGCCCCCCATTACCATCTGATCCCACAAGAGGCCCCAGAGAACCTCATCTACAAAATGATTCTAGAGACCCCTACCTCTCCGCTCTGCACACGGAACCCATAAAATTTCCTATAACCACCAGGACTCCCAGAGACCTCAGAAACCTTGTTCTGATCCCAGATACCCAAGTGGAATCTAAAAACAAACACTCTAAAACCATGTTGAGCCCCCATCGCCCTGATCACAAATCTTGACCCCAAAATGAGACCCCTGTAAACCAAGATCCCTCCCCTGAAGGGACAGCTCCAGTCCTAAGATCCTGGCTGCAGACAACACCCACACCCCAGTTCTATTCTTTCTATTCCCGAATCCATGTCCCCAGCTCACTGTGTGTCACCTGCATACCACCCCACCCCAAACCCCATGGCGGCACATAGAGTTCATGATGCTCAGAGGCATGTAGTCCAGACCCACAGCTGACAAGGTGAGATGCCTCCCCACTGCCCCGCCGCCCTCCCCTACCCCTGGGCCACTGCTGACCCTTTCCTATCCCACAGGCTCGCTTACAACCCCCTGGAGGCTTCAAGAGCAGCAGTCCTAGGTCAGGGACCCTCAGCGTGGGAGGGGGGCTGGGATAGGTGTGGGGACCGCCCGAGGCTCATGCCTGTCCCTCCTCAGGAGGAACCTGTCAGAGTCCGAAGATGACTACGACAACGTGGACATGTTAGAGAGCGCCACAGACCCCACCAAGCCCCACCATCCATGACCCCAACCTCAGCCCCTGCTTTCCTTCCACCACTCAGCCGTGACCCCTGGCTGGACACTCAGTACCCACACCTACCTTCACCCTAACCCTGACCCTCCCAGACCAGCCCCCACTCTCCTCCCCACCAACCCTTCACCCCTAACCTCACCCCAACTCAACCCTGGAGCCCCTGCCACATCCTAGTACCCAGCACTCACGTCATTCACTGATTCATGTTGGGCTGCTGCTCCAGACTGAGCTCCTCGACAGCAGGAGCCCTGCCTGCTCTCCCACTGCTGAAGCCCAGCATTGTGCTGGCACACCCTCTGTAGACACTTTGTGAATATATGTATGAATGAAGGAATGAATGAATTAACAAATGAATGAGTAAACAGATTTTTCTCTTCCTTCCCCAGGCCTGTGGTAGTGGAGACACGCCCAGCAGATGATCTACTGCCCCCAGCAGCCTCTATATCCAGGAATGAGTCACTGGGTTTCGGAGTGGGTGTTAGGAATCAGTCTCTGCACCCCCTCCCCTCCCCAGTGGACACAATATAGTGGTCATGACATGCCTGTGTCTCCCAATAAACGTGATTTTAGCCTCTGCTGTCATCTTGGTTTTCTGTGGTGAGGGGAGGAGTGCCGAATTCCTGGATGCCTACTGACCCCGCCTCCAAATTCAACGATCCATTACAACATCAGGGATGCAGCACAGACATTATTTCTACAGCACATGGTCACCTCTCCCCCAGCGGCCTTGGGAGGAGGGATTTGGGGACTAAGGGGCTTGCTCTAAGCATAAGGCATTTGAAGTGGGAGTGAAGGGCCAGCTGTGGGTGTCTCAGCTAAGCTGGTCCTCATACTGTGTGCGGAAACAATCACCAGCAGGGAAGAAATCCCAACATCTCTCTTGGTAGAGACCAGCCACCACGTTCCTCCCCACCAACCCTTCACCCCTAACCTCACCGCAACTCAACCCTGGAGCCCCTGCCACATCCCAGTCCCCAGCTCCTCCTAGATGTTGCTCCAACACCCAGACCTCAACTGCAGCCATAAACCTCAACCACTGGCCCTCATCTTTCTTCATCTTCTCACCCAAACTCACACTGAACCTCAGCCCCTGGGAATTCTGCCCCCTCCAGACCCTCAGGCCCAGAACTCAACCTCAACCCCAGGAGTCAACCCAGGCCCCCATCTCCATCAGACCCAGGCCTGGGGGAGATCCATTCCACACATCTCATCTGTAATAGGCTCCCATGCGGCATGCCCGGCACCAAGTGAGAACCCGACCCCCAGGAGCTCATAGGACCTGTGTTACTAGGTGGCTGTGATGATGCAGAGACCTAATGCACTGTCAACACTGATATCCAAGTGTTGCTGTTACTATGATCGTCATGGTTATTAGTCCTTTCACCCTCAGCTCCAGCCCAGACAGAGTCAAATCCTGGCCCTCGTGAGCTCAGACTTCCAGCCCTAACCCACCCCAGTTCTTGCTCCCAAAACCCTCTTCCCCCACTTAACCCATCTGTGTGTTACAGCCCCACCCTCGCAGAAGACATACATCCTCCTCTACCCCCCAAAGTTAGGTCCTGGGCCACAGCTGGGGGACTGGGGCCAGGAGGCAAGGGTCCACAGATGCTGGGATACCGAGCTCTCCAGGGCTGGAGTCTAGGACACTAGTTCCCTTGAAGTCTGGGACGACCAGGATGATGATCCCACTGGGATGTGGAAGGGGCATCCCTGAACCTAGGGGTGGGACTCAAAATATTTAGCCTGATGAACACTCATCAGTAGCTGGTCATCGGAAACTCCTGCTGTACTCAGCATTCACCCTTTAGTTGCCGGTGTTTGTTGATGTTTTTGGGGGGGGCGGTTAGAGGGGAAGTCTGGAGTGGTGGTCGGATATTGTGGGGAGGGTCAGACCCAAGATGCAGCATCAGATCTGGCAGAGGCAGACAGCAGGGTGCCCTCTCTCGGAGATCATCTCATGTATTTCCCCACCCTCCCTCTCTGTTTCCAAAACCAAGATCCGTTCTCCATCTGACGAGGGTCCTGGGGGGACTGCGGATGAGGGGCAGCTGAGCCCAGTGGTAGTGGTCCGCTGTGCCAGTGGGCCTCACCCCCGCACCCCCAACTTTGGCCACCCCCAGCCTCCCGAAGCCCCTACCTAACCGCTCACTCAGGTACCAAGTCCGGCTGGAGTAAGAGGAGGGCAGAGGTGGGGTTAGGGCAGGTCGGGAGGGTGATTTGGGGGCTGAATTTCCCCACCCCATCTCAGAAACTTCACTGTGGAACCCAGACCTCGGGAACATGACCAGCCCCCTCTGTTGCCCCCCAAAGAGGAATACATGAAGAGAAAGGTGAGGCCAGCTGTGCTGAGGACTCACACCTCTGATCGGGGCTGGGGATGCCTGGTTGGGGCTGCGGGGCCGAAGACTAATAATGATGACAGGTGACATTTGTTGAGCAACTCCTCTGTGCCAGACACTGACCTCATGTCTTTACATGGTGTATACCTTCACAGATGGAGATAGATAGCACAGAGATAGATATTGTCCCACATTTAAAAATGGGGGAAACGTAGGCACAGCGGGGTAAGTAGATTTCGAAGGTCATAAAACTTTGAGGAGGCAGAGGCAGGATTTGAACCTTGGCACTCCAGAGTCTTAACCAAGGCACCTTCCTGTCCCCTCCTATCTTCTGCTGGATGGGCTGCTGCCGTGCCCCTATGGCCCACCCAGGGATGTGCCCTTCTCGTAAAGTTGTTCAATGGCTGCCATCTCTGGATCCACAGCACGGCGGCCGCGACACACCCCTCCAACAAATTTGAGCATTCAGGAGAGTCTCAGAGAATTTGATGGGGATGGGGAGTTTCCTTAATGGAGGTACAGATGCTGGGACAAGGGGAGGGTCTTAATGGGGGGGGTAGTGGTGGATCTGTGTTGGGGGCAGAGCCAGGGGTGACAGTTGGGGTTGAAGGATCAAAGATGGGTAGAGTGAAGATGAGTTTGAGAGTGAAAACCAGAAAAATTAGAGTTTGGAGGCCAGGAGTGTCAGATAAGGCAGAAAGGCCAGCGTTTGGGGTACAAGCCTAGGGACAGATGGACCCCATTTACCTCAGTTGGAGGTTAGTGTTAGAGAGGCTAAGATCAGCATATTGGGGTCAGGAGACTTAGGGATTAGAATGTAGCCGAAAGGGAAAGTATTTGGGGATCAAAGATGTGGAGACAAGGTCAGTGAAAGGTAAATGTTAAGGAAACAGTAATAGAATTTACTTTCTGTCACACTGGACAGAAAAAGCTATACGTCAGGGCATCTGAATTTGAGGATCAGTGTTGAGATAGGAGTATAATTTAGGGAACAGACTGGTGAGAAGGGGGGATAGAATTTAGAGGGCTATTACGGGAAGCATGTTTAGTGTTGAGGTCAGAATTGAGGAGACAGAGGGTCAGGATTTGTGGGTCAGAGCTGGAAGAACCAGCAGAACGTGGGAGGTCAGAGGCTGGGGAGAATGAGACCGGCTCCAGGGGACAGGTCATGGTTTGAGTTCAGATTTGGGAAAACAGGGACTGGAAATGTCAGTGTTGGAGGCAAGTAGAGAATTGAGGGTCAGGGCTGGGAACAGAGTACCCGTGTTTGGGGTCAGATGAGGGGGCCTGGGAGGTCCTCGATGATGAGGCAGGTTCCAGCATCTTCTTATCTGTTCCCCAAGACGAGCACTTGCTCCTGGGAGCTGAGGAAGGCATTTTCATTCTGAACCGAAATGATCAGGAGGCCACGCTGGAGATGGTGAGGGCCAGGCAGCACCGCGGGTGAGCCAAGGCTGGGAGGCTGGAATTGGGAGGTGCTGGGGTCTTACAGGAGCTGTCTCCTCCATGCTCTGCATCTCTCTTCTAGCCGGACTACCTGGGTGTTCTCCATCAAAAATGTCCTCATGTCTTTCTCAGGTCTGGCTGTGGGTTTGTTGGGATGGGTTGCGGTGGGGGGGTCAATACTTAAGGAGTCAAGGGTCAGGGGGTGGGAGCTAGCTGGGCACAGCTGAAAAAAACACTTAGGATCCCTTTCCACAGAGCCCACAATTCAAATCCCAGCCACGTTTTCAATGTAGGACTTGCGGCAAGAGACTTTGTCTTCCCAAGCCTCTGTTTCCCCATCTGTAAAATGGGGCTCACAATACTGCCACGTCTCAATCCAGTTTTAGAGGTCATTCCTATAGAGATTTAGTCTAACATTTCTTGATGGTCATATGTCACCTCCTTACGCAGCGCTCGACTGTACTAGTGTGAGTCAGCTGTAGGTTAAAATTTTGTGTCATTGTTTTACAAACGCTTTGTGTAAAGAATTTCTCATTTGTGAGGAAACACCAAGCCAGATAGGTTTTGTGAGCTCATTAATATCACATCCGGGATGAGAAACTTTTACAGAATCTCTAGGTATATTTCTTCTTAAACTTTTTTAATATGTGTAACTTCAGCTGACTGGTTAAGTGTCCATAGTTTCTCAAGTGACTACAGGCACCACTAGGGTAAGGAACGTACTTATAATCCACACCATTGTTAACCAGAGCCAAGCATACTGCCTGGCCTCTCGTGGGCATTTAAAATATGTTAAGTGAGAAGCAAAAAAATACAGGTGCTTGAGATTTAAAGGCTTGGGCATTTCAAAGGGATGGGGCCCAGGAAAGGGATGGGGAAACCTGGGAGTGTGCAGTGCCCTATAAATTCCTGCTTCCCCTAAATACACACACCCTGCAGGAAAGACCCTCCACCTGTATTCTCATAGCATCCTGGGCCTGCTGGAACGGAAAGAGGCCAGAGCAGGAAGCCCCATTGCTCACATCAGTCCCCACCGGCTACTTGTAAGGTACGAGACCCCAGTGGATCCACAGACCCCTCTAATATCTGATTCCTGCCCCCACCTCCCACCCACCACCCACTCACGTCTACCTTGTTCTGTAGGAAGGACATGGTCTCCACTAAGTTCCGGGATACCAAAGGTTGCCGGGCGTGCTATGTGGGTGAGAGAGAATCTCGTGGATATGCAGAGGGGAGCGGGGCCAGGGGCATGACTTGGACTCTAGCCACTGAAGAAGTTTGCGATTTAAGGCAGGGTGTCCAGAGCCCGGGGAAAGATGTGTGGCCTTTGGGGGCGCGGGGCAGGGGAGACAGGATTGACCCTAACCCATCCTTCCCCACCTCCACAGCGGAGGGCGCCAGCTCCGGGGGCCCGTTCCTGTGTGGGGCATTGGAGACATCCGTGGTCCTGCTTCAGTGGTAGCAGCCCGTGAACAAGTTCCTGCTGGTCCGGGTGGGGGGCCTGTAAGCACTGGGGACTTTGTCAGGTTCTGTGGCGGGGGCCTTCCACTCTTCTGCTGAGAGCTCTTTGAAGTCGGGCTTCCACCCGAGGTCTCTTCCCAATCTCCCCAAGAGCCCGCTCACCTGGAGGCTCCTCCTTCTGAGGCCCTCCGGTTCTTTAAGCCCCGCCTTTCGCCCCGGGCCTTATTCTTCTTCAGGCCCAGTGCCCCGCCAGGTCTCTTAGGAGACCCTATTCAGATTCTTGGAGCCTCTAAGACTTTGGTGCCTCGGAGGCCACGCCCCCTGGGGGGCCGGGCCTTGCTGTCACCAAGGCGGCACGCCCCCTAGTGGAAGCCACGCCCACTCTGAGACCACACCCGTCAACTTCTAAGCCCTCTGAGGCCTCAGCCCCTCGAGTTTCTAGGTAGGCACCTCCCAAGACTGAGGGCTCCGGAACTCCTTCGGGAGCCCCAGGCCGACTCTCTTCCAAGGCCCCGCCCCTCCCAGGCCCCGCCCCAAACCTCCTCTGAGTCCGCCCCTTCCCGAGCGGCCCGCAGCAGGTGCTCTTCCCGCTACCCACGCCTCTGCCCGTGTTCTCACTGCTGACCGGGCCAGGCTCCGAGCTGCCCGCCGTGTGCATCGGCGTGAGCCCCGGGCAGCCGGCGAAGTCGGTGTTCTTCCACGCCGTGCGCTTCGGCGCGCTCTCCTGCTGGCGGGGCGAGATGAGCGCAGGTGAGTGGGACAGGTGCTGGGAGGGGTGCGGCTTATCAGGTTAGCGGCTTTGGGTCTGGGTAGCTGGGCGGTGCTTAACCAGAAGCGTAACTGGGAAGCGGGCTGAACTAAGAAGGGACTGGAGAACGTTGGGTATATATAACTGGTGAGATGGATGACGGGGAGGGGGAGAAGGAGGGTGTGAGGAACTCTGTGATGGGTGGGGTTTAGCCTGCTTGCCTGGGGATACAGAGGATGCCTAGCAGAGTATAGGGGAATGAGGTGGAATTGGACCTTGAACTTCCGCCTCTCCACCAGAGCCCAAGGGACCAGTACAAGTGACTCAGGTCGAGGAAGACAAGGTGATGGTCACTTCTGGATTTCTGATGTGCACCTCTGTCTCTGACCATCTCCCAGTCTCCACAAAGCTCAGGAAAGGAAGGAATTCATTAGGAAGTCCTAGGCGGGGAATCTGAGGCCCACAGAGGGGAAGTGACTCACATCACCAGCTGTCAGACCTGCTCTGTGCACTCTCTGTCTGTGTCTATATTGACCCCTCTGAATCTCTGTTTCTCAATGTGTCTGTTTTGCCACTTCTTGGTCTCTGCCCAGCTCGCTCTATGTCTGCCTCAGTTTGGATCTGTTTCTGATTTTCTGTCCCTGTCTCTGTCTCCCTCTGACTTTCCTCATTTTAACAAAGTCACATCACCTCCTGCTCAGAGCCCTCCCAAGCCTTCCATTTCCCTCCAACAATAAGCCCAAATTTCGCATCACAGCACTGGAGTCTGACGCCCACAACCACCCCAGGCTGACACACCTTCTCTCCACTCCACCCACTTTGCCAATTTCCAGGCCCACCAGGCACTTTCCTACCTCCGGGCCTTTGCACTTGCTCATCTTGTTCACGTTGAGTGGGAATGCTCCCATCCTCAACCCCGTCACCTTCTCAGAGTTGCTTTGCTGATCACCCAGTATAAAACGTCATACCCCTTCCCACACATATTTCCTGTTGTCTTTTCTTGCTTTTGTTTTTTTCTATTTCTTCGCATCTCACATACTGTTTCTTTCACATAGTTCTCTTGTCTACTGTCCGTTTCGCCCACTGGAACATTCTCTCCACGAGGGTGGGGATCTCTGTCTCTGTGTCCACAGCTGTGTCCGCATTGCCTACCACGGCGCCTGGCACACAGTAAATGTGTAGTCTGTTGAATAAATCTATCTCCCTCTGGCCTCTGGTTCCCTGCATTGCTGCCTCTCTTTTGCTGACCGTTCCTTGTCCCCTCCTGTTACCCCCTCCCCATGTGGTACGTGGTGTGGGTGGCAGCCAGGGGCTCCTGGGGCCAGGTTTCCTGGTCCCCATCTGACACCATGCCGGGGTGATCTTTGCAGTCACAAGCCCCCTGTCAGAGCTCCAGATCAGCTATGTCTGCCGGGAAGTGCTCCAGGTAAGGCGATGCTTGGTGGGTTTGGGTGGGGGGAGGCGATGCTTGGTGGGTTTGGGTGAGGGCAGGTCTCTGCTCACACCCCCAGAACACTCACAGCCCCCCTCTCCATCCTCCTTACCAGGGACTGGCCTATCTACACTCACAGAAGAAGATACACCGGGACATCAAGGTGATCTAGGGGCAGAAAAGTAGCCTTGGTGGGTGGGGCCTCTGGGAGATGGTAGTGGTATTTGGAGGGCTCAGGCAGTGTGTGACCAGGGAGCAGAGGCAGAGTTGGGCTGGCAGGAGGGAGGGGTGTCTGTGACAGCCTCTGATCCCCCCTCTCTTCCCCAGGGATCCAACATCCCCATCATCGACCCTGGGGAGTTCAGACTGGGTGAGTGTGGCTGGTGGGGGTGGGGAGGGGGACTGGCTGGGAGCCAGAGGGGACAGGGACCCTAGGTCAGTATGTCTCTCCCTCTGCCTCCAGCTGACTTTGGTATATCGGCCCAGATCAAGGCCACACTGGCTCAACGCCTCTCTTTCATTGGGACACCTTACTGGTGAGGGGTGCCTGGCTGGCAGCCAGGGGTGGTGCGGGGTTGGTGGTGGTGGGCAGCGGCTTTCCCCACCATGGATCTCTGTGTATCTCCATCCTGCCTTTTGCCCTGCCTCTGCCTTTCTCTGTTGAGCGTTCTGTGTACTCTGTGGCTCTCCCTTGAGTTTTCCATTTCCCTAGGTCTTTCTGTGCATGTCTCCCCTCCACGTGTTCTTCTCAGTGTTTGTGTTGATTTTTATCCAGATCTCTGTCTCTCCATATCTATCCGTGGTTGTCTTTTCTGTCTGTTTCAGTCTGTGGCTCTCCCTGTCTCTTTGCCTCTCTCTGTCTATGTTTTCTAGTCTATCTCTGACTCTCTGTCTTTACCTCTCTCCGTATTTATTTCTGTCTCTCTGCCTCTTTGTGTCTGCGTCCAAATCTCTCTGTGTCCCATTCTCCGGATCGCTCCCTGTCTCTCTCCTGTCCCCCCACCCCCTACCTAGGATTCTCCCCTCCCCTTCATCATGTCACCCCTGGCTCTCTGAGGGTCTCTGCCCCTAGGATGGCTCCGGAAGTGGCGGCCGTGGCCCTGAAGGCTGGATAAAACGAGCTGTGTGACATCTGGTCTCTGGGCATCACAGCCATGGAATTAGCCAAGCTACAGCCACCACTCTTTCACGTTCACCCTCTCAGGTAGGCAGATGTGGCAGGTCCCCCTGGTCCCAGAGATCCCACTCGACTCTGACCCTGAACACCACCCCCGCCTGCTTCCCCACATCAAGACCCCCCTACAGGGGATCCCTCTCCCTTCGAGCCCAACCCGAGAACCTCAACCCAGAAAGCATTTTCTCCAGTCCACACCAGGAGCCCCCAGTGCAGGGAGTCCTGCCTTGAGGCTCCCCCAAACCCTCTGCAACTCTGTAACATGATGCGCAGCATCCCCTGGAAGTGGCATCCTATGCATCGTAAAACTTACCCCTCATTCTCCTCCTGACCCTCACTGCTCTCTGCTGACCTCAGTGCCATCGGGGGTCCGTCACATCGTGAGATCTGACCTCCACAGAGAAGTCTGAATCCCATGTTCTGTCCTTGCTTTCTAGAATTCTCTTCCTCATGACCAAGAGTGGCTATCAGCCTCCTCGGCTAAAGGAAAAAGACAAATGGTAGGAGAGAGTCATGGGAAGGCGGGGGAGAGAGGGCAGAGTCAGGACTGATGGTCTGATGGGAGGGTCTCTGGTCCCCTCAGCCCAGAACTTGCCTTTTGGGGGGGTTATTTATTTATTTATTTACTTTTAGAGGAGGGGGTTGAACCTAGGGCTTCCTGCATGCTAAGCATGCGCTCTAACACTTGAACTGTACCCTCCCCCAGTACTTGCCTTTTTCTTCCCAATGTCGGCTGCCTTCCACATCTTCGTCAAAGTCACCCTCACCAAGAGCGCCAAGAAATGACCTGGCGCCACCAAGATGCTCAGTGTAAACCTCCCCTCCCTGAGCAGCCTTCCCAAACTCACCCCCTGTGAGAACCCCCCCAGGGCCTCCCTCGGCTCCCTAGAACACTGATGATTTTATTCCACAGAACGCCTATGGCCCTTTCAAAGTCCCTGCTCCCTCTGAAATCCCCAGGGCTCCGCCTTCCAAGACCCTCCAAATTGTACCCCAGACCTTTCCCCCAAGATATGCTGAGTTCTAAAACCTCACAAGTTGCCAACTGCTTCAGGACCCATTCCTGGGGGTTCTCTGGAATTCCAGGGGACACCCGAGACACCTCTGGAATTCTCCAACTTCTCTAAATTTGTCTGATCCCTTCAGACACCTCAGAATCCCCCAGGTGTCAGCTGCCCAGACTTCCCCGCCTTCTTCCTCTATTGGCACCTTCACCGCCAGATTCCCTTAGATGGGTTCTCAAGCCCCTGTGCCAGCCCTCTCCCTGCAGCCCAGCCCTCTGTCTGCTGACCGCCTCCTCCTCCCACCCCCAGCACCGACTGTTGTCCCAGCCCGGGCTAAACAGAGGCCTGATCCTAGAGCTTCTTGACAAACTGAGGAACCCAGGGAAGGGGGCAGCTGTTGGCGAGATTGAAGATGAGGAGCCTGAGGTGAGTGGGCCTTGCTTGGATGACAAAAGCACTGGACGGTCCCCACCTTTGCTCAGGCTGCTCCCCTGCCTGGGGTGTCCCCTTGTTGCCTCTCTTAGAAGGAGAAAAGCCAGGGACCATGGGGGGCTTGGTACAGAGCTGGGGGCACAGAGGTTATGGGAGAGCCGAGGGCTCCAGACTGGGCTGCTGGAGGCCGGTGGGCCTGATGCGGCTGCCGCTCTGCCCAGCTACCCCCTGCCATCCCTCGGCGGATCTGATCCACCCATCGATCCAGCTCTGTGGGGATCACACATGCGGACTGCTGTCGTCAGCAGAGAATCCTTAAGCTTTGGAGACACTTGTAACCCCCTCATCAGATTGCCAGAGACCCCAGAGACCCTCCTCGCTTCTAAAAAGACCCTCAGAGGCCCCCCATTACCATCTGATCCCACAAGAGGCCCCAGAGAACCTCATCTACAAAATGATTCTAGGGACCCCTACCTCTCCGCTCTGCACACGGACCCCATAAGATTTCCTATAACCACCAGGACTCGCAGAGACCTCAGAAAACTTGTTCTGATCCCAGATACCCAAGTGGAATCTAAAAACAAACACTCTATAACCATGTTGAGCCCCCATCTCCCTGATCACAAATCTTGACCCCAAAATGAGACCCCTGTAAACCAAGATCCCTCCCCTGAAGGGACAGCTCCAGTCCTAAGTTCCTGGCTGCAGACCACTCCCCCACCCCAGTTCTATTCTTTCTATTCCCGAATCCATGTTCCCAGCTCACTGTGTGTCACCTGCATACCACCCCACCCCGACTCCCATGGCGGCACATAGAGTTCATGATGCTCAGAGGCATGTAGTCCAGACCCACAGCTGACAGGGTGAGATACCTCCCCACTGCCCCGCCGCCCTCCCCTACCCCTGGGCCACTGCTGACTCTTTCCTATCCCACAGGCTCGCTTACAACCCCCTGGAGGCTTCAAGAGCAGCAGTCCTAGGTCAGGGACCCTCAGCGTGGGAGGGGGGCTGGGATATGTGTGGAGACCGCCCGAGGCTCATGCCTGTCCCTCCTCAGGAGGAACCTGTCAGAGTCCGAAGATGACTACGACAACGTGGACATGTGAGAGAGCGCCTCAGACCCCACCCAGCCCCACCATCCATGACCCAAACCTCAGCCCCTGCTTTCCTTCCACCACTCAGCCGTGACCCCTGGCTGGACACTCAGTACCCACACCTACCTTCACCCTAACCCTGACCCTCCCACACCAGCCCCCACTCTCCTCCCCACCAACCCTTCACCCCTAACCTCACCCCAACCCAACCCTGGAGCCCCTGCCACATCCTAGTACCCAGCACTCACGTCATTCACTGATTCATGTTGGGCTGCTGCTCCAGACTGACCTCCTCGACAGCAGGAGCCCTGCCTGCTCTCGCACTGCTGAAGCCCAGCATTGTGCTGGCACACCCTCTGTAGACTCTTTGTGAATATATGTATGAATGAAGGAATGAATGAATTAACAAATGAATGAGTAAACAGATTTTTCTCTTCCTTCCCCAGGCCTGTGGTAGTGGAGACACGCCCAGCAGATGATCTACTGCCCCCAGCAACCTGTATATCCAGGAATGAGTCACTGGGTTTCGGAGTGGGTGTTAGGAATCAGTCTCTGCACACCCTCCCCTCCCCAGTGGACACAATATAGTGGTCATGACATGCCTGTGTCTCCCAATAAACGTGATTTTAGCCTCTGCTGTCATCTTGGTTTTCTGTGGTGAGGGGAGGAGGGCCGAATTCCTGGATGCCTACTGACCACCCCCCCCAAATTCAATGATCCAGTACAACGTCAGGGATACAGCACAGACATTATTTCTACAGCACATGGTCACCTCTCCCCCAGCGGCCTTAGGAGGAGGGATTTGGGGACTAAGGGGCTTGTTCTAAGCATAAGGCATTTGAAGTGGGAGTGAAGGGCCAGCTGTGGGTGTCTCAGCTAAGCTGGTCCTCATACTGCGTGCGGAAACAATCACCAGCAGGGAAGAAATCCCAACATCTCTCTTGGTAGAGACCAGCCACCACGTTCCTCCCCACCAACCCTTCACCCCTAACCTCACCGCAACTCAACCCTGGAGCCCCTGCCACATCCCAGTCCCCAGCTCCTCCTAGATGTTGCTCCAACAACCAGACCTCAACTGCAGCCATAAACCTCAACCACTGGCCCTCATCTTTCTTCATCTTCTCACCCAAACTCACACTGAACCTCAGCCCCTGGGAATTCTGCCCCCTCCAGACCCTCAGGCCCAGAACTCAACTTCAACCCCAGGAGTCAACCCAGGCCCCCATCTCCCTCAGACCCAGGCCTGGGGGAGATCCATTCCACACATCTCATCTGTAATAGGCTCCCATGCGGCGTGCCCGGCACCAAGTGAGAACCCGACCCCCAGGAGCTCATAGGACCTGTGTTACTAGGTGGCTGTGATGATGCAGAGACCTAATGCACTGTCAACACTGATATCCAAGTGTTGCTGTTACTATGATCGTCATGGTTATTAGTCCTTTCACCCTCAGCTCCAGCCCAGACAGAGTCAAATCCTGGCCCTCGTGAGCTCAGACTTCCAGCCCTAACCCACCCCAGTTCTTGCTCCCAAAACCCTCTTCCCCCACTTAACCCATCTGTGTGTTACATCCCGACCCTCGCAGAAGACATACCTCCTCCTCTACACCCCAAATTTAAGTCCTGGGCCACAGCTGGTGGACTGGGGCCAGGAGGCCAGGGTCCACAGATGCTGGGATACCGAGCTCTCCAGGGCTGGAGTCTAGGACACTAGGTCTCTTGAAGTCCTGGACGACCATCATGATGATCCCACTGGGATCTGGAAGTGGCATCCCTGAACCTAGGTGTGGGACTCAAAATATTTAGCCTGATGAACTCTCATGAGTAGCTTTTCCTTGGAAACTCCTGCTGTACCCAGGATTCACCCTTTAGTTGCCAGAGTATGTTGATGATGTTGGGGGGGGGCGGTTAGATGGGAAGGCTGGAGTGGTGGTCGGATATTTTGGGGAGGGTCAGACCCAGGATGCAGCATCAGTTCTGGCAGGGGCAGTCTGCAGGGTGCCCTCTCTCGGAGATCATCTGATGTATTTCCCCACTCTCCCTCTCTGTTTCCAAAGCCCAAGTTCCGTTCTCCATCTGACGAGGGTCCTTGGGGGACTGCGGATGAGGGGCAGCTGAGCCCAGGGGTACTGGTCCGCTGTGCCAGTGGGCCACCCCTCCCCGCACACCCCAGCCTCCCGCAGCCACCCGAAGCCCCCACCTAACCGCTCATGCAGGTAACAATGCAGGCTGGGGGTAGGAGGTGGGCAGAGGTGGGGGTTGGGCAGGGCACGGGGTGCTTTGGGGGCTGATTTTCCCCACCCCATCTCAGAACCTTCACTCTGGAACCCAACCCTCCGGGAGCCTGACCAGCCCCCGCTCTTGCCCCCCATGAAGGAAAAGATGAAGAGAAAGGTGAGGCCAGCTGTGCTGAGGACTCACACCTCTGATCGGGGCTGGGGATGCCTGGTTGGGGTTGTGGGGCTGAAGACTAATAATGATGACAGGTGACATTTGTTGAGCAACTACTCTGTGCCAGACACTGACCTCATGTCTTTACATGATATATGCCTTCACAGATGGAGATAGATAGCACAGAGATAGATATTGTCCTCCATTTCAAAATGGGGAAACTGAGGCACAGCGGGGTAAGTAGCTTTCGAAGGTCATAAACCTTTGAGGAGGCAGAGGCAGGATATGAACCTTGGCACTCGAGAGTCTTAACCAGGGCACCTTCCTGTCCCCTCCTCTCTTCTGCTGGATGGGCTGCTGCTCTAGCCCTATGGCCCCCCCAGGGTTGTGCCCTTCTCCTAAAGTTGTTCAATGGCTGCCCTCTCCGGATCCACAGCACGGCGGCTTCGACACACCCCTCCAACATATGTGAGCATTCAGGAGTGTCTCAGAGTATGTGATGGGGATGGGGAGGGTCCTTAATGGAGGTGCAGATGCAGGGACAAGGGGAGGGTCTTAATGGGGTTGGAGTGGCCGAGCTGTGTTGGGGGCAGAGCCAGGGGTGACAGTTGGGGTTTAAGGATCAAAGATGGGTAGAGTGAAGGTGAGTTTGAGAGTGAAAACCAGAAAACTTAGAGTTTGGAGGCCAGGAGTGTCAGATAAGGCAGAAAGGCCAGCGTTTGGGGTACAAGCCTAGGGACAGATGGACCCCATTTACCTCAGTTGGACGTTAGTGGCAGAGAGGCGAAGATCAGCATTTTGGGGTCAGGAGTTTTAGGGATTAGAATGTAGCCGAAAGGGAAAGTATTTGGGGATCAAAGATGTGGAGACAAGGTCAGTGAAGGGTAAACGTTAAGGAAACAGTATAAGAATTTACTTTCTGTCACACTGGACAGAAAAAGCTATACGTCAGGGCATCTGAATTTGAGGATCAGTGTTGAGATAGGAGTAGCATTTAGGGAGCAGACTGGTGAGAACGGGGGATAGAATTTAGAGGGCTATTATGGGAGGCATGTTTAGTGTTGAGGTCAGAATTGAGGAGACAGAGGGTCAGGATTTGTGGGTCAGAGATGGAAGAACCAGCAGAACGGGGGAGGTCAGAGGCTGGGGAGAATGAGACCGGCTCCAGGGAACAGGTCAGGGTTTGAGTTCAGATTTGGGAAAACAGGGACTGGAAATGTCAGTGTTGGAGGCAAGTAGAGAATTGAGGGTCAGGGCTGGGAACAGAGTACCCGTGTTTGGGGTCAGATGAGGGGGCCTGGGAGGTCCTCGATGATGAGGCAGGTCCCAGCATCTTCTTATCTGTTCCCCAAGACCAGCACTTACACCTGGGAGCTGAGGAAGGCATTTTCATTCTGAACCGAAATGATCAGGGGGCCACGCTGGAGATGGTGAGGGCCAGGCAGCACCGCGGGTGAGCCAAGGGTGGGAGGCTGGAATTGGGAGGTGCTGGAGTCTTACAGGAGCTGTCTCCTCCATCGTCTGCAGCTCTCTTCTAGCCGGACTACCTGGGTGTTCTCCATCAACAATGTCCTCATGTCTCTCTCAGGTCTGGCTGTCTGTTGGTAGGGATGGGTTGGGGTGGGGGGGTCAGAGCTTAAGGAGTCAATGCTCAGGGTGTGGGAGCTAGCTGGGCACAGCTGAAAAAAACACTTAGGATCCCCTTCCACAGAGCCCACAATTCAAATCCCAGCCACCTTTTCAATTTAGGACTTGGGGCAAGATACTTTGGCTTCCCAAGCCTCTGTTTCCCCATCTGTACAATGGGGCTCACAATACTGCCACGTCTCAAGTCAGTTTTGAGGTCATACCTACAGTGAGTTAGTCTTTACATTTCTTTGATGGTCATATGACAGTCCTTATCCCACACTGTACTAAACTAGAGTGACCGAGCTGTATGTTAAAATTTTGTGTCATTGTTTTACAAACGCTTTGTGTAAAGAATTTCTCATTTGTGAGGAAACACCAAGCCAGATAGGATTTGTGAGCTCATTAATATCACATGTGTTATGAGAAACTTTTACAGAATCTCTAGGTATGTTTCTTCTTAAACTTTTGTAATATGTGTAACTTCAGCTGACTGGTTAAGTGTCCATAGTTTCTCATGTGACTACAGGCACCACTAGGGTTAGGAACGTACTTATTTTAGGCACCATTGTTCACCAGAAACAAGCACACTGCCTGGCCTCCTGTGGGCATTTAAAATATGTTAAGTGAGAAATGAACATATACAGGTGCTTGAGATTTAAAGGCTTGGACGTTTCAAAGGGATGGGGCCTAGGGAAGGGATGGGGAAAGCTGGGATTGTGCAGTACCCTATAAATTCCTGCTTCCTCTAAATACACACACCCTGCAGGAAAGACCCCACACCTGTATTCTCATAAGATCCTGGGCCTGCTGGAACGGAAAGAGACCAGAGCAGGAAGCCCCATTGCTCACATCAGTCCCCACCGGCTACTAGCAAGGTACGAGACCCCTGTGGAACCACAGACCCCGCTAATATCTGATTCCTGCCCCTACCCCCCACCCACCACACACTCATGCCTACCTTCTTCTGCAGAAAGAACATGGTCTCCACTAAGATCCAGGATACCAAAGGCTGCCAGGCGTGCTGTGTGGGTGAGCGAGAATCTCGTGGATATTCAGAGGGGAGCGGGGCCAGGGGCATGACTTGGACTGTAGCCACTGAAGAGGGTTGCAGAATTAAGGCAGGGTGTCCAGAGCCCGGGGAAAGATGTGTGGCCTTTGGGGGCGCGGGGCAGGGGAGACAGGATTGACCCTAACCCATCCTTCCCCACCTCCACAGCGGAGGGCGCTAGCTCCGGGGGCCCGTTCCTGTGTGGGGCATTGGAGACATCCGTGGTCCTGCTTCAGTGGTAGCAGCCCGTGAAGAAGTTCCTGCTGGTCCGGATAGGGGGCCTGTAAGCACTGGGGACTTTGTCAGGTTCTGTGGCGGGGGCCTTCCACTCTTCTGCTGAGAGCTCTTTGAAGTTGGGCTTCCACCCGAGGTCTCTTCCCAATCTCCCCAAGAGCCTGCTCTCCTGGAGGCTCCTCCTTCTGAGGCCCTCCGGTTCTTTAAGCCCCGCCCTTCGCCCCGGGCCTAATTCTTCTTCAGGCCCTGTGCCCCGCCAGGTCTCTTAGGAGACCCTATTCAGGTTCTTGGAGCCTCTAAGACTTTGGTGCCTCGGAGGCCACGCCCCCTGGGGGGCCCGGCCTTGCTGTCACCAAGGCGGCACGCCCCCTAGTGGAAGCCACGCCCACTCTGAGACCACACCCCTCAACTTCTAAGCCCTCTGAAGCCTCAGCCCCTCAAGTTTCTAGGTGGCACCTCCCAAGACTGAGGGCTCCGGAAATCCTTCGGGAGCCCCAGGCCGACTCTCTTCCAAGGCCCCGCCCCTCACAGGCCCCGCCCCAAACCTCCTCTGAGTCCGCCCCTTCCCGAGCGGCCCGCAGCAGGTGCTCTTCCCGCTACCCACGCCTCTGCCGGTGTTCTCACTGCTGACCGGGCCAGGCTCCGAGCTGCCCGCCGTGTGCATCGGCGTGAGCCCCGGGCAGCCGGCGAAGTCGGTGTTCTTCCACGCCGTGCGCTTCGGCGCGCTCTCCTGCTGGCGGGGCGAGATGAGCGCAGGTGAGTGGGACAGGTCCTGGGAGGGGTGCGGCTTATCAGGTTAGCGGCTTTGGGTCTGGGTAGCTGGGCGGTGCTTAACCAGAAGCGTAACTGGGAAGCGGGCTGAACTAAGAGGGGACTGGAGAACGTTGGGTATATATAACTGGTGAGATGGATGACAGGGAGGGGGAGAAGGAGGGTGTGAGGAACTCTGTGATGGGTGGGGTTTAGCCTGCTTGCCTGGGGATACAGAGGATGCCTAGCAGAGTATAGGGGAATGAGGTGGAATTGGACCTTGAACTTCCGCCTCTCCACCAGAGCCCAAGGGACCAGTACAAGTGACTCAGGTCGAGGAAGACAAGGTGATGGTCACTTCTGGATTTCTGATGTGCACCTCTGTCTCTGACCATCTCCTACTCTCCACAAAGCTCAGGAAAGGAAGGAATTCATTAGGAAGTCCTAGGCGGGGAATCTGAGGCCCACAGAGGGGAAGTGACTCACATCACCAGCTGTCAGACCTGCTCTGTGCACTCTCTGTCTGTGTCTATATTGACCCCTCTGAATCTCTGTTTCTCAATGTGTCTGTTTTGCCACTTCTTGGTCTCTGCCCAGCTCGCTCTATGTCTGCCTCAGTTTGGATCTGTTTCTGATTTTCTGTCCCTGTCTCTGTCTCCCTCTGACTTTCCTCATTTTAACAAAGTCACATCACCTCCTGCTCAGAGCCCTCCCAAGCCTTCCATTTCCCTCCAACAATAAGCCCAAATTTCGCATCACAGCACTGGAGTCTGACGCCCACAACCACCACAGGCTGACACACCTTCTCTCCACTCCACCCACTTTGCCAATTTCCAGGACCACCAGGCACTTTCCTACCTCCGGGCCTTTGCACTTGCTCATCTTGTTCACGTTGAGTGGGAATGCTCCCATCCTCAACCCCGTCACCTTCTCAGAGTTGCTTTGCTGATCACCCAGTATAAAACGTCATACCCCTTCCCACACATATTTCCTGTTGTCTTTTCTTGCTTTTGTTTTTTTCTATTTCTTCGCATCTCACATACTGTTTCTTTCACATAGTTCTCTTGTCTACTGTCCGTTTCGCCCACTGGAACATTCTCTCCACGAGGGTGGGGATCTATGTCTCTGTGTCCACAGCTGTGTCCGCATTGCCTACCACGGCGCCTGGCACACAGTAAATGTGTAGTCTGTTGAATAAATCTATCTCCCTCTGGCCTCTGATTCCCTGCATTGCTGCCTCTCTTTTGCTGACCATTCCTTGTCCCCTCCTGTTACCCCCTCCCCATGTGGTACGTGGTGTGGGTGGCAGCCAGGGGCTCCTGGGGCCAGGTTTCCTGGTCCCCATCTGACACCATGCCGGGGTGACCTTTGCAGTCACAAGCCCCCTGTCAGAGCTCCAGATCAGCTATGTCTGCCGGGAAGTGCTCCAGGTAAGGCGATGCTTGGTGGGTTTGGGTGGGGGGAGGCGATGCTTGGTGGGTTTGGGTGGGGGCAGGTCTCTGCTCACACCCCCAGAACACTCACAGCCCCCCTCTCCATCCTCCTTACCAGGGACTGGCCTATCTACACTCACAGAAGAAGATACACCGGGACATCAAGGTGATCTAGGGGCAGAAAAGTAGCCTTGGTGGGTGGGGCCTCTGGGAGATGGTAGTGGTATTTGGAGGGCTCAGGCAGTGTGTGACCAGGGAGCAGAGGCAGAGTTGGGCTGCCAGGAGGGAGGGGTATCTGTGACAGCCTCTGATCCCCCCTCTCTTCCCCAGGGATCCAACATCCCCATCATCGACCCTGGGGAGTTCAGACTGGGTGAGTGTGGCTGGTGGGGGTGGGGAGGGGGACTGGCTGGGAGCCAGAGGGGACAGGGACCCTAGGTCAGTATGTCTCTCCCTCTGCCTCCAGCTGACTTTGGTATATCGGCCCAGATCAAGGCCACACTGGCTCAACGCCTCTCTTTCATTGGGACACCTTACTGGTGAGGGGTGCCTGGCTGGCAGCCAGGGGTGGTGCGGGGTTGGTGGTGGTGGGCAGCGGCTTTCCCCACCATGGATCTCTGGCAATCTCCATCCTGCCTTTTGCCCTGCCTCTGCCTTTCTCTGTTGAGCGTTCTGTGTACTCTGTGGCTCTCCCTTGAGTTTTCCATTTCCCTAGGTCTTTCTGTGCATGTCTCCCCTCCACGTGTTTTTCTCAGTGTTTGTGTTGATTTTTATCCAGATCTCTGTCTCTCCATATCTATCCGTGGTTGTCTTTTCTGTCTGTTTCAGTCTGTGGCTCTCCCTGTCTCTTTGCCTCTCTCTGTCTATGTTTTCTAGTCTATCTCTGACTCTCTGTCTTTACCTCTCTCCGTATTTATTTCTGTCTCTCTGCCTCTTTGTGTCTGCGTCCAAATCTCTCTGTGTCCCATTCTCCGGCTCGCTCCCTGTCTCTCTCCTGTCCCCCCACCCCCTACCTAGGATTCTCCCCTCCCCTTCATCATGTCACCCCTGGCTCTCTGAGGGTCTCTGCCCCTAGGATGGCTCCGGAAGTGGCGGCCGTGGCCCTGAAGGCTGGATAAAACGAGCTGTGTGACATCTGGTCTCTGGGCATCACAGCCATGGAATTAGCCAAGCTACAGCCACCACTCTTTCACGTTCACCATCTCAGGTAGGCAGATGTGGCAGGTCCCCCTGGTCCCAGAGATCCCACTCGACTCTGACCCTGAACACCACCCCCGCCTGCTTCCCCACATCAAGACCCCCCTACAGGGGATCCCTCTCCCTTCGAGCCCAACCCGAGAACCTCAACCCAGAAAGCATTTTCTCCAGTCCACACCAGGAGCCCCCAGTGCAGGGAGTCCTGCCTTGAGGCTCCCCCGAACCCTCTGCAACTCTGTAACATGATGCGCAGCATCCCCTGGAAGTGGCGTCCTATGCATCGTAAAACTTACCCCTCATTCTCCTCCTGACCCTCACTGTTCTCTGCTGACCTCAGTGCCATCGGGGGTCCCTCACATCGTGAGATCTGACCTCCACAGAGAAGTCTGAATCCCATGTTCTGTCCTTGCTTTCTAGAATTCTCTTCCTCATGACCAAGAGTGGCTATCAGCCTCCTCGGCTAAAGGAAAAAGACAAATGGTAGGAGAGAGTCATGGGAAGGCGGGGGAGAGAGGGCAGAGTCAGGACTGATGGTCTGATGGGAGGGTCTCTGGTCCCCTCAGCCCAGAACTTGCCTTTTGGGGGGGTTATTTATTTATTTATTTACTTTTAGAGGAGGGGGTTGAACCTAGGGCTTCCTGCATGCTAAGCATGCGCTCTAACACTTGAACTGTACCCTCCCCCAGTACTTGCCTTTTTCTTCCCAATGTCGGCTGCCTTCCACATCTTCGTCAAAGTCACCCTCACCAAGAGCGCCAAGAAATGACCTGGCGCCACCAAGATGCTCAGTGTAAACCTCCCCTCCCTGAGCAGCCTTCCCAAACTCACCCCCTGTGAGAACCCCCCCAGGGCCTCCCTCGGCTCCCTAGAACACTGATGATTTTATTCCACAGAACGCCTATGGCCCTTTCAAAGTCCCTGCTCCCTCTGAATTCCCCAGGGCTCCGCCTTCCAAGACCCTCCAAATTGTACCCCAGACCCTTCCCCCAAGATATGCTGAGTTCTAAAACCTCACAAGTTGCCAACAGCTTCAGGACCCATTCCTGGGGGTTCTCTGGAATTCCAGGGGACACCCGAGACACCTCTGGAATTCTCCAACTTCTCTAAATTCGTCTGATCCCTTCAGACACCTCAGAATCCCCCAGGTGGCAGCTGCCCAGACTTCCCCGCCTTCTTCCTCTATTGGCACCTTCACCGCCAGATTCCCTTAGATGGGTTCTCAAGCCCCTGTGCCAGCCCTCTCCCTGCAGCCCAGCCCTCTGTCTGCTGACCGCCTCCTCCTCCCACCCCCAGCACCGACTGGTGTCCCAGCCCGGGCTAAACAGAGGCCTGATCCTAGAGCTTCTTGACAAACTGAGGAACCCAGGGAAGGGGGCAGCTGTTGGCGAGATTGAAGATGAGGAGCCTGAGGTGAGTGGGCCTTGCTTGGATGACAAAAGCACTGGACGGTCCCCACCTTTGCTCAGGCTGCTCCCCTGCCTGGGGTGTCCCCTTGTTGCCTCTCTTAGAAGGAGAAAAGCCAGGGAGCATGGGGGGCTTGGCACAGAGCTGGGGGCACAGAGGTTACGGGAGAGCCGAGGGCTCCAGACTGGGCTGCTGGAGGCCGGTGGGCCTGACGCGGCTGCCGCTCTGCCCAGCTACCCCCCGCCATCCCTCGGCGGATCTGATCCACCCATCGATCCAGCTCTGTGGGGATCCCAGTTGCGAACTGCTGTCGTCAGTAGAGAATCCTTAAGCTTTGGAGACCCTTGTAATCCCCTCATCAGATTGCCAGAGACCCCAGAGATCCTCCTCACTTCTAAACAGACGCTCAGAGGCCCCCATTACCATCTGATCCCACAAGAGGCCCCAGAGAACCTCATCTACAAAATGATTCTAGAGACCCCTACCTCTCCGCTCTGCACACGGACCCCATAAAATTTTCTATAAACACCAGGACTCCCAGAGACCTCAGAAACCTTGTTCTGATCCCAGATACCCAAGTGGAATCTAAAAACAAACACTCTATAACCATGTTGAGCCCCCATCGCCCTGATCACAAATCTTGACCCCAAAATGAGACCCCTGTAAACCAAGATCCCTCCCCTGAAGGGACAGCTCCAGTCCTAAGTTCCTGGCTGCAGACCACTCCCCCACCCCAGTTCTATTCTTTCTATTCCCGAATCCATGTTCCCAGCTCACTGTGTGTCACCTGCATACCACCCCACCCCGACTCCCATGGCGGCACATAGAGTTCATGATGCTCAGAGGCATGTAGTCCAGACCCACAGCTGACAGGGTGAGATACCTCCCCACTGCCCCGCCGCCCTCCCCTACCCCTGGGCCACTGCTGACTCTTTCCTATCCCACAGGCTCGCTTACAACCCCCTGGAGGCTTCAAGAGCAGCAGTCCTAGGTCAGGGACCCTCAGCGTGGGAGGGGGGCTGGGATATGTGTGGAGACCGCCCGAGGCTCATGCCTGTCCCTCCTCAGGAGGAACCTGTCAGAGTCCGAAGATGACTACGACAACGTGGACATGTGAGAGAGCGCCTCAGACCCCACCCAGCCCCACCATCCATGACCCAAACCTCAGCCCCTGCTTTCCTTCCACCACTCAGCCGTGACCCCTGGCTGGACACTCAGTACCCACACCTACCTTCACCCTAACCCTGACCCTCCCACACCAGCCCCCACTCTCCTCCCCACCAACCCTTCACCCCTAACCTCACCCCAACCCAACCCTGGAGCCCCTGCCACATCCTAGTACCCAGCACTCACGTCATTCACTGATTCATGTTGGGCTGCTGCTCCAGACTGACCTCCTCGACAGCAGGAGCCCTGCCTGCTCTCGCACTGCTGAAGCCCAGCATTGTGCTGGCACACCCTCTGTAGACTCTTTGTGAATATATGTATGAATGAAGGAATGAATGAATTAACAAATGAATGAGTAAACAGATTTTTCTCTTCCTTCCCCAGGCCTGTGGTAGTGGAGACACGCCCAGCAGATGATCTACTGCCCCCAGCAACCTGTATATCCAGGAATGAGTCACTGGGTTTCGGAGTGGGTGTTAGGAATCAGTCTCTGCACACCCTCCCCTCCCCAGTGGACACAATATAGTGGTCATGACATGCCTGTGTCTCCCAATAAACGTGATTTTAGCCTCTGCTGTCATCTTGGTTTTCTGTGGTGAGGGGAGGAGGGCCGAATTCCTGGATGCCTACTGACCACCCCCCCCAAATTCAATGATCCAGTACAACGTCAGGGATACAGCACAGACATTATTTCTACAGCACATGGTCACCTCTCCCCCAGCGGCCTTAGGAGGAGGGATTTGGGGACTAAGGGGCTTGTTCTAAGCATAAGGCATTTGAAGTGGGAGTGAAGGGCCAGCTGTGGGTGTCTCAGCTAAGCTGGTCCTCATACTGCGTGCGGAAACAATCACCAGCAGGGAAGAAATCCCAACATCTCTCTTGGTAGAGACCAGCCACCACGTTCCTCCCCACCAACCCTTCACCCCTAACCTCACCGCAACTCAACCCTGGAGCCCCTGCCACATCCCAGTCCCCAGCTCCTCCTAGATGTTGCTCCAACAACCAGACCTCAACTGCAGCCATAAACCTCAACCACTGGCCCTCATCTTTCTTCATCTTCTCACCCAAACTCACACTGAACCTCAGCCCCTGGGAATTCTGCCCCCTCCAGACCCTCAGGCCCAGAACTCAACTTCAACCCCAGGAGTCAACCCAGGCCCCCATCTCCCTCAGACCCAGGCCTGGGGGAGATCCATTCCACACATCTCATCTGTAATAGGCTCCCATGCGGCGTGCCCGGCACCAAGTGAGAACCCGACCCCCAGGAGCTCATAGGACCTGTGTTACTAGGTGGCTGTGATGATGCAGAGACCTAATGCACTGTCAACACTGATATCCAAGTGTTGCTGTTACTATGATCGTCATGGTTATTAGTCCTTTCACCCTCAGCTCCAGCCCAGACAGAGTCAAATCCTGGCCCTCGTGAGCTCAGACTTCCAGCCCTAACCCACCCCAGTTCTTGCTCCCAAAACCCTCTTCCCCCACTTAACCCATCTGTGTGTTACATCCCGACCCTCGCAGAAGACATACCTCCTCCTCTACACCCCAAATTTAAGTCCTGGGCCACAGCTGGTGGACTGGGGCCAGGAGGCCAGGGTCCACAGATGCTGGGATACCGAGCTCTCCAGGGCTGGAGTCTAGGACACTAGGTCTCTTGAAGTCCTGGACGACCATCATGATGATCCCACTGGGATCTGGAAGTGGCATCCCTGAACCTAGGTGTGGGACTCAAAATATTTAGCCTGATGAACTCTCATGAGTAGCTTTTCCTTGGAAACTCCTGCTGTACCCAGGATTCACCCTTTAGTTGCCAGAGTATGTTGATGATGTTGGGGGGGGGCGGTTAGATGGGAAGGCTGGAGTGGTGGTCGGATATTTTGGGGAGGGTCAGACCCAGGATGCAGCATCAGTTCTGGCAGGGGCAGTCTGCAGGGTGCCCTCTCTCGGAGATCATCTGATGTATTTCCCCACTCTCCCTCTCTGTTTCCAAAGCCCAAGTTCCGTTCTCCATCTGACGAGGGTCCTTGGGGGACTGCGGATGAGGGGCAGCTGAGCCCAGGGGTACTGGTCCGCTGTGCCAGTGGGCCACCCCTCCCCGCACACCCCAGCCTCCCGCAGCCACCCGAAGCCCCCACCTAACCGCTCATGCAGGTAACAATGCAGGCTGGGGGTAGGAGGTGGGCAGAGGTGGGGGTTGGGCAGGGCACGGGGTGCTTTGGGGGCTGATTTTCCCCACCCCATCTCAGAACCTTCACTCTGGAACCCAACCCTCCGGGAGCCTGACCAGCCCCCGCTCTTGCCCCCCATGAAGGAAAAGATGAAGAGAAAGGTGAGGCCAGCTGTGCTGAGGACTCACACCTCTGATCGGGGCTGGGGATGCCTGGTTGGGGTTGTGGGGCTGAAGACTAATAATGATGACAGGTGACATTTGTTGAGCAACTACTCTGTGCCAGACACTGACCTCATGTCTTTACATGATATATGCCTTCACAGATGGAGATAGATAGCACAGAGATAGATATTGTCCTCCATTTCAAAATGGGGAAACTGAGGCACAGCGGGGTAAGTAGCTTTCGAAGGTCATAAACCTTTGAGGAGGCAGAGGCAGGATATGAACCTTGGCACTCGAGAGTCTTAACCAGGGCACCTTCCTGTCCCCTCCTCTCTTCTGCTGGATGGGCTGCTGCTCTAGCCCTATGGCCCCCCCAGGGTTGTGCCCTTCTCCTAAAGTTGTTCAATGGCTGCCCTCTCCGGATCCACAGCACGGCGGCTTCGACACACCCCTCCAACATATGTGAGCATTCAGGAGTGTCTCAGAGTATGTGATGGGGATGGGGAGGGTCCTTAATGGAGGTGCAGATGCAGGGACAAGGGGAGGGTCTTAATGGGGTTGGAGTGGCCGAGCTGTGTTGGGGGCAGAGCCAGGGGTGACAGTTGGGGTTTAAGGATCAAAGATGGGTAGAGTGAAGGTGAGTTTGAGAGTGAAAACCAGAAAACTTAGAGTTTGGAGGCCAGGAGTGTCAGATAAGGCAGAAAGGCCAGCGTTTGGGGTACAAGCCTAGGGACAGATGGACCCCATTTACCTCAGTTGGACGTTAGTGGCAGAGAGGCGAAGATCAGCATTTTGGGGTCAGGAGTTTTAGGGATTAGAATGTAGCCGAAAGGGAAAGTATTTGGGGATCAAAGATGTGGAGACAAGGTCAGTGAAGGGTAAACGTTAAGGAAACAGTATAAGAATTTACTTTCTGTCACACTGGACAGAAAAAGCTATACGTCAGGGCATCTGAATTTGAGGATCAGTGTTGAGATAGGAGTAGCATTTAGGGAGCAGACTGGTGAGAACGGGGGATAGAATTTAGAGGGCTATTATGGGAGGCATGTTTAGTGTTGAGGTCAGAATTGAGGAGACAGAGGGTCAGGATTTGTGGGTCAGAGATGGAAGAACCAGCAGAACGGGGGAGGTCAGAGGCTGGGGAGAATGAGACCGGCTCCAGGGAACAGGTCAGGGTTTGAGTTCAGATTTGGGAAAACAGGGACTGGAAATGTCAGTGTTGGAGGCAAGTAGAGAATTGAGGGTCAGGGCTGGGAACAGAGTACCCGTGTTTGGGGTCAGATGAGGGGGCCTGGGAGGTCCTCGATGATGAGGCAGGTCCCAGCATCTTCTTATCTGTTCCCCAAGACCAGCACTTACACCTGGGAGCTGAGGAAGGCATTTTCATTCTGAACCGAAATGATCAGGGGGCCACGCTGGAGATGGTGAGGGCCAGGCAGCACCGCGGGTGAGCCAAGGGTGGGAGGCTGGAATTGGGAGGTGCTGGAGTCTTACAGGAGCTGTCTCCTCCATCGTCTGCAGCTCTCTTCTAGCCGGACTACCTGGGTGTTCTCCATCAACAATGTCCTCATGTCTCTCTCAGGTCTGGCTGTCTGTTGGTAGGGATGGGTTGGGGTGGGGGGGTCAGAGCTTAAGGAGTCAATGCTCAGGGTGTGGGAGCTAGCTGGGCACAGCTGAAAAAAACACTTAGGATCCCCTTCCACAGAGCCCACAATTCAAATCCCAGCCACCTTTTCAATTTAGGACTTGGGGCAAGATACTTTGGCTTCCCAAGCCTCTGTTTCCCCATCTGTACAATGGGGCTCACAATACTGCCACGTCTCAAGTCAGTTTTGAGGTCATACCTACAGTGAGTTAGTCTTTACATTTCTTTGATGGTCATATGACAGTCCTTATCCCACACTGTACTAAACTAGAGTGACCGAGCTGTATGTTAAAATTTTGTGTCATTGTTTTACAAACGCTTTGTGTAAAGAATTTCTCATTTGTGAGGAAACACCAAGCCAGATAGGATTTGTGAGCTCATTAATATCACATGTGTTATGAGAAACTTTTACAGAATCTCTAGGTATGTTTCTTCATAAACTTTTGTAATATGTGTAACTTCAGCTGACTGGTTAAGTGTCCATAGTTTCTCATGTGACTACAGGCACCACTAGGGTTAGGAACGTACTTATTTTAGGCACCATTGTTCACCAGAAACAAGCACACTGCCTGGCCTCCTGTGGGCATTTAAAATATGTTAAGTGAGAAATGAACATATACAGGTGCTTGAGATTTAAAGGCTTGGACGTTTCAAAGGGATGGGGCCTAGGGAAGGGATGGGGAAAGCTGGGATTGTGCAGTACCCTATAAATTCCTGCTTCCTCTAAATACACACACCCTGCAGGAAAGACCCCACACCTGTATTCTCATAAGATCCTGGGCCTGCTGGAACGGAAAGAGACCAGAGCAGGAAGCCCCATTGCTCACATCAGTCCCCACCGGCTACTAGCAAGGTACGAGACCCCTGTGGAACCACAGACCCCGCTAATATCTGATTCCTGCCCCTACCCCCCACCCACCACACACTCATGCCTACCTTCTTCTGCAGAAAGAACATGGTCTCCACTAAGATCCAGGATACCAAAGGCTGCCAGGCGTGCTGTGTGGGTGAGCGAGAATCTCGTGGATATTCAGAGGGGAGCGGGGCCAGGGGCATGACTTGGACTGTAGCCACTGAAGAGGGTTGCAGAATTAAGGCAGGGTGTCCAGAGCCCGGGGAAAGATGTGTGGCCTTTGGGGGCGCGGGGCAGGGGAGACAGGATTGACCCTAACCCATCCTTCCCCACCTCCACAGCGGAGGGCGCTAGCTCCGGGGGCCCGTTCCTGTGTGGGGCATTGGAGACATCCGTGGTCCTGCTTCAGTGGTAGCAGCCCGTGAAGAAGTTCCTGCTGGTCCGGATAGGGGGCCTGTAAGCACTGGGGACTTTGTCAGGTTCTGTGGCGGGGGCCTTCCACTCTTCTGCTGAGAGCTCTTTGAAGTTGGGCTTCCACCCGAGGTCTCTTCCCAATCTCCCCAAGAGCCTGCTCTCCTGGAGGCTCCTCCTTCTGAGGCCCTCCGGTTCTTTAAGCCCCGCCCTTCGCCCCGGGCCTAATTCTTCTTCAGGCCCTGTGCCCCGCCAGGTCTCTTAGGAGACCCTATTCAGGTTCTTGGAGCCTCTAAGACTTTGGTGCCTCGGAGGCCACGCCCCCTGGGGGGCCCGGCCTTGCTGTCACCAAGGCGGCACGCCCCCTAGTGGAAGCCACGCCCACTCTGAGACCACACCCCTCAACTTCTAAGCCCTCTGAAGCCTCAGCCCCTCAAGTTTCTAGGTGGCACCTCCCAAGACTGAGGGCTCCGGAAATCCTTCGGGAGCCCCAGGCCGACTCTCTTCCAAGGCCCCGCCCCTCACAGGCCCCGCCCCAAACCTCCTCTGAGTCCGCCCCTTCCCGAGCGGCCCGCAGCAGGTGCTCTTCCCGCTACCCACGCCTCTGCCGGTGTTCTCACTGCTGACCGGGCCAGGCTCCGAGCTGCCCGCCGTGTGCATCGGCGTGAGCCCCGGGCAGCCGGCGAAGTCGGTGTTCTTCCACGCCGTGCGCTTCGGCGCGCTCTCCTGCTGGCGGGGCGAGATGAGCGCAGGTGAGTGGGACAGGTCCTGGGAGGGGTGCGGCTTATCAGGTTAGCGGCTTTGGGTCTGGGTAGCTGGGCGGTGCTTAACCAGAAGCGTAACTGGGAAGCGGGCTGAACTAAGAGGGGACTGGAGAACGTTGGGTATATATAACTGGTGAGATGGATGACAGGGAGGGGGAGAAGGAGGGTGTGAGGAACTCTGTGATGGGTGGGGTTTAGCCTGCTTGCCTGGGGATACAGAGGATGCCTAGCAGAGTATAGGGGAATGAGGTGGAATTGGACCTTGAACTTCCGCCTCTCCACCAGAGCCCAAGGGACCAGTACAAGTGACTCAGGTCGAGGAAGACAAGGTGATGGTCACTTCTGGATTTCTGATGTGCACCTCTGTCTCTGACCATCTCCTACTCTCCACAAAGCTCAGGAAAGGAAGGAATTCATTAGGAAGTCCTAGGCGGGGAATCTGAGGCCCACAGAGGGGAAGTGACTCACATCACCAGCTGTCAGACCTGCTCTGTGCACTCTCTGTCTGTGTCTATATTGACCCCTCTGAATCTCTGTTTCTCAATGTGTCTGTTTTGCCACTTCTTGGTCTCTGCCCAGCTCGCTCTATGTCTGCCTCAGTTTGGATCTGTTTCTGATTTTCTGTCCCTGTCTCTGTCTCCCTCTGACTTTCCTCATTTTAACAAAGTCACATCACCTCCTGCTCAGAGCCCTCCCAAGCCTTCCATTTCCCTCCAACAATAAGCCCAAATTTCGCATCACAGCACTGGAGTCTGACGCCCACAACCACCACAGGCTGACACACCTTCTCTCCACTCCACCCACTTTGCCAATTTCCAGGACCACCAGGCACTTTCCTACCTCCGGGCCTTTGCACTTGCTCATCTTGTTCACGTTGAGTGGGAATGCTCCCATCCTCAACCCCGTCACCTTCTCAGAGTTGCTTTGCTGATCACCCAGTATAAAACGTCATACCCCTTCCCACACATATTTCCTGTTGTCTTTTCTTGCTTTTGTTTTTTTCTATTTCTTCGCATCTCACATACTGTTTCTTTCACATAGTTCTCTTGTCTACTGTCCGTTTCGCCCACTGGAACATTCTCTCCACGAGGGTGGGGATCTATGTCTCTGTGTCCACAGCTGTGTCCGCATTGCCTACCACGGCGCCTGGCACACAGTAAATGTGTAGTCTGTTGAATAAATCTATCTCCCTCTGGCCTCTGATTCCCTGCATTGCTGCCTCTCTTTTGCTGACCATTCCTTGTCCCCTCCTGTTACCCCCTCCCCATGTGGTACGTGGTGTGGGTGGCAGCCAGGGGCTCCTGGGGCCAGGTTTCCTGGTCCCCATCTGACACCATGCCGGGGTGACCTTTGCAGTCACAAGCCCCCTGTCAGAGCTCCAGATCAGCTATGTCTGCCGGGAAGTGCTCCAGGTAAGGCGATGCTTGGTGGGTTTGGGTGGGGGGAGGCGATGCTTGGTGGGTTTGGGTGGGGGCAGGTCTCTGCTCACACCCCCAGAACACTCACAGCCCCCCTCTCCATCCTCCTTACCAGGGACTGGCCTATCTACACTCACAGAAGAAGATACACCGGGACATCAAGGTGATCTAGGGGCAGAAAAGTAGCCTTGGTGGGTGGGGCCTCTGGGAGATGGTAGTGGTATTTGGAGGGCTCAGGCAGTGTGTGACCAGGGAGCAGAGGCAGAGTTGGGCTGCCAGGAGGGAGGGGTATCTGTGACAGCCTCTGATCCCCCCTCTCTTCCCCAGGGATCCAACATCCCCATCATCGACCCTGGGGAGTTCAGACTGGGTGAGTGTGGCTGGTGGGGGTGGGGAGGGGGACTGGCTGGGAGCCAGAGGGGACAGGGACCCTAGGTCAGTATGTCTCTCCCTCTGCCTCCAGCTGACTTTGGTATATCGGCCCAGATCAAGGCCACACTGGCTCAACGCCTCTCTTTCATTGGGACACCTTACTGGTGAGGGGTGCCTGGCTGGCAGCCAGGGGTGGTGCGGGGTTGGTGGTGGTGGGCAGCGGCTTTCCCCACCATGGATCTCTGTGTATCTCCATCCTGCCTTTTGCCCTGCCTCTGCCTTTCTCTGTTGAGCGTTCTGTGTACTCTGTGGCTCTCCCTTGAGTTTTCCATTTCCCTAGGTCTTTCTGTGCATGTCTCCCCTCCACGTGTTTTTCTCAGTGTTTGTGTTGATTTTTATCCAGATCTCTGTCTCTCCATATCTATCCGTGGTTGTCTTTTCTGTCTGTTTCAGTCTGTGGCTCTCCCTGTCTCTTTGCCTCTCTCTGTCTATGTTTTCTAGTCTATCTCTGACTCTCTGTCTTTACCTCTCTCCGTATTTATTTCTGTCTCTCTGCCTCTTTGTGTCTGCGTCCAAATCTCTCTGTGTCCCATTCTCCGGCTCGCTCCCTGTCTCTCTCCTGTCCCCCCACCCCCTACCTAGGATTCTCCCCTCCCCTTCATCATGTCACCCCTGGCTCTCTGAGGGTCTCTGCCCCTAGGATGGCTCCGGAAGTGGCGGCCGTGGCCCTGAAGGCTGGATAAAACGAGCTGTGTGACATCTGGTCTCTGGGCATCACAGCCATGGAATTAGCCAAGCTACAGCCACCACTCTTTCACGTTCACCATCTCAGGTAGGCAGATGTGGCAGGTCCCCCTGGTCCCAGAGATCCCACTCGACTCTGACCCTGAACACCACCCCCGCCTGCTTCCCCACATCAAGACCCCCCTACAGGGGATCCCTCTCCCTTCGAGCCCAACCCGAGAACCTCAACCCAGAAAGCATTTTCTCCAGTCCACACCAGGAGCCCCCAGTGCAGGGAGTCCTGCCTTGAGGCTCCCCCGAACCCTCTGCAACTCTGTAACATGATGCGCAGCATCCCCTGGAAGTGGCGTCCTATGCATCGTAAAACTTACCCCTCATTCTCCTCCTGACCCTCACTGTTCTCTGCTGACCTCAGTGCCATCGGGGGTCCCTCACATCGTGAGATCTGACCTCCACAGAGAAGTCTGAATCCCATGTTCTGTCCTTGCTTTCTAGAATTCTCTTCCTCATGACCAAGAGTGGCTATCAGCCTCCTCGGCTAAAGGAAAAAGACAAATGGTAGGAGAGAGTCATGGGAAGGCGGGGGAGAGAGGGCAGAGTCAGGACTGATGGTCTGATGGGAGGGTCTCTGGTCCCCTCAGCCCAGAACTTGCCTTTTGGGGGGGTTATTTATTTATTTATTTACTTTTAGAGGAGGGGGTTGAACCTAGGGCTTCCTGCATGCTAAGCATGCGCTCTAACACTTGAACTGTACCCTCCCCCAGTACTTGCCTTTTTCTTCCCAATGTCGGCTGCCTTCCACATCTTCGTCAAAGTCACCCTCACCAAGAGCGCCAAGAAATGACCTGGCGCCACCAAGATGCTCAGTGTAAACCTCCCCTCCCTGAGCAGCCTTCCCAAACTCACCCCCTGTGAGAACCCCCCCAGGGCCTCCCTCGGCTCCCTAGAACACTGATGATTTTATTCCACAGAACGCCTATGGCCCTTTCAAAGTCCCTGCTCCCTCTGAATTCCCCAGGGCTCCGCCTTCCAAGACCCTCCAAATTGTACCCCAGACCCTTCCCCCAAGATATGCTGAGTTCTAAAACCTCACAAGTTGCCAACAGCTTCAGGACCCATTCCTGGGGGTTCTCTGGAATTCCAGGGGACACCCGAGACACCTCTGGAATTCTCCAACTTCTCTAAATTCGTCTGATCCCTTCAGACACCTCAGAATCCCCCAGGTGGCAGCTGCCCAGACTTCCCCGCCTTCTTCCTCTATTGGCACCTTCACCGCCAGATTCCCTTAGATGGGTTCTCAAGCCCCTGTGCCAGCCCTCTCCCTGCAGCCCAGCCCTCTGTCTGCTGACCGCCTCCTCCTCCCACCCCCAGCACCGACTGGTGTCCCAGCCCGGGCTAAACAGAGGCCTGATCCTAGAGCTTCTTGACAAACTGAGGAACCCAGGGAAGGGGGCAGCTGTTGGCGAGATTGAAGATGAGGAGCCTGAGGTGAGTGGGCCTTGCTTGGATGACAAAAGCACTGGACGGTCCCCACCTTTGCTCAGGCTGCTCCCCTGCCTGGGGTGTCCCCTTGTTGCCTCTCTTAGAAGGAGAAAAGCCAGGGAGCATGGGGGGCTTGGCACAGAGCTGGGGGCACAGAGGTTACGGGAGAGCCGAGGGCTCCAGACTGGGCTGCTGGAGGCCGGTGGGCCTGACGCGGCTGCCGCTCTGCCCAGCTACCCCCCGCCATCCCTCGGCGGATCTGATCCACCCATCGATCCAGCTCTGTGGGGATCCCAGTTGCGAACTGCTGTCGTCAGTAGAGAATCCTTAAGCTTTGGAGACCCTTGTAATCCCCTCATCAGATTGCCAGAGACCCCAGAGATCCTCCTCACTTCTAAACAGACGCTCAGAGGCCCCCATTACCATCTGATCCCACAAGAGGCCCCAGAGAACCTCATCTACAAAATGATTCTAGAGACCCCTACCTCTCCGCTCTGCACACGGACCCCATAAAATTTTCTATAAACACCAGGACTCCCAGAGACCTCAGAAACCTTGTTCTGATCCCAGATACCCAAGTGGAATCTAAAAACAAACACTCTATAACCATGTTGAGCCCCCATCGCCCTGATCACAAATCTTGACCCCAAAATGAGACCCCTGTAAACCAAGATCCCTCCCCTGAAGGGACAGCTCCAGTCCTAAGATCCTGGCTGCAGACCACACCCACACCCCAGTTCTATTCTTTCTATTCCCGAATCCATGTCCCCAGCTCACTGTGTGTCACCTGCATACCACCCCACCCCAAACCCCATGGCGGCACATAGAGTTCATGATGCTCAGAGGCATGTAGTCCAGACCCACAGCTGACAAGGTGAGATGCCTCCCCACTGCCCCGCCGCCCTCCCCTACCCCTGGGCCACTGCTGACCCTTTCCTATCCCACAGGCTCGCTTACAACCCCCTGGAGGCTTCAAGAGCAGCAGTCCTAGGTCAGGGACCCTCAGCGTGGGATGGGGGCTGGGATATGTGTGGGGACCGCCCGAGGCTCATGCCTGTCCCTCCTCAGGAGGAACCTGTCAGAGTCCGAAGATGACTACGACAACGTGGACATGTTAGAGAGCGCCACAGACCCCACCAAGCCCCACCATCCATGACCCCAACCTCAGCCCCTGCTTTCCTTCCACCACTCAGCCGTGACCCCTGGCTGGACACTCAGTACCCACACCTACCTTCACCCTAACCCTGACCCTCCCAGACCAGCCCCCACTCTCCTCCCCACCAACCCTTCACCCCTAACCTCACCCCAACTCAACCCTGGAGCCCCTGCCACATCCTAGTACCCAGCACTCACGTCATTCACTGATTCATGTCGGGCTGCTGCTCCAGACTGAGCTCCTCGACAGCAGGAGCCCTGCCTGCTCTCGCACTGCTGAAGCCCAGCATTGTGCTGGCACACCCTCTGTAGACTCTTTGTGAATATATGTATGAATGAAGGAATGAATGAATTAACAAATGAATGAGTAAACAGATTTTTCTCTTCCTTCCCCAGGCCTGTGGTAGTGGAGACACGCCCAGCAGATGATCTACTGCCCCCAGCAGCCTCTATATCCAGGAATGAGTCACTGGGTTTCGGAGTGGGTGTTAGGGATCAGTCTCTGCACCCCCTCCCCTCCCCAGTGGACACAATATAGTGGTCATGACATGCCTGTGTCTCCCAATAAACGTGATTTTAGCCTCTGCTGTCATCTTGGTTTTCTGTGGTGAGGGGAGGAGTGCCGAATTCCTGGATGCCTACTGACCCCGCCTCCAAATTCAATGATCCAGTACAACATCAGGGATGCAGCACAGACATTATTTCTACAGCACATGGTCACCTCTCCCCCAGCGGCCTTGGGAGGAGGGATTTGGGGACTAAGGGGCTTGCTCTAAGCATAAGGCATTTGAAGTGGGAGTGAAGGGCCAGCTGTGGGTGTCTCAGCTAAGCTGGTCCTCATACTGCGTGCGGAAACAATCACCAGCAGGGAAGAAATCCCAACATCTCTCTTGGTAGAGACCAGCCACCACGTTCCACCCCACCAGCCCTTGACCCCTAACCTCACCGCAACTCAACCCTGGAGCCCCTGCCACATCCCAGTCCCCAGCTCCTCCTAGATGTTGCTCCAACACCCAGACTTCAACTGCAGCCATAACCCCCAACCCCTGACCTCATCTTTCTTTATCTTCTCACCCAAACTCAGACTGAATCTCAGACCCTGGGAATTCTGCCCCCTCCAGACCCTCAGGCCCAGAACTCAACCTCAACCCCAGTAATCAACCCAGGTCCCCATCTCCCTCAGACCCACGCCTGGGGGTGATCCATTCCACACATCTCAGCTGTAATAGGCTCCCATGCGGCGTGCCCGGCACCAAGTGAGAACCCGACCCCCAGGAGCTCATAGGACCTGTGTTACTAGGTGGCTGTGATGATGCAGAGACCTAATGCACTGTCAACACTGATATCCAAGTGTTGCTGTTACTATGATCGTCATGGTTATTAGTCCTTTCACCCTCAGCTCCAGCCCAGACAGAGTCAAATCCTGGCCCTCGTGAGCTCAGACTTCCAGCCCTAACCCACCCCAGTTCTTGCTCCCAAAACCCTCTTCCCCCACTTAACCCATCTGTGTGTTACAGCCCCACCCTCGCAGAAGACATACATCCTCCTCTACCCCCCAAAGTTAGGTCCTGGGCCACAGCTGGGGGACTGGAGCCAGGAGGCAAGGGTCCACAGATGCTGGGATACCGAGCTCTCCAGGGCTGGAGTCTAGGACACTAGGTCTCTTGAAGTCCTGGACGACCATCATGATGATCCCACTGGGATCTGGAAGTGGCATCCCTGAACCTAGGTGTGGGACTCAAAATAATTAGCCTGATGAACTCTCATGAGTAGCTTTTCCTTGGAAACTCCTGCTGTACCCAGGATTCACCCTTTAGTTGCCAGAGTATGTTGATGATGTTGGGGGGGGCGGTTAGATGGGAAGGCTGGAGTGGTGGTCGGATATTTTGGGGAGGGTCAGACCCAGGATGCAGCATCAGTTCTGGCAGGGGCAGTCTGCAGGGTGCCCTCTCTCGGAGATCATCTGATGTATTTCCCCACTCTCCCTCTCCGTTTCCAAAGCCCAAGTTCCGTTCTCCATCTGACGAGGGTCCTTGGGGGACTGCGGATGAGGGGCAGCTGAGCCCAGGGGTACTGGTCCGCTGTGCCAGTGGGCCACCCCTCCCCGCACACCCCAGCCTCCCGCAGCCACCCGAAGCCCCCACCTAACCGCTCATGCAGGTAACAATGCAGGCTGGGGGTAGGAGGTGGGCAGAGGTGGGGGTTGGGCAGGGCACGGGGTGCTTTGGGGGCTGATTTTCCCCACCCATCTCAGAACCTTCACTCTGGAACCCAACCCTCCGGGAGCCTGACCAGCCCCCGCTCTTGCCCCCCATGAAGGAAAAGATGAAGAGAAAGGTGAGGCCAGCTGTGCTGAGGACTCACACCTCTGATCGGGGCTGGGGATGCCTGGTTGGGGTTGTGGGGCTGAAGACTAATAATGATGACAGGTGACATTTGTTGAGCAACTACTCTGTGCCAGACACTGACCTCATGTCTTTACATGATATATGCCTTCACAGATGGAGATAGATAGCACAGAGATAGATATTGTCCTCCATTTCAAAATGGGGAAACTGAGGCACAGCGGGGTAAGTAGCTTTCGAAGGTCATAAACCTTTGAGGAGGCAGAGGCAGGATATGAACCTTGGCACTCCAGAGTCTTAACCAGGGCACCTTCCTGTCCCCTCCTCTCTTCTGCTGGATGGGCTGCTGCTCTGCCCCTATGGCCCCCCCAGGGTTGTGCCCTTCTCCTAAAGTTGTTCAATGGCTGCCCTCTCCGGATCCACAGCACGGCGGCTTCGACACACCCCTCCAACATATGTGAGCATTCAGGAGTGTCTCAGAGTATGTGATGGGGATGGGGAGGGTCCTTAATGGAGGTGCAGATGCAGGGACAAGGGGAGGGTCTTAATGGGGTTGGAGTGGCCGAGCTGTGTTGGGGGCAGAGCCAGGGGTGACAGTTGGGGTTTAAGGATCAAAGATGGGTAGAGTGAAGGTGAGTTTGAGAGTGAAAACCAGAAAACTTAGAGTTTGGAGGCCAGGAGTGTCAGATAAGGCAGAAAGGCCAGCGTTTGGGGTACAAGCCTAGGGACAGATGGACCCCATTTACCTCAGTTGGACGTTAGTGGCAGAGAGGCGAAGATCAGCATTTTGGGGTCAGGAGTTTTAGGGATTAGAATGTAGCCGAAAGGGAAAGTATTTGGGGATCAAAGATGTGGAGACAAGGTCAGTGAAGGGTAAACGTTAAGGAAACAGTATAAGAATTTACTTTCTGTCACACTGGACAGAAAAAGCTATACGTCAGGGCATCTGAATTTGAGGATCAGTGTTGAGATAGGAGTAGCATTTAGGGAGCAGACTGGTGAGAAGGGGGGATAGAATTTAGAGGGCTATTAAGGGAGGCATGTTTAGTGTTGAGGTCAGAATTGAGGAGACAGAGGGTCAGGATTTGTGGGTTCAGAGATGGAAGAATAAGCAGAACGGGGGAGGTCAGAGGCTGGGGAGAATGAGACCGGCTCCAGGGGACAGGTCAGGGTTTGAGTTCAGATTTGGGAAAACAGGGACTGGAAATGTCAGTGTTGGAGGCAAGTAGAGAATTGAGGGTCAGGGCTGGGAACAGAGTACCCGTGTTTGGGGTCAGATGAGGGGGCCTGGGAGGTCCTCGATGATGAGGCAGGTCCCAGCATCTTCATATCTGTTCCTCAAGAGCAGCACTTACTCCTGGGAGCTAAGGAAGGCATTTTCATTCTGAACCGAAATGATCAGGAGGCCACGCTGGAGATGGTGAGGGCCAGGCAGCACCGCGTGTGAGCCAAGGGTCGGAGGCTGGATTTGGGAGGTGCTGGGGTCTTACAGGAGCTGTTTCCTCAATGCTCTGCAGCTCTTTCTAGCCGGACTACCTGGGTGTACTCCATCAACAATGTCCTCATGTCTCTCTCAGGTCTGGCTGTGGGTTGGTTGGTATGGGTTGGAGTGGGGGGGTCAGATCTTAAGGAGTCAATGGTCAGGGTGTGGGAGCTATCTGGGCACAGCTGAAAAAACACTTAGGATCCCCTTCCACAGAGCCCACAATTCAAATCCCAGCCACGTTTTCAATGTAGGACTTGGGGCAAGAGACTTTGGCTTCCCAAGCCTCTGTTTCCCCATCTGTAAAATGGGGCTCACAATACTGCCACCTCTCAAGTCAGTTTTGAGGTCATTCCTACAATGAGTTTGTCTTTACATTTCTTTGATGGTCATATGACAGTCCTTATCCCACACTTCACTAAACTAGATTGAGCGAGCTGTAGGTTAAAATTTTCTGTCATTGTTTTACAAACGCTTTGTGTAAAAGAATTTCTCATTTGTGAGGAAACACCAAGCCAAATAGGATTTTTGAGCTCATTAATATCACATACGGGATGAGAAACTTTTACAAAATCTCTAGGTATGTTTCTTCTTAAACTTTTGTAATATTTGTAACTTCACCTGACTGGTTAAGTGTCCATAGTTTCTCATGTGACTACAGGCGCCACTAGGGTTAGGAACGTACTTATTTTACTCACCATTGTTCACCAGAGCCAAGCACACTGCCTGGCCTCTCGTGGGCATTTAAAATATGATAAGTGAGAAGAAAAGAAATACAGGTGCTTGAGATTTAAATGCTTGGGCGTTTCAAAGGGATGGGGCCCAGGGAATGTTTGGGAAAAGCTGGGAGTGTGCAGTTCCCTATAACTTCCTGCTTCCCCTACCTACCCACACCCTGCAGGAAAGACCCTCCACCTGTATTCTCATAGCATCCTGGGCCTGCTGGAACTGAAAGAGGCCAGAGCAGGAATCCCCATTGCTCACATCAGTCCCCACCGGCTACTAGTAAGGTACGAGACCCCAGTGGTTCCACAGACCCCTCTAATATCTTATTCCTGCCCCTACTCCCCACCCACCACACACTGATGCCTACCTTCTTCTGCAGGAAGAACATGGTCTCCACTAAGGTCCAGGATACCAAAGGCTGCCAGGCGTGCTGTGTGGGTGAGCGAGAATCTCGTGGATATTCAGAGGGGAGCGGGGCCAGGGGCATGACTTGGACTGTAGCCACTGAAGAGGGTTGCAGAATTAAGGCAGGGTGTCCAGAGCCCGGGGAAAGATGTGTGGCCTTTGGGGGCACGGGGCAGGGGAGACAGGATTGACCCTAACCCATCCTTCCCCACCTCCACAGCGGAGGGCGCTAGCTCCGGGGGCCCGTTCCTGTGTGGGGCATTGGAGACATCCGTGGTCCTGCTTCAGTGGTAGCAGCCCGTGAAGAAGTTCCTGCTGGTCCGGATAGGGGGCCTGTAAGCACTGGGGACTTTGTCAGGTTCTGTGGCGGGGGCCTTCCACTCTTCTGCTGAGAGCTCTTTGAAGTCGGGCTTCCACCCGAGGTCTCTTCCCAATCTCCCCAAGAGCCTGCTCTCCTGGAGGCTCCTCCTTCTGAGGCCCTCCGGTTCTTTAAGCCCCGCCCTTCGCCCCGGGCCTAATTCTTCTTCAGGCCCTGTGCCCCGCCAGGTCTCTTAGGAGACCCTATTCAGGTTCTTGGAGCCTCTAAGACTTTGGTGCCTCGGAGGCCACGCCCCCTGGGGGGCCCGGCCTTGCTGTCACCAAGGCGGCACGCCCCCTAGTGGAAGCCACGCCCACTCTGAGACCACACCCCTCAACTTCTAAGCCCTCTGAAGCCTCAGCCCCTCAAGTTTCTAGGTGGCACCTCCCAAGACTGAGGGCTCCGGAAATCCTTCGGGAGCCCCAGGCCTACTCTTTTCCAAGGCCCCGCCCCTCACAGGCCCCGCCCCAAACCTCCTCTGAGTCCGCCCCTTCCCGAGCGGCCCGCAGCAGGTGCTCTTCCCGCTACCCACGCCTCTGCCGGTGTTCTCACTGCTGACCGGGCCAGGCTCCGAGCTGCCCGCCGTGTGCATCGGCGTGAGCCCCGGGCAGCCGGCGAAGTCGGTGTTCTTCCACGCCGTGCGCTTCGGCGCGCTCTCCTGCTGGCGGGGCGAGATGAGCGCAGGTGAGTGGGACAGGTCCTGGGAGGGGTGCGGCTTATCAGGTTAGCGGCGTTGGGTCTGGGTAGCTGGGCGGTGCTTAACCAGAAGCGTAACTGGGAAGCGGGCTGAACTAAGAGGGGACTGGAGAACGTTGGGTATATATAACTGGTGAGATGGATGACAGGGAGGGGGAGAAGGAGGGTGTGAGGAACTCTGTGATGGGTGGGGTTTAGCCTGCTTGCCTGGGGATACAGAGGATGCCTAGCAGAGTATAGGGGAATGAGGTGGAATTGGACCTTGAACTTCCGCCTCTCCACCAGAGCCCAAGGGACCAGTACAAGTGAATCAGGTCGAGGAAGACAAGGTGATGGTCACTTCTGGATTTCTGATGTGCACCTCTGTCTCTGACCATCTCCCAGTCTCCACAAAGCTCAGGAAAGGAAGGAATTCATTAGGAAGTCCTAGGCGGGGAATCTGAGGCCCACAGAGGGGAAGTGACTCACATCACCAGCTGTCAGACCTGCTCTGTGCACTCTCTGTCTGTGTCTATATTGACCCCTCTGAATCTCTGTTTCTCAATGTGTCTGTTTTGCCACTTCTTGGTCTCTGCCCAGCTCGCTCTATGTCTGCCTCAGTTTGGATCTGTTTCTGATTTTCTGTCCCTGTCTCTGTCTCCCTCTGACTTTCCTCATTTTAACAAAGTCACATCACCTCCTGCTCAGAGCCCTCCCAAGCCTTCCATTTCCCTCCAACAATAAGCCCAAATTTCGCATCACAGCACTGGAGTCTGACGCCCACAACCACCCCAGGCTGACCCACCTTCTCTCCACTCCACCCAATTTGCCAATTTCTAGGCCCACCAGGCACTTTCCTACCTCCGGGCCTTTGCACTTGCTCATCTTGTTCACGTTGAGTGGGAATGCTCCCATCCTCAACCCCGTCACCTTCTCAGAGTTGCCTTCGCTGATCACCCAGTATGAAACATCATACACCTTCCTACACGTATTTCCTGTTGTCTTTTCTTGCTTTTGTTTTTTCTATTTATTCGCATCTCACATACTGTTTCTTTCTCCTATTTCTCTTGTCTACTGTCCGTATCCCCCACTGGAACATTCTCTCCACGAGGGTGGGGATCTCTGTCTCTGTGTCCACAGCTGTGTCCCCATTGCCTACCTAGGCACCTGGCACACAGTAAATGTGTAGTCGGTTGAATGAATCTATCTCCCTCTAGCCTCTGGTTCCCTGTATCGCTGCCTCTCTCTTTTGCTGACCATTCCTTGTCCCCTCATGTTACCCCCTCCCCATGTGGTACGTGGTGTGGGTGGCAGCCAGGGGCTCCTGGGGCCAGGTTTCCTGGTCCCCATCTGACACCATGCCGGGGTGACCTTTGCAGTCACAGGCCGCCTGTCAGAGCTCCAGATCAGCTATGTCTGCCGGGAAGTGCTCCATGTGAGGGGATGCTTGGTGGGTCTGGGTGGGGGCAGGGCTCTGCTCACACCCCCAGAACACTCACAGCCCCTCTCTCCATCCTCCTCCCCAGGGACTGGCCTATCTACACTCACAGAAGAAGATACACCGGGACATCAAGGTGATCTAGGGGCAGAAAAGTAGCCTTGGTGGGTGGGGCCTCTGGGAGATGGTAGTGGTATTTGGAGGGCTCAGGCAGTGTGTGACCAGGGAGCAGAGGCAGAGTTGGGCTGGCAGGAGGGAGGGGTGTCTGTGACAGCCTCTGATCCCCCAACTCTTCCCCAGGGAGCCAACATCCCCATCAACGACCCTGGGGAGTTCAGACTGGGTGAGTGTGGCTGGTGGGGGTGGGGAGGGGGACTGGCTGGGAGCCAGAGGGGACAGGGACCCTAGGTCAGTATGTCTCTCCCTCTGCCTCCAGCTGACTTTGGTATATCGGCCCAGATCGGGGCCAAACTGGCTCGACGCCTCTCTTTCATTGGGACACCCTACTGGTGAGGGGTGCCTGGCTGGCAGCCAGGGGTGGTGCGGGGTTGGTGGTGGTGGGCAGCGGCTTTCCCCACCATGGATCTCTGTGTATCTCCATCCTGCCTTTTTGCCCTTCCTCTGCCTTTCTCTGTTGAGCGTTCTGTGTACTCTGTGGCTCTCCCTTGAGTTTTCCATTTCCCTAGGTCTTTCTGTGCATGTCTCCCCTCCACGTGCTTTTCTCAGTGTTTGTGTTGATTTTGATCCTGATCTCTGTCTCTCCATATCTATCCGTGGCTGTCTTTTCTGTCTGTTTCAGTCTGTGGCTCTCCCTGTCTCTTTGCCTCTCTCTGTCTATGTTTTCTAGTCTATCTCTGACTCTCTGTCTTTACCTCTCTCCGTATTTATTTCTGTCTCTCTGCCTCTTTGTGTCTGCATCCAACTCTCTCTTGGTCCCATTCTCCGGCTCGCTCCCTGTCTCTCTCCTGTCCCCCCACCCCCTACCTAGGAGTCTCCCCTCCCCTTCATCATGTCACCCCTGGCTCTCTGAGGGTCTCTGCCCCTAGGATGGCTCCGGAAGTGGCGGCCGTGGCCCTGAAGGGGGGATACAACGAGCTGTGTGACATCTGGTCTCTGGGCATCCCAGCCATGGAATTAGCCGAGCTACAGCCACCACTCTTTCACGTTCAACCTCTCAGGTAGGCAGATGTGGCAGGTCCCCTGGTCCCAGAGATCCCACTCGACTCTGACCCTGAACACCACCCCCGCCTGCTTCCCCACATCAAGACCCCCCTACAGGGGATCCCTCTCCCTTCGAGCCCAACCCGAGAACCTCAACCCAGAAAGCATTTTCTCCAGTCCACACCAGGAGCCCCCAGTGCAGGGAGTCCTGCCTTGAGGCTCCCCTGAACCCTCTGCAACTCTGTAACATGATGAGCAGCATCCCCTGGAAGTGGCGTCCTATGCATCGTAAAACCTACCCCTCATTCTCCTCCTGACCCTCACTGCTCTCTGCTGACCACAGTGCCATCGGGGGTCCCTCACATCGTGAGATCTGACCTCCACTGAGAAGTCTGAATCCCATGTTCTGTCCTTGCTTTCTAGAATTCTCTTCCTCATGACCAAGAGTGGCTATCAGCCTCCTCGGCTAAAGGAAAAAGACAAATGGTAGGAGAGAGTCATGGGAAGGCGGTGGAGAGAGGGCAGAGTCAGGACTGATGGTCTGATGGGAGGGTCTCTGGTCCCCTCAGCCCAGAACTTGCCTTTTGGGGGGTTATTTATTTATTTATTTACTTTTAGAGGAGGGGGTTGAACCTAGGGCTTCCTGCATGCTAAGCATGCGCTCTAACACTTGAACTGTACCCTCCCCCAGTACTTGCCTTTTTCTTCCCAATGTCGGCTGCCTTCCACATCTTCGTCAAAGTCACCCTCACCAAGAGCGCCAAGAAATGACCTGGCGCCACCAAGATGCTCAGTGTAAACCTCCCCTCCCTGAGCAGCCTTCCCAAACTCACCCCCTGTGAGAACCCCCCCCAGGGCCTCCCTTGGCTCCCTAGAACACTGATGATTTTATTCCACAGAACGCCTATGGCCCTTTCAAAGTCCCTGCTCCCTCTGAAATCCCCAGGGCTCCGCCTTCCAAGACCCTCCAAATTGTACCCCAGACCTTTCCCCCTAGATATGCTGAGTTCTAAAACCTCACAAGTTGCCAACGTCTTCAGGACCCATTCCTGGGGGTTCTCTGGAATTCCAGGGGACACCCGAGACACCTCTGGAATTCTCCAACTTCTCTAAATTCGTCTGATCCCTTCAGACACCTCAGAATCCCCCAGGTGGCAGCTGCCCAGACTTCCCTGCCTTCTTCCTCTATTGGCACCTTCACCGCCAGATTCCCTTAGATGGTTTCTCAAGCCCCTGTGCCAGCCCTCTCCCTGCAGCCCAGCCCTCTGTCTGCTGACCGCCTCCTCCTCCCACCCCCAGCACCGACTGTTGTCCCAGCCCGGGCTAAACAGAGGCCTGATCCTAGAGCTTCTTGACAAACTGAGGAAACCAGGGAAGGGGGCAGCTGTTGGCGAGATTGAAGATGAGGAGCCTGAGGTGAGTGGGCCTTGCTTGGATGACAAAAGCACTGGACGGTCCCCACCTTTGCTCAGGCTGCTCCCCTGCCTGGGGTGTCCCCTTGTTGCCTCTCTTAGAAGGAGAAAAGCCAGGGAGCATGGGGGGCTTGGCACAGAGCTGGGGGCACAGAGGTTACGGGAGAGCCGAGGGCTCCAGACTGGGCTGCTGGAGGCCGGTGGGCCTGACGCGGCTGCCGCTCTGCCCAGCTACCCCCCGCCATCCCTCGGCGGATCTGATCCACCCATCGATCCAGCTCTGTGGGGATCCCAGTTGCGAACTGCTGTCGTCAGTAGAGAATCCTTAAGCTTTGGAGACCCTTGTAATCCCCTCATCAGATTGCCAGAGACCCCAGAGATCCTCCTCACTTCTAAACAGACCCTCAGAGGCCCCCCATTACCATCTGATCCCACAAGAGGCCCCAGAGAACCTCATCTACAAAATGATTCTAGAGACCCCTACCTCTCCGCTCTGCACACGGAACCCATAAAATTTTCTATAACCACCAGGACTCCCAGAGACCTCAGAAACCTTGTTCTGATCCCAGATACCCAAGTGGAATCTAAAAACAAACACTCTATAACCATGTTGAGCCCCCATCGCCCTGATCACAAATCTTGACCCCAAAATGAGACCCCTGTAAACCAAGATCCCTCCCCTGAAGGGACAGCTCCAGTCCTAAGATCCTGGCTGCAGACCACACCCACACCCCAGTTCTATTCTTTCTATTCCCGAATCCATGTCCCCAGCTCACTGTGTGTCACCTGCATACCACCCCACCCCAAACCCCATGGCGGCACATAGAGTTCATGATGCTCAGAGGCATGTAGTCCAGACCCACAGCTGACAAGGTGAGATGCCTCCCCACTGCCCCGCCGCCCTCCCCTACCCCTGGGCCACTGCTGACCCTTTCCTATCCCACAGGCTCGCTTACAACCCCCTGGAGGCTTCAAGAGCAGCAGTCCTAGGTCAGGGACCCTCAGCGTGGGAGGGGGGCTGGGATAGGTGTGGGGACCGCCCGAGGCTCATGCCTGTCCCTCCTCAGGAGGAACCTGTCAGAGTCCGAAGATGACTACGACAACGTGGACATGTTAGAGAGCGCCACAGACCCCACCAAGCCCCACCATCCATGACCCCAACCTCAGCCCCTGCTTTCCTTCCACCACTCAGCCGTGACCCCTGGCTGGACACTCAGTACCCACACCTACCTTCACCCTAACCCTGACCCTCCCAGACCAGCCCCCACTCTCCTCCCCACCAACCCTTCACCCCTAACCTCACCCCAACCCAACCCTGGAGCCCCTGCCACATCCTAGTACCCAGCACTCACGTCATTCACTGATTCATGTCGGGCTGCTGCTCCAGACTGAGCTCCTCGACAGCAGGAGCCCTGCCTGCTCTCGCACTGCTGAAGCCCAGCATTGTGCTGGCACACCCTCTGTAGACTCTTGGTGAATATATGTATGAATGAAGGAATGAATGAATTAACAAATGAATGAGTAAACAGATTTTTCTCTTCCTTCCCCAGGCCTGTGGTAGTGGAGACACGCCCAGCAGATGATCTACTGCCCCCAGCAGCCTCTATATCCAGGAATGAGTCACTGGGTTTCGGAGTGGGTGTTAGGGATCAGTCTCTGCACCCCCTCCCCTCCCCAGTGGACACAATATAGTGGTCATGACATGCCTGTGTCTCCCAATAAACGTGATTTTAGCCTCTGCTGTCATCTTGGTTTTCTGTGGTGAGGGGAGGAGGGCCGAATTCCTGGATGCCTACTGACCCCGCCTCCAAATTCAACGATCCAGTACAACATCAGGGATGCAGCACAGACATTATTTCTACAGCACATGGTCACCTCTCCCCCAGCGGCCTTGGGAGGAGGGATTTGGGGACTAAGGGGCTTGCTCTAAGCATAAGGCATTTGAAGTGGGAGTGAAGGGCCAGCTGTGGGTGTCTCAGCTAAGCTGGTCCTCATACTGCGTGTGGAAACAATCACCAGCAGGGAAGAAATCCCAACATCTCTCTTGGTAGAGACCAGCCACCACGTTCCTCCCCACCAACCCTTCACCCCTAACCTCACCGCAACTCAACCCTGGAGCCCCTGCCACATCCCAGTCCCCAGCTCCTCCTAGATGTTGCTCCAACACCCAGACCTCAACTGCAGCCATAAACCTCAACCACTGGCCCTCATCTTTCTTCATCTTCTCACCCAAACTCACACTGAACCTCAGCCCCTGGGAATTCTGCCCCCTCCAGACCCTCAGGCCCAGAACTCAACCTCAACCCCAGGAGTCAACCCAGGCCCCCATCTCCCTCAGACCCAGGCCTGGGGGAGATCCATTCCACACATCTCATCTGTAATAGGCTCCCATGCGGCATGCCCGGCACCAAGTGAGAACCCGACCCCCAGGAGCTCATAGGACCTGTGTTACTAGGTGGCTGTGATGATGCAGAGACCTAATGCACTGTCAACACTGATATCCAAGTGTTGCTGTTACTATGATCGTCATGGTTATTAGTCCTTTCACCCTCAGCTCCAGCCCAGACAGAGTCAAATCCTGGCCCTCGTGAGCTCAGACTTCCAGCCCTAACCCACCCCAGTTCTTGCTCCCAAAACCCTCTTCCCCCACTTAACCCATCTGTGTGTTACAGCCCCACCCTCGCAGAAGACATACATCCTCCACTACCCCCCAAAGTTAGGTCCTGGGCCACAGCTGGGGGACTGGAGCCAGGAGGCAAGGGTCCACAGATGCTGGGATACCGAGCTCTCCAGGGCTGGAGTCTAGGACACTAGGTCTCTTGAAGTCCTGGAGGACCATCATGATGATCCCACTGGGATCTGGAAGTGGCATCCCTGAACCTAGGTGTGGGACTCAAAATATTTAGCCTGATGAACTATCATGAGTAGCTTTTCCTTGGAAACTCCTGCTGTACCCAGGATTCACCCTTTAGTTGCCAGAGTATGTTGATGATGTTGGGGGGGGCGGTTAGATGGGAAGGCTGGAGTGGTGGTCGGATATTGTGGGGAGGATCAGACCCAGGATGCAGCATCAGTTCTGGCAGGGGCAGACAGCAGGGTGCCCTCTCTCAGAGATCATCTCATGTATTTCCCCACTCTCCCTCTCTGTTTCCAAAGCCCAAGTTCCGTTCTCCATCTGACGAGGGTCTTTGGGGGACTGCGGATGAGGTGCAGCTGAGCCCAGGGGTACTGGTCCGCTGTGCCAGTGGGCCACCCCTCCCGCACACCCCAGCCTCCCGCAGCCACCCGAAGCCCCCACCTAACCGCTCACTCAGGTAACAAGGCAGGCTGGGGAACTAGGTGGGCATAGGTGGGGGTAAGGCAGGTCGGGGGAGTGATTTGGGGGCTGATTTTCCCCACCCCATCTCAGAAATTTCAAATGTGGAACCCAGCCCTCGGGAACATGACCAGCCCCCAATGTTGCCCCCCATGAAGGAAAAGATGAAGAGAAAGGTGAGGCCAGCTGTGCTGAGGACTCACACCGCTGATCGGGGCTGGGGATGCCTGGTCGGGGTTGCAGGGCTGAAGACTAATAATGATGACAGGTGACATTTGTTGAGCAACTCCTCTGTGCCAGACCCTGACCTCATGTCTTTACATGGTGTATACCTTCACAGATGGAGATAGATAGCACAGAAATAGATATTGTCCCCCATTTAAAAATGGGGGAAACTGAGGCACAGCGGGGTAAGTAGATTTCGAAGGTCATAAACCTTTGAGGAGGCAGAGGCAGGATATGAACCTTGGCACTCCAGAGTCTTAACCAGGGCACCTTCCTGTCCCCTCCTCTCTTCTGCTGGATGGGCAGCTGCCCTGCCCCTATGGCCCACCCAGGGATGTGCCCTTCTCCTAAAGTTCTTCAATGGCTGCCCTCTCTGGATCCACAGCACGGCGGCCTTGACACACCACTCCACCAAAGGTGAACATTCAGGAGATTCTGAGAGAATATGATGGGGATGGGGAGGGTCCTTAATGGAGGTGCAGATGCAGGGACAAGGGGAGGGTTTTAATGGGAGGGGGAGTTGAGGAGCACTGGCGGGGGCAGAGCTAGGGGTGACAGTTGGGTTTTAAGGATCAAAGATGGGTAGAGTGAAGATGAGTTTGAGAGTGAAAACCAGAAAAATTAGAGTTTGGAGGCCAGGAGTGTCAGATAAGGCAGAAAGGCCAGCGTTTGGGGTACAAGCCTAGGGACAGATGGACCCCATTTACCTCAGTTGGAGGTTAGTGGTAGAGAGGCTAAGATCAGCATATTGGGGTCAGGAGACTTAGGGATGGGAATGTAGCCAAAAGGGAAAGTATTTGGGGATCAAAGATGTGGAGACAAGGTCAGTGAAGGGTAAATGTTAAGGAAACAGTAATAGAATTTACTTTCTGTCACACTGGACAGAAAAAGCTATACGTCAGGGCATCTGAATTTGAGGATCAGTGTTGAGATAGGAGTAGCATTTAGGGAGCAGACTGGTGAGAAGGGGGGATAGAATTTAGAGGGCTATTACGGGAGGCATGTTTAGTGTTGAGGTCAGAATTGAGGAGACAGAGGGTCAGGATTTGTGGGTTCAGAGATGGAAGAATAAGCAGAACGGGGGAGGTCAGAGGCTGGGGACAATGAGACAGGCTCCAGGGGACAGGTCAGGGTTTGAGTTCAGATTTGGGAAAACAGGGACTGGAAATGTCAGTGTTGGAGGCAAGTAGAGAATTGAGGGTCAGGGCTGGGAACAGAGTACCCGTGTTTGGGGTCAGATGAGGGGGCCTGGGAGGTCCTCGATGATGAGGCAGGTCCCAGCTTCTTCATATCTGTTCCTCAAGACCAGCACTTACTCCTGGGAGCTGAGGAAGGCATTTTCATTCTGAACCGAAATGATCAGGAGGCCACGCTGGAGATGGTGAGGGCCAGGCAGCACCGCGGGTGAGCCAAGGGTCGGAGGCTGGAATTGGGTGGTGCTGGGGTCTTACAGGAGTTGTTTCCTCAGTGCTCTGCAGCTCTTTCTAGCCGGACTACCTGGGTATACTCTATCAACAATGTCCTCATGTCTCTCTCAGGTCTGGCTGTGGGTTGGTTGGTATGGGTTGGAGTGGGGGGGTCAGATCTTAAGGAGTCAATGGTCAGGGTGTGGGAGCTATCTGGGCACAGCTGAAAAAACACTTAGGATCCCCTTCCACAGAGCCCACAATTCAAATCCCAGCCACGTTTTCAATGTAGGACTTGGGGCAAGAGACTTTGGCTTCCCAAGCCTCTGTTTCCCCATCTGTAACATGGGGCTCACAATACTGCCACCTCTCAAGTCAGTTTTGAGGTCATTCCTACAATGAGTTTGTCTTTACATTTCTTTGATGGTCATATGACAGTCCTTATCCCACACTTCACTAAACTAGATTGAGCGAGCTGTAGGTTAAAATTTTGTGTCATTGTTTTACAAACGCTTTGTGTAAAAGAATTTCTCATTTGTGAGGAAACACCAAGCCAGATAGGATTTTTGAGCTCATTAATATCACATCCGGGATGAGAAACTTTTACAGAATCTCTAGGTATGTTTCTTCTTAAACTTTTGTAATATGTGTAACTTCACCTGACTGGTTAAGTGTCCATAGTTTCTCATGTGACTACAGGCGCCACTAGGGTTAGGAACGTACTTATTTTACTCACCATTGTTCACCAGAGCCAAGCACACTGCCTGGCCTCTCGTGGGCATTTAAAATATGATAAGTGAGAAGAAAAGAAATACAGGTGCTTGAGATTTAAATGCTTGGGCTTTTCAAAGGGATGGGGCCCAGGGAATGTTTGGGTAAAGCTGGGAGTGTGCAGTTCCCTATAACTTCCTGGTTCCCCTACCTACACACACCCTGCAGGAAAGACCCTCCACCTGTATTCTCATAGCATCCTGGGCCTGCTGGAACGGAAAGAGGCCAGAGCAGGAATCCCCATTGCTCACATCAGTCCCCACTGGCTACTAGTAAGGTCCGAGACCCCAGTGGTTCCACAGACCCCTCTAATATCTGATTCCTGCCCCTACCCCCCACCCACCACACACTCATGCCTACCTTCTTCTGCAGGAAGAACATGGTCTCCACTAAGATCCAGGATACCAAAGGCTGCCAGGCGTGCTGTGTGGGTGAGCGAGAATCTCGTGGATATTCAGAGGGGAGCGGGGCCAGGGGCATGACTTGGACTGTAGCCACTGAAGAGGGTTGCAGAATTAAGGCAGGGTGTCCAGAGCCCGGGGAAAGATGTGTGGCCTTTGGGGGCGCGGGGCAGGGGAGACAGGATTGACCCTAACCCATCCTTCCCCACCTCCACAGCGGAGGGCGCTAGCTCCGGGGGCCCGTTCCTGTGTGGGGCATTGGAGACATCCGTGGTCCTGCTTCAGTGGTAGCAGCCCGTGAAGAAGTTCCTGCTGGTCCGGATAGGGCGCCTGTAAGCACTGGGGACTTTGTCAGGTTCTGTGGCGGGGGCCTTCCACTCTTCTGCTGAGAGCTCTTTGAAGTCGGGCTTCCACCCGAGGTCTCTTCCCAATCTCCCCAAGAGCCTGCTCTCCTGGAGGCTCCTCCTTCTGAGGCCCTCCGGTTCTTTAAGCCCCGCCCTTCGCCCCGGGCCTAATTCTTCTTCAGGCCCTGTGCCCCGCCAGGTCTCTTAGGAGACCCTATTCAGGTTCTTGGAGCCTCTAAGACTTTGGTGCCTCGGAGGCCACGCCCCCTGGGGGGCCCGGCCTTGCTGTCACCAAGGCGGCACGCCCCCTAGTGGAAGCCACGCCCACTCTGAGACCACACCCCTCAACTTCTAAGCCCTCTGAAGCCTCAGCCCCTCAAGTTTCTAGGTGGCACCTCCCAAGACTGAGGGCTCCGGAAATCCTTCGGGAGCCCCAGGCCGATTCTCTTCCAAGGCCCCGCCCCTCACAGGCCCCGCCCCAAACCTCCTCTGAGTCCGCCCCTTCCCGAGCGTCCCGCAGCAGGTGCTCTTCCCGCTACCCACGCCTCTGCCGGTGTTCTCACTGCTGACCGGGCCAGGCTCCGAGCTGCCCGCCGTGTGCATCGGCGTGAGCCCCGGGCAGCCGGCGAACTCGGTGTTCTTCCACGCCGTGCGCTTCGGCGCGCTCTCCTGCTGGCGGGGCGAGATGAGCGCAGGTGAGTGGGACAGGTCCTGGGAGGGGTGAGGCTTATCAGGTTAGCGGCTTTGGGTCTGGGTAGCTGGGCGGTGCTTAACCAGAAGCGTAACTGGGAAGCGGGCTGAACTAAGAGGGGACTGGAGAACGTTGGGTATATATAACTGGTGAGATGGATGACGGGGAGGGGGAGAAGGAGGGTGTGAGGAACTCTGTGATGGGTGGGGTTTAGCCTGCTTGCCTGGGGATACAGAGGATGCCTAGCAGAGTATAGGGGAATGAGGTGGAATTGGACCTTGAACTTCCGCCTCTCCACCGGAGCCCAAGGGACCAGTACAAGTGACTCAGGTCGAGGAAGACAAGCTGATGTTGTTGATGGACGCTACGGACCCTTCTGGCTCTCCCTCACTATTCCTAGATCTCGGATTTCCGACCCCCACTTCATGTAACTCTCAGAAACTCTAACTCCGGTCCTTGCCAGTCTTTCTTTGCTTTTCACACTGAACTTATTGTCTGGTCCCTCAGTAACCTTCTAAGCCTCACTTACTGCTCTTAAAGCTCCCTCTCTATCTCCTTCGAGGGTCTCTGAAGCTGGAGACCCCAGAGGGGGCCCCAGTCCGGGCGCTTCGAACTCCAGAGATCCCTATGACTGAAGCAGTGGAGGCAGTAGGTATGTGCAAGGACGGTAGGGACCAGGGTCCTGGTTGGAGAGTTAAGTGAATTAGAAGGTTGACAGGCACTGATTTCCTCCAAGCTATGGTCGAGGTTCGGCTATAAGCCTTCTGGAAGCATGGAGTGCATGTGTGGGCTCTAGGCTCAGACAAGGGGAGCTCCTGCATCCCAGCACCCACAACCCAGTCCCTCCTTCAAACATCTCATTCTTCAGACGGTTGGGGAGAACTGAGTCAGGGTGTGAAGTCCTGGAGAAGCTTCCTCCAGTCTCAGTTCTGACAGGTCTCCCTTCTCTACCCCAGTGTCTCTTAGGTCCAGAGCTCATGCAGGGCCACTGTGAGACCTTGGGTAAGGGATTTTGCTTCTCTCTGAGCCTCAGTCTCCCAACTATAAAATGGGATCACTACAGAGATATGTGGGTTAAGAGCATGGACCAGACTGCCTGGGTTGGAATCCAGCTCAATGACTTTAGGCATATGACCTAATCTTCCTGTGCCTCACTTTCCTCCTCTGGAAAATGGAATGAAAAATGGTGCTTGGCTCACAGAAAACTATGTGTCAGATTTTGCCCTTAAGCATTTGTATTTTACTTAATCCTTTTGGTCGCCTATCAGGTAGGTATTATGATGTCAAAAGTTGGTAATCTGAGGTGCAGAGAGATTAAATCACTTGCTTGAGGTCACACAGTGGATAAGTGGTGTTAGCAAGACTGATTATTTCTGGACCTGAGGTTTTCGGAGACTACCTCCCTGCTCCCTTTTAGGGAGAGTGGAGGAGTCTTCTAGACACTGACACATGCAACTTTTCCCCCAGCTGCTGCAGGAGCTGAGAGACCCCACCCTCACCTTCCATCTGCTTGGCTCCCCCAGGTATGAGCTTGGGGTAGGGGACAGAGGACTGGGAAGGGGTAGGCTTCTGATGTAGAGAGGGCATCCTGACATGTCCCCAGCCACCTGTATCTTTGGCCTGAACATTCTCTCACTTGGTCTCCCTGCTAGCATCTCTGCCCCCTATAGTCCAATCCCCAACACAGCAGCAGAGGGGGAATTTTTATTTTTTATTTTTATTTTAGCTTTTTATTTTGACATGACTTTTAGACTCTCAGAGAATTTACAAAAATAAAACTAAAAATTCTGTATCCCCTTCACCCAGATTCCTCATATTTTATTTTTAACCACATTTGCTTTTTTCTTCTCTTTCATATACGTTTAGATTTTTTTCTATTTGCATGTGAATTATAGACATGATGACATGATGCCCATTTATCCCTACATACTTCAATATATGTTACCTATACCAAAGCAAGGACATACTCTTACAAACCACAATACAGCTGTCAAAATCAAGGAACTAACACTGAGCTCTCACTGCCTTCTAATTCACACACCCATTCAAGTCTCACCAGTTGTCCCAGTGATGCTCTTCATAACCAAAAATCATACTTTTTTTTTTCTGGTCCAGGACATGACCTAGGACAATGGGTTGCATTTGGGAGTCATGTTTATTAATTCTTGAACCCGAAAAAATTCTTCAGACTTTTCTTTGCATGTCATGACCTTGACAGTTTTGAAGCATATGGGATATTTGTTTTACCAAACGTCCCTCAATTTTGATTGAGGTTTCCAGGTTAGGCGTTTTGGGCAAGAACACCACAGAAATGATGGTGTGTCCTCCTCAGTGCATCAGATCAGGAAGCAGATGTCAGTTTGTCCCATTACAGGCAACGTTACCTTGGTTATTTGGACAAGGTGGAGTCAGCCAAGTTCCCCATTAGAAATTTACACTTTTTTCCTTTGTATTAATAAGTATGTTTTCTGATGATTTGTTGAGATGTTTGTAAATTTGCTATTCCTCATCAGACTTCCACCCACTAGTTTTACCTTTGATGAATCTTGCCTGAGTCTACTATTAGGATGGTTATTAAATGGTGGTTTTCTATTTTTATCACTCCTTCTACATGTATTAGTTAGCATTCTACTGCAAGGAAGAGCTGTCCCTTCTCCACCATGTATGTTTGCATACATGTGTTGGTGTGTTCTTCCAGCATAGTCTCAATAGTTTCCATTTTATTCTATGGGTTGTAATGTATTAGTATCATTATTTAGAGGCACAAATTCTCCCAGTTATAGCCATCGAGAGCCCCTTCAAGGACCTCTTTGAACTTTTGACATGGCACAGGGGTCTTTTAAAATCCAGATCTGACTGTGTCACCCTCCACCTGTTCAACACCCAATCCTGGCCACAGCCCACACAACCATGACTTCTGCTGTCAAGCCCCCTCCCACCTCAAGTCCTTTGCGAAGGCTGTTATCTCTGCTCAGAACACTCTTCCCTCCCCTTTCACCTAGTTCCCTCTTGAACCTCTTTCAGGGCTCCACCATCCACTCTTGGGGGTCTCCTTGGCCGACCAGTTGGTGTGGGATTCATGGCTGTGTGCCTCAAGCTGCTTTGCACTCACGTCATTCAGTGATTCATGTTGGGCTGCTGCTCCAGAATGAGCTCCCCGAGAGCAGGAGCCGTGCCTGCTCACGCACTGCTGAAGCCCAGCATTGTGCTGGCACACACTCTGTAGACTCCATTGTGAATGTATGAATGAATGAATGAATGAATGAACAAATGAATGAGTAAACTGATTTTTCTCTTCCTTCCCCAGGCCTGTGGTAGTGGAGACACGCCCAGCAGATGATCCTACTTCTCCCAGCAACCTCTATATCCAGAAATGAGTCCCTGGGATTGGGGGTGGAGGTGTTAGGAATCAGTCACTACCCCCCCTCCCCTCCCCAGTGGACACAGTATAGTGGTCATGACATGCCTGTGTCTCCCAATAAACGTGATTTTAACCTCTGCTGTCATCTTGGATTTCTGTGGTGAGGGGAGGAGGGCCGAATTCCTGGATGCCTACTGACCCCCCCCCCCAAATTCAACGATCCAGTACAACATCAGGGATGTAGCACAGACTTTATTTCTACAGCACATGGTCACCTCTCCCCCAGCGGCCTTGGGTGGAGGGATTTGGGGACTAAGGGGCTTGCTGTAAGAATACGGCACTTGAAGTGTGAGTGAAGGGCCAGCTGTGGGTGTCTCAGCTAAGCTGGTCCTCATACTGCTTGCGGAAACAATCACCAGCAGGGAAGAAATCCCAACATCTCTCTTGGTACATCTTCCAGACATAAGACTCCTAGGTGTTGGGGTTTGGGAAGAGTTGGTTGGTCACATGTTCAAATGCTTTATATGATCTGACCTTTTTACTGCCACCTGCTGATTGAACTTTTATTAAAATTCTCCATGTCCTTGCCCATTTTTCTCCCATTAACACACCCTTACCTGACCCGTGTGTTCTGTCTCATCCTTGTTTATCAGACACATCAGGGAATACCTGGGGTTGGAATGGCAGTGGGAGACAGGTCATAACCAGCCTTACTTACCTTCTCCTGATTGGCTGGCTGAGAACCCACCCACATGGATTCCACACCCCTTTTCCTAACTGACCAAAGCCCGGTATCCCCTCCCCGGATGTTGCCGGCCATTTCCACACCCTCCTGATTGGCCAGCGGGCCCACGCTGACATGTAATTGGCCAGGTTGTGCTCCTCTAGCATGTGGGTCTCGAAACCATGCGGTGTCGTATCAAAGTAGTCGCTGCCGATGCCGATGCCACAGATGAAGCCCTTGGTCTGCGGGTGGCACGAACATCAGAGTCGAGGCCCATTTGACCCCCCCAGGGTCCTGTAATCCCTCTGGATCGCCCCCTGATATGACCTACCTCCATATCTTCCCTCACTTGCTCTTTTTGGTCTCGGAGCTCACCAAAAGCGTCAATGATCAGACCTGGGGAGGCAGGGTGCAAGTCAGTGCCTAATCTCTGACCAAATTCAGACTGCTCCTTCTTCTGGCTACCCCCTTCTGAGCCTTGCCTCCCATTCCCTAATCTCTCATCTCCCTAATCTCACCCTGATGCTTAAAAATAATACCTAGCATTTATTGAGCACTTACCATGAGACCCTTACTACCTATGAATTTACTTAATTCTCACAATGACCCTATAAGACTAGTATAATTAATATCCCCATTTTACAGATGGAGAAACTGAGGTTTCTCCTCTTCTGAGGTCTCCTCTTCCTCTCCAAGTTCACTTCAGAAAGAAAAATGGGAGGAAAATACTTAAGGGCTAATCGTGTATGTAAATTAAGGAGGACCACGGGGGTGCGGGGGGGGGCGGGAGATTGTGAAACAGCACAAGTTTTTTTTGTTGTTAAATTTGTTGTTGAAGTCTACTCAATTTACAATGCTAGTTTCAGGTGTACAGCAAAGCAATTCAGTTACACATACATAGATATTTTCTTTCCCATTATAGGTTATTAGAAGAAGTTGACTATAGTTCCCTGTGCTGTGCAGTGGGTCCTTGTTGTTTATCTATTTTAAATACAGTGATACATACCTGCTAGCCCCCAGCCATGCTCTGTTAAAAAGGCAGTTTGATACAGTGGAGCCATCACCAGCATTCAGGCAGCCCTCTCGGCAGAATCTGGGTGACTCCAGTTACGTTACCACTGTCTCAGAGTCTCCATGGCCAAAGTAGAGAACTCTGTAATAAAAGGTGTTGGCATTGTAATTTTAAGAAAGCATGCATCTATCTTGGCTTTTAAAAAAAATCTGAAAAATAAGAAGCCTTGAAATTCCTTACAATGGCACACATTAGGCAAGCTCCCGAACCAACCATCACATCCTAATCAGAGGAAAAGTAACAAAACATGAAGCAGTATCATATTAAATTGTTACACTCTTTTCTTTTTTTTTTTTTTAAACAGAAGTCATGAGGATGGTACACAGGACCTCCTTCATGCTAAGCATACACTACCACTGAGCTATACCCTCCCCCTAAATTGTTACATTTTTGACAAATAATTTTCAGGAATTTAACCATAAGGCCTAATGAATGAAGGTCTCGTTATCCTCACTTCTTCCCTAGGTACTAACCCACTTTGGTGTGTTCTCAACTGGAGGAGCGTGAACAGCCCCCACAGTGGATCCCAGCCCCTCCACACCATGGTACCCACCGCTCTGCCAGCAGCCCGTTTGGAAGTCACTGTTACAGAAATGGCACATCTGTTCTGTGTGGCCTCGGTATGCCTTTGTCTCTGGAGGGACTCCACGTGCCTCTGCCGGGCTCCCTGGGGGTGGCAGCCTCACAGCTGCACACACTCTGCAGGGGAGGTCTCAACCCCCCCTCCCCACCTTCCTCCAGAGCCCAGGGGTGATGTTGCACAGGTAATATCATCCTCTGAGCAGCTCCAGGTGTTCATGCAAGTGCTTGTTCTGGACACACGGATGCTGGCAACGTGCCTGGTCCAGAGGAAGCCCCTAACCACCACCCGGGTGAAATCCCCTAGGATTGTTGGGTGAACTGAGGACCGCTCCACTGCTGGCAACGTCAAGACCTGGCTGTTGTCCCTCCAGCGTCCAAACTATCAATGTAAGTCTGCCAACTTTTAGTTCTGCATGGTTCTGGAGACAACACGTTCTGCATTTACTGATTTTATTTAATCTGACTGATGCTGTGACCTGCTAGTCAGTCCACCTGAGGTGGGGCCCTGCACCAAATGCTGTCAGGTCCGTCCCCATTGGAATCCACACCCTCTGGGGTAAAGAGCTCTGGGGGGCCTTTCCTTTGCAGAGACCACGTATAAAGCTAGGTGACAGACACCTCCACGAGCACTCAGCCCCAGGACAACCTCCCCCGCCCCCGGCACATGCTGCGTCCCCGTGGAGCTCCAGGCATTACCACCGTGACGTTCAAGTCCCTTCTCAGAAAACCGTGCTGCGCTCTCGAAGGAAGATTTCAGTGGGACTTTGAGGGTCCATATGCCCCTGGTGGCCAGATGAATTGGTTTAATTAAGAGGACCTGCGGGCTCTTCCCAGAGCTCTTATATAAGTTACAGAGCAGCACATGGGCCTGGAGGTGTCACCATAGCCACAGGCATCGGGGAAGCTAAAATCCCGCCTCACCCTTGCCACTCAGACCCCCAACTGCCTTTAGTGGCCACAAGGGCGGGCACCTCTGAGTTCACGTTTCCTGGTTCTCTCCCTCCTCCTCAAGGATCTACTTTGCTTCCTGGGGAGGCGTTTGTCCTGCTCCCTAAGAGTCTGAGTCACCACTAAGTTCATGCCGATGTTAGGGTCTCGTCTTGTGAGGCCTGGCTTTGCACGGCTGCCGCAGCAGAGGACAAGCCCTCCTCCCCCTCCTGGGGTCTCCGGCTAAGAAGTAAACGCACAGAAGACAGATGAGCAAGGAGAAAAGCGTGGCAGGTGTGCTGAGGCTTTCCACGTACACAGGGCCCTTCACAGGAGGATGAATTCCTAACGGAGCGGCCAGAGCAGGAAGACTTTATACCTTTTAGATAAAGAAACAGTAAACATGTGAAGGCTTGGAGGCTGGAGGGGCTCAGGCGGGGGCAGTGAATGGTGGAGAGCTGTGTCCTGTTGTCCTCTGTCCCCAGGTCTGGGAGTCGGCAGGGCAGGGCTGGCTCCTCCTTTCAGGGAGGAGGTGGGGGACAGGTCCCAGTGGCTGCCCTCCTGCTGTTGCTCACCTGGCTCCTCCAGCTAGGATGTTTGACGTGTCAAGGTGCCGTGCTTGGGGGAACCTCCCAGGGCCCCCCGAGCTCCTGCAGGGGCACCTCTGCTCCCTGGGGGACTGTCAGGTGAGAGCGGGTGTGTTCCCTGCCATGCAGCAGAGGCTCCCCACCTGGCCAGTTCCTCTCCCGACTGAGCACTCTGGGGCAAGAGCCGTCAGCCAGTCAAGAGACCACCTGTAAGTGAGGGTAGCAGAGGAAGGGAGACAAAGACCATTGCTGTCTGCCCTGGACCCACCCACTCCCGGTTATCGGAGGAGTGCTTTTCCTTTTCCTGAGTAAATCCTGTGAAATCTTTTGCTGCACAACGCTGTCTCCTGTCTGTTATCTTATCTTTCAGGTGTGACAAGAGCTGGGGTCTTTTCCCTTTCCCTTTTGGGGTAACAGTTCCATGAGTCCCAAGAGAGAAGGCAGGAAGAGGAACAGATTTAACTGGAACCGAGGGGGCAGAGGCTCCTTGGAAAGAGGCAGTGGCTAAAGCCTTCCCAGTGTTGGAGAGTGGTGAGTGGACCATGGACTGAAAGAGTATTGCCCGGATTTCCAGTCACTGGGGCATCCCCGGTGACCTCAGAGCAGGTTCAGGGTAGCTCCAGAGGAAAGGGGCCTGAGGACTTGGAGGAGTGAGGAGGTGTAGACATACAGTGTAGACAAGAGGGAATCGGGCCAAAAAGAGGAGGCGTGAGATGGAGTGGGAGACCGTTTAGTTTTAAATGGAAGTGACCTGAGACTGTTAGAGGGTGAACAGCAGTCCCTGTGCTGATGGAACAGAGGCGAAGACACAAGACTGAGGAGCAAGGAACTGAGAAGTTGGAGCAGAAACCCAGCCCCGTCATGGGGTTACTTGGTTTGGGTCTGGGTGGTGCCTGGTGTACCCTTCTCAGACTCTGAGAATTGCAGATGGAGTCACCCTAAAGTTGAGAGGGGGCTGAGAACAGAGGCATCCTGTCATCAGAAAGGACTTGAGGAGACTAGAAAGTTCTGGAAGGCTGGAGCCATCATTGTAGGATTAGGGCGGGAAGGGAAAGTGTGATACCCACTCCGCCGAATTAAAGAGGACACGTGGATCTAGACCCCAGTCGCGATGCGTGGTGCCTGCAACCTGACTGTCGAGGTTCAAGGGTCTGTTTCTTGTGACTATAAAACAACAGAACTGGTGGAACCTAGTCCTTTACTGACTTTGATGGTGCGTGCTAACCTACAAAACTGGTGGACTTCTAAGTGCTAATTTCACAATTATGTCCTTCCCACCCCTCCCCCCGCCCCCACAGGATGCTGAGTATGCATATTTCAACTTCCCTGAACTTCTCCCTCTGAAGAGGGCTTTAATTCTCCACCTAGAGCACAATACCACCGTCGACGTTCGAACAACCTTTTCTGGGTGCTTGTCGCAGGAGTGGCAGACTTTCCTGGAGGACAGTTACCCGTATTTCCTGATAGTGGAGGATGAAGGCCTGAACCACCTCCAGACACACCTCTTCAACTTCTTAATCATTCAGTCTTGGGCGATGAAGGTCAATGCTGTGCTCTCCTCGGGCCAGGTGTCCGACTTCCTACGACTTTATGGTATTTCATGCCAAGCAAGCACAAGAACCAGATGTTTTTCCAGAAGGTAATTTGCATCTCAAAGACAGGCTTCTGGAATGTCACAGAATTTTCCAAATTACTTGACTCAGTTTTATTTCTGCCTCTCCTATGGGAATTATCACCAGTCTCACAGAGAGGTATAGAGAAGTAGTAATAATGATGATTGTAACCCTAAATGCAGCCCTTTACTGGGCACGTGCGGCCATGACAGGAGTTAGTGTGTGGTCCTTCCAGAGAGCCATTTTATTTACCGTTTGCAGCAGCCCCGTGAGGGAGGGTCAGGGTCACAGGTAAGTAGTCTGCTCACTGTCAACACACAGTGGGTCTGAGGAGAGGCCTCTGACCTCCCTGCCTGCATATGCTCCCCTGTGGTGTGGGGTGCTGGAGCCACAGATGAGTGAAATGATGGTTAACTCAGCAGCTTTTCATGAGACAACCATGGAGAGAGTTGAGGAGGAAGGAAAAGAAGTGAAATATGTTTATTTAATAATAAATCATTAATAGAGCTTTCAAAGTATTGAGAATTTTAATTCCGTGATCTTACTATTTTGCTGTATCAGTATAATTAGTAATTACTGTACTGAACTTTTGGGAGTCAAAAATGCTCACCAGTTTTATAAATAAATCTGGTTTCTGTTTAATTTTCGCTGCTTAGAACAAATTTAGAATGTGAGGATGACTCTTATTTCATCAAAATGATTTTTGAGTTAGTTAACACTTTTCACTTTTTGAGTTTGGGGTCACACCCCTCATGATATTGGGGACATCTGGATGGTTGTAATGAAGTATAAGATAGAACTCCAATCATTAAACCATTTCCAACTCGAGGTGCCCTCTGTGAGCAGAAACAGACCTGGGACTTGTTTCTGTATTGAGAGGAGGTCCTGTAATCCACTCACCCTTTTTTACTCTGTGAGAGCGTTTTTTGAATTTGAGTTTGAAATGTCCCTACAAGTTTCCTTCCCAATCTATCCTTCAGGAAAACTTTTTTTTAATGGAGGGTTTTATTTCTGGTAAAATAATTTATTTCCTAATTTACTGAACTCTCACCCTAGAGAGGATCTTTCACTTTCATTCTGAGGACCATGTAAAATGCTGAAGAAGATGCAGTGTATGTTGATAATGGTAGTTACTGGGGAGGGGGGAGTGTTACGCTTTTCTCTGTGTGTATGTTTGAAATTTTTCCTAATAAGACACAGTGCATTACATGAGTACAGTGTTTCTTTTTCAGATGTTGAAAGCGTTCTAAAATTACATTATGGTGATGATTGCACAACTCTGTAAATTTACCAAAAGTCATTGATTTGTACCCTTAAAGTGAGTAAATTTTGTGTCATGTTAATTATACCTTCATAAAGCTGTTAAAAAAATAAAATGGACCAAATTCCCAGACAAAAATTGATTTGACAAAGACAAAATAGTGCTGTTTGGCAGACTTGAAAAGCACTGTTGATGATATATAATTACTTTAGTGTATTTTTTAATTTAGAAATATATTGTAACAATTATATCTTTAATATATGATTGTCTATAGTTGGAAAGTAATGTGACACTTTATTTATGACAATTTATGTGACTTGCCTATCTTTTACAGAATAAGAATAACATTGAAAATGCTTATAAAACCCTGATGAAGAAATTGGAAGAATGTCGACTTTTAGCATTGGGACATCTTTTTGGAAATTTTAAATGGGAAAATATGATGGAAGAGGTACTGAAACTTTAAAAAAAACCTCTTGACTTGAACTGTTTAATGACAAAAAAAAGATGCAAAAGTAGTACAGGGTCCCCACTTGCCCCTCCCCCAGCTTCCCTGCATGTTAGCACCTGGTGTGACCACGTGCACCTGTCCAGCCAGGGTGTTAGTGTCAGTGTAACAATATTAACTAAGCTCAGACATTATTTGTATTTCACTTACATTTGCACTGATGTCCTTTTTACAGACAAAAGGAACTAAACTGAGAAACATATTAGCAACAGAATTTAATAGACCACTTTTTCTGATTATCAAAAAATTCCTCACAAATTTTATTTTTTAGTGGGTGCTAGTATTTCTCTAATGTCTGGCATTTAAATTGTTTGAAAATTGGCTCTAACAAAGAACTCCACAATTACGAATATATGTACGTATATGCGTAACTGGGACATTGTGCTGTACGCCAGAAATTGACACATTGTAACTGACTGTACTTCAATAAGAAAAAAAAAGAACTCTGTGATGAACATCTTGATGCCTAAATCTTGGTACATATTTTGTGGTATTTACCTAACCTAGATACCTAGAACTTGAGTAGTCAATTAAAAGTATCAACATATTTAATGATAATCTTATGTTTTACTAAATAGCTTTGCAGTAACTCTGTACCTATTTATATTGTTATCAATAAAGTAAAAGAGAAATGACATGTCATATGATTTCCAGTGCTATTATCATTAAGATATACTTTGCAAACTTGGAAGTAAAAAATATGCTAATTGTTCATTTTGTTACTTAAGAGGTTAACACTTTTATTTTTATTTGTATTTCTTTGGTGAATTATCTGCTCATCTCTTACTAAAGGCTTAGTTGTTTTCTTATTGATTTATAGGAGCTTCCTATGTATTGAAGTTTTTAATAATTTCACTGAAATACTTTTTATTTTCTCATGGTAAATTTTATTGCTTTAGATAGGAATGGTTATAGTTTCATGTCATCACATGTGTTCTTTGTATTTCTTCCAGTGAGATCACTTATGATTGAAACTGTTTTCCTGAACATCCTGGTATTTTACAATTTCCTTCTGTGACTGGCACGTGAAATGATTTCTCCGCTTAAGGAGCTGTGGCCGGAAGGGTCTGACATTCGACGAGTTCTTTGTGTCACTTCATGCTCGTTGTTCTTGAGTTTGTACCACAGCGTCTTAGAGAATAGGTCGCAGACCCCCGCTGCTCAGAAAACTAACACCCAACAGGTGCGATCATTATTTTACTGTGAAATACAACACCATGGTTCTCCATGTTTGAAATTTTATTGATTTTCATTTCCCCAATTCATTTGATTGACTTTATTCCTCTAATTTATATGAACTTCCAAAAAAGGGGTGGGGGAGGCGATAGAATTTGTTTCTAAGACTCATCGATGGTGCCGTTACACGATTTGGTGTTTTACTTTGCACGTTTCCCTTAGTCCACGTCTAGTCAAATCTGTCCAGTCCTCCCCGGAAGAAAGGAGCTGGCACTGGTGAGAGCTGGCCATCGTCCAAGGTTCGGGTCTCCTCACACCCCTTCTGCCCTTAAATCCTCACAGTAGCATTTTTAGGGGGCGCTGTCATTCTTATTTCCCGGATGGGCACGCTGAGGTTCAGCGGGTCCGGGGAGCAGTCCTCAAACCGAACTGTTAAATGCGGTGTGGCGTGAACCCAGGGCTGTCTCGTCCCGGTTCCGCTGGTCCTGGAAGCGGCAATCCTGCCTCCCGTCCTCGCCGGGGAGACACGGAAGGGCCGAGCCTTCCCTGGCTGAGAGGCCGCCGCGGCTTCGCTGTCCTGCTGAGCAGCCGTCCCTGCGCTGCGCACACGCGCTCACACACGGGTCCCCCTGCTGCCGTGGAAGATTCTCACTAAGGAAAAACGAAGTTTTGTCTCTTTCTTCCGCAGTTTCAGAAATGAGCGGGACTCACCGTGCTTCTCTTGCGTCCTTTGTGTGAGTCGTGTCCTGGTGGCGCGTCCCCACGGGGCTAGGCGGGTCATCTTAGGTACCACCCAAGTGACCTACACCCAGTGTCTCTGGAGCGGCTCATCCTTAGGCCCGTCTCGCTCCAGGGAGGCGCTGCACCCTCTGCGTCTGGGGCCCCGAAACCCGCGGGCACGGGAGGTGGCCAGGTTACATGCGCCCCCGCCTTTCCTTCTTCGGCCGGGGACGCATTCCCAGCCGCGCCGCGTTCAGCGCCAGCTGTACACATGAGGGAGGCCGGGGGAGAGGACAGCCTCGGGGAGGGCTCCTGAGCCCGGGCCGCTCGGCAGCCGCGCTTCACCAGGACAGCCCGCACCCGGGACGTGGGGAGACCGGCCTGCTCAGAACCGGGGCGTCAGTGCGTGACGGCCGCCCGCGGGGAGCAGCTCGTGGGCTGCCCAGGCGTCGCGCAGCATCACGCAGGGTCCTTCAGTCTCACGCAGGGTCACGCAGCGTCCTGCCGCGTCCTTCAGCCTCACGCAGGGTCACGCAGGGTCACGCAGCCTCTCACAGCCCCACGCAGCCCCACGCAGCGTCGCGCGGCGTTGCTCGGCCGCGGGTCCCTGACGCGCTCTGTGGTTCGTGCAGGGGGAACGCCGCGGCCCGCCCCTGAGGGAGGCGGAGGACCTGTGCAGGCTGCGCTGTCTCGCTGCGGTTTTCCTGCTCCGCGTGCCTCTTCCCCAGAGAGCCCGCACCAGAGTCGTGGCTTCCTGCTGGACCGAGGAAATTCAGACCGCCTTACAGATGGTGAGTGGACGCTCGGCCAGGGGGCCTTGTCTCTGGTGTGTGGGAGCCACGTCAGCGCGGGCGCCTGAAAGGGTCAGTGGCCTGGTCAGTCCCTTCCGAACTCCAGCAGCTGTGTTTACGGTAGGACCGGCCGCGCGCCGTCTCCAGCCTGAGGGGACCATCTCTCCCACTCCGCCTGCGTCAGGGCCGGGGTCGGGTCAGGCCCAGGGTCAGGGTTGGAGCCGGGGCCGGGGCCGGGGTCAGGGCCAGGGCTGGGGCGAGGGCCAGGGTCAGGGTCAGGGTCAGGGTTGGGGCGGGGGCCGGGTCAGGACTGGGGGCCAGGGCCAGGGCTCCTGGCCCTGTCCCCTGCGCTGCGCAGCCGGCCTGTCTGCGGGGGCGTCTGCTTCTTGCTCCTTCTTCAGCCCGAGCCCCATCCGTGGCCTTTCCCTCATCTCCTGTCCCTGGAGTGTGCGTCCCTGAATAAATCTTCACTCAAAAAAAAAAAAAAAAAAAGAAAGAAAGAAAAAGAAGAAAAATTAGGGTTTTGTGATGTCAACTGGGAGAGAACAATGACCGTCGTGTTCTGCTCTTGAGAGCCGTTGAGGAAAGCAGTCTGATTGTTTATTATTTTCGTCCAGTATTGAGGATATTTAGGGAAAATATGTTGACTTGAAAAAAATAGCGAAAGAAAACCTTACCCAGGAGCCCACGCAAATCAGTGCTGGTCACCATTGATGTTTCAGTTTATTCTTTTTGGTGTAAATGCGTAGGTTTTTCTCTGTTATGTGTAATTGTTTCTAACATTGGGACTATACATAGTTATAGGTAAAGATATATATATATAATGTATAGTCTATACTTTTTTTCTTTCCACGTGTTTTCCCAGTTTCTCCCTCACTCCACTCATTCTGTGGTGGCTATTGGCTGTTTTCGATGGACACAGCGCGGTCTGGGAAGTGAAGAGGGCGTTTGCTGTGTTATAGGTGCTGCTGCTCCCGGGTTCTTCGTGTGTGAGTCTTTCCCTTTGATCTGGGGACTCCATGCCCAGAAATGGGATTAGCAGACCTTTTTTACGGATCTTGACACTTAGAATCCAAGTGCTCAGGGAGAGTACTTTAGAACCAGTCAGTTAGGAAGCCAGTCCACAGGTGTCGACCCACCGCACACGCTTTGCATGAGTCCTAGGGAGGAAACTGAGAACCTAGTCCCCCCACCCCCAGCACTGTCATAGAGCCCTGTTTTGCGGGGGAGACAGATACTGAATTTTTAAAATTTACATTAAGGAGGAACTGCAGGATGCTTTAGTACCTGATAATGAGAAGACTCCACTCAGTCTGAGAAGGATGGCTTCTCCTAAGAAATAAAGAAGTCAGGTAACCCAAGTCTGTTGGTTTGGGCTGGTTTCACTGGTGGTGCCTCAGTGATGTCTGCTGTGGCAGCTCATGGCGTGTGTGGGCAGCACTTCCAGTCCAGTTGTGGAGGGGTGGGCCTGGGTCTGCAGTCATGAGCACTTCCAGGGGACACAGGATCATGTGCTTCTACTGGTGTCCAGTGAAAGTACGTTCCTGTGTCCCAGAGCCCACTGGGGAACCCTTTCCTTGGCATTTTCCATCAGGAAGAGGCAGACTGTGGTTCACTAAAGGGATAGAGATCCTGTCTTTAGCACCTGTTTAATTCACTTCAGGCATCTTAGTGTAAGTCATGCCAGGGCAGTACGCTGAGCCTAGGGATACTCTACGTCAGACACTGAAATAATATGATACAGCGTCAACAATGTTGTGCTATGAGTTTTGCTGTAAATTTACTTTCGAGAAATACTTAATTTTTTTGCCAACTTTGTGTCGGTTGAATTACATGTACTCAACTACTGAATGGTATGTATATATTAATTGTGGTATTGATTTACAGATGTAAAGGAGTGCTCTGTATGTGTAATTTTCACTTACCTGAGTTTCATAAACAGTTTTTTAATGCACAGTGGGTATTAAATGAAAAGAATAGTACAGAGTCTTTCTAAATGATGGGATGTTCTTGGGGGACCCTGCAGGACATGCTCAGTGGTCTTGGCTGGTAGAAAACATCGTTCTTTAACTAGAGTGGTGTGGATGGCCAGATATGTGGGAAGAGCACTGTATATTCCGTGCCTGTGTTAAGTGTGTCCTTGACCTCTGTTACCTCATTCAGACAACACTCCTCATATGTCCTCATTTTATGAATGAAAACCTGGGCTCAGGAAGGCTGAGTGGCCCCTTAGTGGGCAGCTAACAAATGACCAGGTTGAGGTCCTGTTTCATCTTAAGCCTATGCCCTCCCACGCCCTCTGCTCTCCCCACATGTTGGGAGCAGCTGATGATCCCTCACCCCTCCTCTGGTCTCCCCCTTCTCTGAGCTTCACTTGGGGGGCACTGGCACCAGGAAGCATAACTTCAGGGAGCCTCAGACATTTTGGCAGTAAAAGGCATATTCTGAGGTCTCTGGAGAAACTGAGCAGCTCAGCAAACTGCAGGGAGGGTTTCATGTTTGCTCCAGTCTTGATACTTGAAGGCCACTTGTGGTACCTGTCAGATGGAGTGAGTAAAGTCGGGGACTTCTGGTGTTCTGTTCTCACACATTACTGCTGACTCAGTGGTGGGATGGGGAAGGACCTGTGGCCTGGGGGTGGGGACAGACCTCACGTGCGTGGTTCCCAAAGTAGGGTCCCCTGACCAACAGTATCAGCATCACCTGGGACCTTGTTAAAAGTACAGATTCCTGGGTCCACCCAGACCCATGGGATCAATCTCTCTGGATGGTGCCCAGCAATCTGTCATATTTAATAACCTTTCCAGGTGAGGCTTATGCTGCATTTTGAGAATCACTGCTCCGTGGCTCTAAGGAAATCTCCTCAGTTTTTATTTGTAGATAAAACTACAGTTGAGGTGGGAGGTCCCTGCCTTTTTGGTATGTATGATTTAATCAGGAACCACAGGTAGCCGTTCTGAGTTACCTGGTTGGAGCAGAGCTGCCCAGCGCAGTAGCCAGCAGCCATAAGTGGACAGTGGGCACTTGAGATGTGGATAAGTCTAAAAGAGACACCATATTTCAAAAACTTAGTGTGAAAAACACATAAGCTGTTCTGTTAATATTTTTATATTTATTACACATTGAAATGATAATATTTTGGATATGTTGGGTTGAATGAAATAAGTTAAAATGAATTTCAGCTTGTTTCTTTTATAATGTGACATCCAGAAGATTTGAAATAACATTTACAACTTGCCTGTTTGCCTGTGTTACACTTCTGTTGGGTTACTCTGGATGCGGTGCCACATTGATCGAGATGACAGGAGAGCCTGAGTGTTTTATCAGTAAAGGAGTTTAGTGCAGAGAGCTGGCTTTTTTTCCCCTCTGAACCGAACTCTAACACTGACGAAAGGATGACTCCACTCACTCAGAGAAGTTACTGAACTCTTGTCTGCCTTGCTCTGTGCTAAGCATGCTCGGGGAGACATCCTGCCTGTGACTGGTGGGGGGACAGATGCACTTCTGTTAACTCTGTGGCTGCACAATGATGTAGGCTAATGGGAATCTTTGAGTTTGAAGGTTTCAGCATCTTCTAGATCCCTGAATGATCAAATGCTCCTTATTTTTTTTAATGCTCTTTTGACCTGGAAATAAAATGGAAAACATTAAATCCTAAGTAAATATTGTACATTTGAAAGCAATGTTTCTGTAGTCTTGGATTTGTGGGTTACAGTAGGAGAAAAAAATGTATTAGGCATGAAATACAGATTTCTATGATTCAGAATACAGAACTATGATGAATTCATTTTTTGGTTAGTTTGATTTTATTTTAGCTTTAACCTTGCAAGGTATAAAGCACTCATCATTAACCAGCCCAGAAGGGCTCACATCAGTAAGAAAAGGAGGAGCCTGGCTACCTTAGCCTGCGTGTTCAAGACCATGTTAGAGTTTACTGCTAATGTAAAAATTGTCAATAACTTGGTTTTATTTCCAATTTTCAGAAAAACTGGTGTGACTATTTCATCCTAAGTAATATAAATGTTTTTGAATTTTGGAATCTGAATTTAACTCACCTTTCTGACTTAAGTGATGAGCTTTTGTTGAAAAATATAGCATTTTACAATGAAGAAGAAAATGTTCAAGGTACCACCTTAGTATATTATAATAAGTATACTTTTATCCAGAGGTAGACCTTATAAAGGATTTAAAACTTCAAAATCATTTTTCTATACTTCCAACATATAACATAGCAGTCATCGTCTTTCCACTGTTTGTTTATACATGTATATAAGTTTTACTTAGTTGCAATCAGAGTGAATGTATTTTAAAACATTTTTAACTTAATATTACTCCACAAGTATTGTTACAAACAATATGTGTTTGGGAAATTGGCATTTCTAGGTAACAGTTGAATTTTCTGTTTAAATACATGCATAACATTTTTTCATAACATTAATGGAATCATTCTACTACTATTAGATATTTAGGGAATTTAAAATTTTTTCCAAAGATAAAGCTGATATATATATATATATATATATATATACACATGTATTATATGTTATATGTAATTAATTTTCTTTTCTTTGCATCATTTTATGAGAATAAATGTTGTTTATTAATAGTAAAAGAAAAATAAGACACATTTTAAGAGAAGTATAACTAATTGAGCATTACTAATTGAGTACTGTGAATCAACAGTACTGTGAAGCAGCATTACTAATTGAGCAAAACCACTAAGTTTTGGTTCCTACATATTGCAAACACTGGAATGAGTTAGCTACAAATATATTTAGCAATTCTTTACAAACATTCTAACTTTTGAAAACTCATAGTTTTTATTCTGTTTTATTGATTGTAAAGCTATGTGTGACATAACATTTCTTACTACCTTGAAGAATATTTAGGTGTTCACCATCTGTTATTGTTAGTTAAGATAGTTATAATTTTAATACTTAGTTATCAAATAGGGGAACAAGATAAATTTTAAGGTGTGCAGTCTCACAGGCAACACTAGGGATCATTTTCCTTTAGGTTCAGTTTGGAACTCACTGAAAATGTCACTGTTTGACAAGTATTTTAGAGTTCTATGACTTTAGTCAAAGTAAGTGCATCCGTGTATGTGTGAATGACTTTTAGTACTTACCACTTTTAACTCTTATATAGGTCTACATTTGAATTTGGGAAATGTCATTACGAAGGATTATGAACACCTCTGGGATACTGTATCAAAGTTGGCCTGAAAGTTTGATGTTGGAAAGCCATTTCCTCTGAGAACAACAAAACTTCCTTTTCTTAAAAAGGCTCCATCACCGATCAAAGGTAAGAGATCGCTGAATTAATTTGAAAGAAAAGCCTCATCCCTCTGAAAATGTTTTGAAACATTTGAACGTTGTTAACTAAATGTTGCAGGTACAAGTATTTTCCTGGTGCTGTGCATTTTCACAATAAATTACCTATATTGTCATATCCTTGGGGCAATAATACTTTGAGTGTAATTTTGAAGTTTTATGTTTTGCTTGTAACTAATATTGCTGTCAATTTTTAAAAAAGCAAGATACATGTGATTTCCATTTCTGTCAGTATGAAAGTGTTAGTAAGTGAAATGCTGGATAAAAGACACCAAACATCTTTGTATAAAATCGTAACTGAGCTCAAAACAATAGGAGGGAAATCTCAGGAGCCAACAAATGAAGGAAGAGATAGATCTGCAGATCACTCTGAGAATTTCTAATTATAGGTCTGCTCTCCCAGGAATCTGGGTTTTGGTTTACTCTGTTATCAGGGTCAGGACCACGCTAAGCCAGAAAATAACCTTAAAGTGATCAAAGGAATCTGGCACATTCTCCATAGAAGAGCAACACGATAAACCCTGGTTTTACAGGATTATCTGTGAAATGTGAGTGTAAACACAAATTTATAAAACAGCAGAAGAAATAAGTCCCAAGAGAAACAAGAAGTTACAGAAATGGAACTCTTAAGTCCTTCAGGTTTTGTAATTATCCAAAGTAGAATGTACTATATGTGTGTTTAAAAATGTTTAAAGAAATAAAATAGGAAATTTGAAATGTGAGAAAATAACAACACGATGCAAAACATTTCATTCACTTTGTAAAGTAGCCAAAGTTGTAGAAATGAAAATACTGTCAGTGGATAGGTTCGAAGCTGACGGGATTTTGCCAAAGAGAGAATTTGTGAACTAGAAGTAGGTCACAAAAATTACATGTACAAATAGAGATGACACAGTGTATGCCTTAAATTTACACAATGTTGTATGTCAGTTATATCCCAATAAAGCTGGAAAACATTTGAAAATAACCAAAACAAGCAAAAAAAATAGATACAAAAAATTATAAAATACAAGTTATATCTTCCATGTCTTCATGGAATGAAGCACACTAATATTCGCATTACAGGGGTCCCAGAAAGAGAAGAGAGAGAGAAAGGACCTGAGGAAATTTTTGAAGAAATAATAACCGAAAACTTACCCAACTTTGTAGAGGAAACAGTCACCCAAGTCCAAGAATTGCAGAGTTGCACACAGGATCAATCCAAAGAGGAACACACCAAGGCACGTAGTAATCAAATTGACAAAAGGAGAAAATATTAAAATTAAAATGACTAAAATTAAAAGACTGACCATAGCAAGTGTTGGCAAGCTGTGAAGCAGCACTACTGGTGGAATGCAGAATAACACAATACTAGGCTTCTACCTAATAGAAATGAAAACATTTTGTCCAAAGACTTGTACATAACTGTTCATGGTGGCTTTCTTTGTGATAGACATTATCAACTAGAAAACACGTTTATATAACCATGCAATGGAATATAACAACAATGAAAAGGACTGAATACAGACCTAATAACTACATGAGTGAATTTCTAAATAATAATGCTGAGTGGAAGAAGCCAGAGAATAGATTATTCCATTTATATAAAGTTCTTGAAAATGCAAACTAATCTATAGTTACAGAAATCATATCAGTGGTTTATTTCTGGACAGGGTCTAGATGTGGAGGGAAGAGAGAGATTATAAAGACACACAAGAAACCCTTTGAAGATGGTGTTTATATTTATTTTCTTGTTTGTGGTAAAGGTTTTGTGAATATATACATATGTCAAAACATCAAATTGTACACTTTAGATATGTGACTCTTGTCAGTTTAACCTCAATGAAGCTGTAATTTCAAATAAAAAAGATATAACAAGAAAAAATAAGAGACATGGAAGATAGAATGAAGATGTGTAACTTTTCATTCATTTGGAGATTCAGAAGCAGAGAATGAGCCAAGGTGGGTCAGGCAGTATTTGAAGAGATGATGGCTGGGCAGTTGCCTGGATGATGAAACACAAGAATTTGCACATCGAGGGCATACGATGGGTCCCAAGTGGGTCAGTTAACAACTGCACATGCACACTGAAAAATACCCATGCTAGACACAATGCAACAGAATCATAGAATGTGAAAAATAAGTATTTTAAAAGAATCAAGAGTTACTTACAAAGGAAAAAATTAGTCTGATAATAGACTTTCCCAGTAATGGTGATAGAAATCAGAACATAATGAAATTATATATAATTTTTAACATGTAATTTAAGAATGAAGGAGTAAAGTGGACATTTTCAAAAGTACAAACATGGATTTATCCATCATCCTGTCACGGCAGAAGATATTTCTGCATCATGAATTTCAGGAAGAATAAAATGACCACAGAAGGAATGTGAAGGAAAGTTAAGGGGAAGTCAGGATGTAGTTACAAGTATGGTTTTCAGAGGACAGGGGAGGAATATATATCCTCTGCCCTTAGTCAGGATAAGTCCCCTAGACAAAGACTCTTGAGTTCAAGGAGATGGTTGGCACCGGGAAGGTCAAATAAGGGAGTGTTAGGTAACACCAGGGAGAAAACATAGTCCATGCAGGGCATTAATGAGTAGGTTTCCATGTGGGCAACTGCAGGTAAGTTATACTAGGAATTTTCAAACGGTGTGCAAACCACTTGGGAGATGTCTTACCCAAAGAGCAAGATAGCCAGGGTATTTACCCTGCAACTTCCATCCAGTCTTTGGGGCATGAAATCCTTAGGACGCTGGCTGCACCTACAGCTGTAAGAGGAAGGTGCCCAGGTACAGTTGTAGGGCTCATAGGAAGGTATCAGGCAGACACTGGAACAGTGAGCATCAGGGGAGTAATAGGCAGCCTACCTGGAATTAGGAGCCAGATATTAGATAAAAAGGCATTCGTTAGCCAGCTGTCATATATACAGTGTGCATGTGACATGTATGAACACTGTTGTGTGTGTGTATCCATGTTTGTAATATCCAGAAGGGTGTAAGGGAAGACACCAGTGATACCCAGTAACTTCACTGACATCGGTATCTTCCTCTACTGTTTTTTCATCTTATTTTTATGAAAGTATAATGTAAGAGATTTATGAGTGAGACTTCCACGTTCAAATTCCTTGTCCCATAATAAGATATGAGAAAAGGAATAAACATTTGGAAATAGGAAACAGGCATTTTTCTGTCTATCCATCCATCCACCTACCTACCTACCTACCTACCTACCTACCTAAGTGCTGCCTTTCTTATACACTGCAGTGTTCCAGAATGTTTTAATGTGGGAAGTAGCTTTATGGTATGGGCTGGAATTGATCACTGTAAATTTAGATCGATCAAAAATGTTTCTTTAATGTGAAGTTTTGGAAAATGATGTATAATATGTCTGCATGAAAGTTTCACATTTGACCTTGTCTTAATTTTTTACTTGTTTACAGATACCTTCAAGGAAAAGATGCCTAATTATGTTTTATTCCAATGTCATGTCAGGTGGTGGATAAGTTTGTTGGAGACATTTTGAAAGATTTGCCCTTCCTGGTGAGGTATGGGGCTCAAAGTGCCTCAGTAAATACCTGGGTGGAATAAATGAATTACTCATTAAAGATTCTATGAAATGTGACATTATTTATAAATAGGGTATGTTAGATGTAATGTGTTTGTAACACATGAGTTTAATATCAAAGCCTTTTGGATCATAACTAGGTTAAAATCAACATGATATTAATCTTAGAGTAAAATCATTCTACCTGCATGTTTTTAATTAATGAATTAATCTATGAATATTTGTTGATGTTGACCTCACTGTTAGAGATACACAGTGGAGTCTGGGTTCTTAAGTCTCTAATAAACTGCTCTTTGGAGCCTACTATCCACGTTCTATGACAGAAAGAGGAAAGGTGGCTGTGATTTTTAAAAACAAAAATTTTTTTTAAATGAAATCTGTGCTGTGTTTGGAGGCATGTGGTTTAAAATAAGCATGTACTTCCTGTCATCTCATAGTGACGACCCTGCTGTAACTTCGCTGGTCAGACAGAAGGAATTTGATGAACTCGTGCACTGGCATTCCCACAGACCCCTCAGTGACGACTACGACAGGACAAAGTGTCAGTTCAATGGTCAGTGCTGCGACTCTGGTGAAATAAATTAAGATCGGTTTCACTCTCTTCCTGTTATTTTATAATGAAAAGTTGTCGTGTTATGAGCCAAGAGTTATACTTCTTGAATAATAACAGTGTTCTAGGTGTTTAGAGGTGTGTCAGTGAGGCAGGTGATGGAAGAGCCCCCCTTGGTTGCTGACGGCCACCTGTCCATGGCACGCGGCTCTCTCGGGAGGAAGTGCATGGATAATGGCATTTGTCCCCACAGAAGTTAGAAGCTTTTTTAAGCAAAGACAGCTTGCAGTTTGACACCTGTGTGTTCCTTGACCTCAGAAATATTGAGGCCAAAGGCTTCTGAGCAGTTTCAGCAGCTTTCACAGCACTCAGTTGCCTGCTCGTCACAAGTATAGTGATTTACTGCCATGGTGCTCAGGTTGGAGGGGCTGCCACAGGAGGCCGGTGTCACTGCTGACAGTATGTCAGTGAGAGTGAGTTAGGGACCCTTCTCCCCGGCTCATCCCGTGTCTTCCTCTCACCCTGGTCTACCCCCTGCTCAGCCCCTCCTTCACATGGACAAAACTTAGCATCAGAAAAATCTAGATGTGTACATGATAAGCATGCTCACACACACCACTCACCAGCCCGCTGATGGACACAGCAACCAAGATCCAAAAAAATACGAGGGACTTTTTAGATTAATCCCTAACATCCTTCCAAGTGGTTTGATTTGATATTGGCAGATAAGGATAGAAAAATCAACCCACTGAATTATCCCATTTAAGTGAGGACTGTAGGTTTCTTTGGGGCTGGGAGCAAGTCATACCTTTGTTGTTGGGGTTTCCTATGTCAATGGATTTTTCCACAGTGACAGGTTTTCTGAGCTGACAAGTTCTTGGCTCTGTGGCTGTGGTCTGGAGTAAGGGTTTTTCTATCAAGTGATGCAAGAAGGCCTAGATGGGTGTCTTCCTGATTCTTCCACCTTCCCCTCATTAACTTCCTTCACAGCACATGACAGAAGCAGTGCTCAGAAGCTGTCATTCTCTGCAGCATCTTGATGTGTACTTTGAGAGGTAGATGATGAAAGAGTGTTCTATCCCTTCCATCCTTTAAGGAATGAGGCTACAGACGAGAGAGCTTGACTGAAGATTCCCTCTTCAATGGAAGTAATCAGCCTAAATGACTGCTCCAAACTAAAAGGAAAAGTGTGTGTGTATGTGGGGGTGGGGTGGGGTGGTGTGAAGCATCAGTGAGAATGCTGTTGCAAAAATATAGTTGTGTTGCATTTTAAGTCTTTTCTTTTTCAGAAAAATCTAGAGATCCTCATTATCTCAGATCTGTGCAAAAGTATCATGTTTTTCAGTGATTTTATGGGAAGTCACTAGAATCAGTCTCTTCAAAACTTCTTGTAACTCAAGCCGCCAAGCCCAGGAGGAATTTCTGTGAACCCAAGGGCAAAAAGGCACAGGTAGTTTCTGTTAAGTCTATCCTTTTTTTTTTAACTTTTCTTTATCTTGTATTGTTATTTGTTCCATCTGTTTGGTAGTTGCTTTCCATAGTGTGTTTTTAGAAAGTAAAGAGTTAGAAAAGATACTTCATGCAAGTGGAAACCAAAAGAAAGTAGGGGTAGCTATACTTATACCATACAAAATAGACTTTCATGCAAAGACTGTAATAAGAGAGAAAAAAGGTCGTTATATAATGATAAAGCTGAAAACCTGAAAGCTTTTCCTCTAAGGTCAGGAACAAGACAAGGATGCCCAGACCACCACTTCTTTTCAACTTCGTACTGGAAGTTTTAGCCAGAGAAGTTAGGGAAGGAAAAGCAATAAAAGGCATCCACATTGGAAAGGAATAAGTCACACAGTCACTATTTGCAGATGACATTATGGTACATAAGAACCCTTTAAGACTTCACCAGAAACCTGTTAGAACTAATGAATTTTATTCTTCAGTAAAATGAAGAATAAAAAATGAACATACAAAGATCTGTTGTGTTTCTATACACTAATAACAAACTATCAGAAAAAGAAATTAAGAAAATAACCCCATTTACAATTGCATCAAAAAAAAAATACCAAGGAATGAATTTAACCAAGGAGGTGAAAGACCTGTACTCTGAAAACTGTAAGTCATTGATGAAAGAAATTGAAGAGGATACAAATAAATGGAAAGGTTTTCTGTATTCATGGATTGGAAGAATTCTTCTTGTTAAAATGTCCTTACTACCCAATGCAATCTACAGATTGAATGCAATCCCTATCAAAATACCAATGGCATTTTCCACAGAAATAGAACAAACAATCCTAAAATTTGTATGGTGCCATAAAACACTCTGAATAGCCAAAACAATCTTGAAGAAGAAGAACAAATCTGGAGGCATCACACTCCCTGTCTCCAGCTATGTTACTAAGCTATAGTAATCAAAACAGCATAGTATTGGCATAAAAGTCCTAGAAGAAAGTATAAGTGATAAGCTCCTTAGTATTGGTCTTGGCGGTGAGTTTTTGGCTCTGACACCAAAAGCAAAGGTAACAAAAGCAGAAATAAACAAGTGGGACTACTAAAAAGATTCTGCACAGCAAAGGAGACCATCAAAAAAAAAAAAAAAGGCAGCCTACAAAATGGGAGAAAATATTTGCAAATCGTATATCTGATAAAGGGTTAACATCTAAAATGTGTGATGAACTCATAAAACTCAATAGCGAAAAAACTGAACAGTTGGGTTAAAAAATGTCAGAGTGACTGAATAGATATTTAACCAAAGATAACATGCAGATGGCCAACAGGTTCATGGAAATGTGCTCAACATGACTAATCATCAAGAAAATGCAAATCAAAACCAGTGAGATACCACCTCACACATGTCAGAATGGCCATCATCAAAAGACCAGAGATGGTAAGTGTTGGTGAGGACGTGGAGAAAAGGGAGCCCTCGTGCACTGTTAGGAATGTAAATTGGTGCAGCCCCTGTGAAAAACAGTATGGAGTTTCCTCAAAAAAATTAAAAATAGAACTGCCATATGATCCAGCAACCCCACTTCTGGGTATTCCAGAAAGGAAAACAGGATATGGAAGCTCTCTCTGCACACCCGTGCCCATTGCAGCATTACTCACAGCAGCCCAAATACGGAACCAGTGGAAGTGTCCACCAAGGCATGAGTGGATGAAGAAGATGTGGTAGATACATGTACATATTGGAATAGTATTGAGTCATAGGGAGGAAATTCTGCCATTTGTGACCACACGGATGAACCTAGAGGTCAGAGGGAGGCAGATACTGCATGGTAGAACTTACATGTGGAATGTGAAAGAAAAACACGCCAAGCTCATAGGAACAGAGAGTAGAAAGATGGCTCCAGGCTCAGGGGTGGAGAACTAGGGTGGGTCTGGTGAAAGGGGACTGGCTCTCGGCTCCGAGAAGAGCAGGGTCTCAGGAGCTAATGTAACACGTGGCGACTGGAGCTGGCAGCGTTACATCACACCACTGAGATTTGCAAAGAGAGTAGATTTTAAATGTTCTCACCTTCCCCTCTCTGAAAGATAAATATATGAGGTGATGGATGGGTTAATTAACTCAATGGGGAGGACCCTTCCACAATGTATATCGAGTCACCATGATGCACACTTTCAATATCTTACGACTTTATTTTTCAGCTATATCTAAAATTTAAAAAAAAATGTATCAGAGCAGAAGCGGGGACTTTTGCTTTAATGTCAAAAAGTAGCCTCCCCAGGCCCAGCCAGGTGGTCTTGTTTTTCTCCTTGTGGTGACCCCCTTCTTTTTATTTTCATAGCCAATTTTATTGTTAGTGAGACCACCCAATGACAGCTGTGCCTTTTTTTATTTAGGGCTACAAAAAAAGCTTCTTCTGGGTTTTTTTTTTTTTTGAGAGATGTTATAAAATAGAAAGTTTGCACAAATTCCCATTATATAGTGTAAGGTATAAAGACTGAAAAAAGTCTCATGCTTTTCTTTATTTTACACTGTCAGAAATTAAATTATCTCATGGGGATTAAACAACCTTCACACTGTATAAATGTTCTCTTCCAGCAACAGTTTAGTAAGTCTGCATGTTCTAGCTAAAACAAGCACTGTGTGGCAAAGAGCCAAGGGTCACCTTGTCCCCTTGAGACAGAGCCATGCTGGCTCCACCTGGGACAGTACCTCTGGGAGACCAGAGCACTGAAGATGACCCATTGATGAGAACTGAACTCTAAGAAAGTGATGAAACTAAAATGACTTCATTACAGGCAAGGCTTAGATACTGGTATCATGGCTGACCAGTGCAGTGGGAGGTTTGTCAGAATTCTCTATGGATGCAACGGTTCTCTGATTTTCTCTGCAGATGAGTAAGTCGGGTTGGTAACAACATATCAGAAGTGGGTCCCTGTTGTGTTTAAGTAGGTCAGAAGTGCTTGTCCAGATGGAGCAGACCTGCTCATTTAACTTGTTCCTTCTCCTCCCTCCTTCCCTTCATGCTCTTGCCCGTCTTCACTCACTCATCAGACAGTCTGAGCTACATCTTCTGTGCTTGGGACCCAACAACAACTGTCTCAGGGAAAGTAATCTGAAGATACAGCATGGCGCATAGGGTCATGGTGGCCCTGTGCGTGACGAGGCTTCTGTAGAGATGCCGGGCAGAGGGGGCACAGGACTTGGGCTCATAGAGTTGGGTGAGGTTCTGTGGAAGAAGCATCTTGATGGACACGTAAGGGTCGGGGGTGACCCTGGTGGGTAGGAGAGGAAAGCCAGTCCCTGAGAGAGTGGGAGACAGGAGGCCCAGGGGCCTGATTGTTTTCCATTTGCTCTTCAGCTGATAACCTACAGCACTCAAATCTAGGAGATGCTCTTCAGGGGCTTTACCATCATCCAGGTGGGTTTCCACGGTATTCAGTTCACAGAGGCTTCAATTTTAAGAAACAGACAGTGAACCAAAAAGTGTGCTTTTTCAAGAATAAGAGGGTGGTCAAAATAATTAGTATACACTTACTTAAAAATACCATCTCATTCATATTGCCAACTTGTTTTATGAGATGATTCTTTCTTTTTTGAGCAGGAGACCAAGGCTGAAATAATCACTAGAGAGGATAAGAAGAGGTTATTTGCCAAGGAGGAGCAAAAAGAAGAGAAAAAATGGGATGTCCTGTTATTTTCTATTGAGGAGGAGATGCAAGAGAATTTGAGCTCTGGAATAAAGAACCTAGAAGACTTTCTGAAATCATGTACAAGTAGCTCGGTGAAATTTCGGGTAGAAATGGTAGGCTTAAAGGCCTGCTTGAAAGCGTGGAAAGAGCATTGCCGAGGGAAAGGTGTGTGAGTGGATGCTCATTTGTTTGCTTTAATAAATTGGAGAAGAAATAAAAATGTAATGATGACAGCTGTCCCTTATTAAGTGGAAATTTGTGGGAGAAGCCTTAGATGCATTATGTCATTTTCTCCTTGCAGAGTTCCTCTAAGGCTGATTTTCTCTGTTTTGTCAATGAGTGCTGACCTTTCAGAGAGGGCCCCAGTAGCAGTTAAATATACAGCACATTCATAAGCGAATTCAAATCAAATTACAGGCAAAGTTAGGTCTACAGATAACTGCATACAGAACTGTGGGCATGGTTCAGGGGACCAGCCGAGATGGTGAGTTGCCCGAGGAGGGTCTGTCCTTCATCTCTGAGATCTCAGCTGCAGACTTTTTCTTTCTGAGTGGAGCGTGGATCGTGTTTGCCTGGCTTGCTGAGTCCTTCCAAAAGTGGCTGTGGTTTCCACATGCTTTGCTTTACCACTGCTACAGTAGATGGCAGAAAGGAATGGGAGAGGCAGGAAGAGGCAGGTGTTGGAGAAATCAGGCAGGGTGGAGATGTGCAAGTTGACAGGAGGTACGACAACCAGGTGCCTGATGCCTCTAGATGGACAGCTCTCTCCTGCACCTCACTGGTTGACTCTCCATTCTCTCCATGCTGGAGTCCGCTGCACACGTGGCTGCCAGGTTCTTTTTTCCTTCTCATTCTACCAACTTCAGTCTGTTGAGCAAAGTCAGCATTTCACTGTGGCCTTCATCACCGTGAGAAGCACACGACTTGGCCTGTGTAGCGCTCACTCAGACACTGCATCAGGATTTGCAGTTGGCTGCTAGTAAGGGGTTGAGGATTAGCAGTGGCTCACCTTCCTGGGCAGTGAGAATTCTGGATTAAGTGTGTTTTGTAGCCTTTATAGCATCTGTAAGTGTCTGGTAGTATTTGTTAAATAGATAAAATGTAGGGTGATGGAAAGAAAGGTGGAATCAAAACAGCTCTGACAGGTAGCGCAGGAGAAGGTCAGCAGTGAGGAGGAGCAGGAGGGATGTGTGGGACTGTGAGGAAGTGGTGGGGTCACAAATTGGGGGCTGGAAGTTGTAGACTGAGGGAATGAAAAGGCTGCAATGATCATGCCACATACTTACCCATTAGGCCACCATTAGGATTCAAAAAATGTTGCCAAGGTTTTAACCAGATATTTAAAGTCAGCTGAATATTTTTCTTTGAACACAGTAGAGAAGGAATGAAAATAATAGGTGGAGAAAAGATTTGTTCCCCAGAATGTATACAAACTCGGGCTTTGACGATCTTGTTTCTACCATGAACTACAAGATGTTTCTTTTCCTCCAGCACTCAGGCAGCTATATTGCAATTATCCGTGGAGATGATGAAGTGTGTGTAGTTGCTCTTACAACATTTAATTTTATTCAGTTGTCTGTACTCCCAAACCTCCATTAATGCTTAGACAGTGAATTAATTGGGTCAGATTGGTAGCCTGATGACTAACCTTGGATAATCAAATATTTATTGCTTTTGATGGGCTTTAAAACAGTTTTGCTGTTTGTTCTTTGACCAGGTGAAACCGCAAAAGATATAAGTATAGCTGTTCAAATGATGAAAAGGATCCACTCTGTGATGGAAAAGTACCCAGAACTTTTGCAAGAGGCAGACCAACAACTCATAGCCAGATGCCTTAGGTATTTAGGATTTGAGGAGTTGGCAAGTTCTGTGCATCCATCCCAGGTAATGCTTTCAGAATAGCTCCACTTTAGTTATTAGGTATACATAAAGTGTCTTGTAGACACCATGACCTCTTTTAGATTTTTTTTTTTACTGAGAATATTTACTCTTAAATTTTTAATCATTGTTAGTAATCTAGCTGCCCCAACTTGAAGTAATCCAGAGTTAGAAAATTGTGCAGATGCTTGTCTGGACAGACAAATTAAATGCCAGATAATCTCTGCAGACCTTTAAAATCAGTCCTGTGTTTGATTCTAGCAAAACATTTAAAAGCTGTACTGTGATTGCTCAGTTGTCTTTATATCAGACTAGCTCAAATATCGTGGTGGGCATGTGAAAATCTTGATGTCTGCTAATTATTTACTCTTAGTTAAGGTGACGATTTAGGTGGGAAAATATTTCTTCAATAAACATACAAATCTAAAAGGTGGTGGGTGCTTTTCTCATAAAATTATTTAATTATTTTATTAAAAATAATATTTTAATCATTTAAATGATGTAATTTTTTGTGTTGTAAAGTTGTACATTTTAGCAAACGTGGTTTAAAAAACAATGCCAAGAATCCAAGTGACAGATGGTAGGTCTTTTCTTTTTTGTTGTTGGAGTATAGTTGATTTACAGTGTCAGTTTCAGGTGTACAGCAAAATGATTCAGTTATACATACACATACATATATACATATTTTTTTCAGATTCTTTTCCATTGTATGTTATTTCAAGAAATTGAATGTAGTTCCCTGTGTTATACAGTAGGACATTGTTGTCTGTCTATTTTATATATAGCAGGGTGTATCTGTTAAATGGTATAATTTAAAATCAGCTTCAAAATGGACTTTTAAAATATCGCAGGTCACAGGAAATGACATAAAAGAGAAGAAAAAGAATAAATACTCAGTTGGCATTGGGCCAGTTCGGTTTCAGCTGCAGCACATGGGCCAGTATTTGATACGAGAGGAGAGGAAAGACCCAGACCCCAGGGTTCAGGACTTTATTCCTGACACTTGGCAGGTAATGACTGAATGAAATGGACATTTTTGTGTTTTATCATTAAATTTGATCTGAGGAACTTCTCATTATTGTGGCTCTGCACACCATTTTGGCATCAACTTCTTCATTTTGAGTCATGCCATTGAAAATGATTCTGTCACTGGAAATGTCAAATGTAGACTTTTTTCAAATGTAGAGAAAGTGAATTTTTCATTTCATTCATTTTTCATAAACAGGCTATTTTCCTGGAGGTGCTGTGATGGATTCTTGTGTGTATATTTGAAGTTCTATGTCATCCAGCTGTATCGTTACAGAGTTGCCCCCAGGGTTTTCCAGTGTCAGTAGGATTTCCTGTATGAATACAGATGTGTGCACAGAGACATTTGGGAGTCCAAGCAGTATAGACAAGTGTTTGGATGTTTACACGTGGCACCTGTGCCAGGGTAGCTCTTCTACAAGTAATGTAAAATTAATATTGATGGGTATAAAATTTGGGGTAAAAGTGTGTGTTTCTGCATTGATTGAACCTTATAAGATTGCCTTGAACCTTATAAATTAAATGTTTCCCTACAAGAGTGGAGTTTGACAGGTGCAGTCTAATAGACTGTTTTCTGCAGATCCGGGCTATGTCTTCCTTGTGTTGATGGTGGCAGGTGCCTCAAAGTCCCTGCTTGCTGTTCAGGAGAGGGAGGACCAGAGCCTGCCTTCTTCAAGTGCAGGCTCAGTGGGGGGCTCCCCTTGCATCCCCCACGCCCTGCAGTTATGTGCCTGCTTCACTCTGGGGTGTGGACCTGGCTCAGGGAGTGAATGGGATGGGGCTTGGGGGTGTTCTTCCACCTTCTGCCCATCACACAGGCTTATGGTTCTGTGACTGGGCATCATTTCAAGGAATAAAAACATGGGCTGAATGGCTGTGAGCCTGTTTTAATGAAGGTCCCACACACCTCCAGTGTAAGGACCTGGTGTTCTCATTAGAAGGTAGAAGATAGGTAGTGAAATTATTAGTCATTGATGTTTCTTCTCCTTCACTACTTTCTCCCTGTCACAAAGATGCACTTTGGCTCCTTCTTAGATCCTCATTTTTCAGAGCCGTTGTGCACTTAGTGATGAGTAACCATAAGGAAGATCTCCACATGGACGAGGTACTTGGTTCAGACTCACTCTCGGTACTTCACACACAAGCCCGCCCCCAGGTGCTGGAAAGCATTATGGTTGTCTGCTGGGGGAGAGCCCCGTGAGTCCTTCAGATGCTCTCCGGTACAGCTCACCCTGTGGTCTCAGCTCCCAGCCACTCATCTGAGTGGATTACGTATTGGTTTTCATAATGTCCTGTTCATGGTATTGACACAACGGTGCTCTGAACCCTGCAGAGGGAGCTCCTGGATGTCGTGGACAATAATGAGTCAGCAGCCATCGTAGCCCCCACATCCTCAGGGAAGACCCACGCCTCCTACTACTGCATGGAGAAGGTGCTGCGAGAGAGCGATGAGGGGGTGGTTGTGTACGTGGCCCCCACCAAGGTAGGGCCCTGGGGATGGGGGGATTGCCCAGGGTGACCAGGGGGTGGTCATGGATGTGGCCCCCACCAGGGTACATCCACGGGGATGGGGAGTCTTCCAGGGTGATAAAGGGGTGGTCTACGTGGTCCCCACGAAGGTAGCAATCAGGTGACTTGAATTTTCTGTTCCACTCCTCTGGTCACATGGTGGATTGAGCTTACTTTGTTTTCCAATTTATTTTTTTCCAGTTTTACTGAGATATAATTGACATGGAACATACAAGTTTCAGGTGTACAATATACGGCCACTATTTGTATATATTGTGAAATGATCACCACAATCAGTTAACAAGTTTTTTCTTGTAATGAGAACTTTTAAATCTACTCTTGCCAACTTTGAAATACATAACATACAGTTGCTAACTATTGTCACCATTATGTCCCAGGGCTTTTTTATCTTATAACTGGGAGTATGTACCTTTAGACCCCCTTCCCCCACTTCCCCAACCCCCCACCTCACCAACCCCCAATTTGTTTTGTGTCTGTGAGTTTCACTTTCTTTTTTAGGCTGCGTTTTCTCCTTCCAGTTTGAGAGGCCAAAATAACACCTTAGAGCCTGGTGAGGGTGAGCTCTGGTCGTGGGACCCTGTAACTCAGCACTTGTTTATACAGAGGGAAGCACCATTCTTTGCTGGGCGGTGTTGAGTGGATAAGAATTCGTTATTGCCTCTACCACTGGCAGGCAGGATGTGTCCACTCTGCTCTTGGGCACTGGTGTCTGGCTTGTTTCTCAAGCCACGTTGTTTTGCCATGTTTCTTTTATGGCCGGTACCACCTAATATACAGCAGAAAGTCTGATCTTTGTCATTTAGGAGAAAGTTTTGTTTACAGAAGGTATAGATATCCTCATTTACGACCCTTTGTTTTTAATGTGATTACTCTTAAGAAAGGCTGATTTGGTTGGGATAACTAATTCTATAGATTAAAATGAATTCAGTCTCCATTTTAGTTTCTAGGAAAAGGTGGCCTTGAGGGACATGTGCTCAGGCTCAGAACTGGATTGAACAACATGATTAGTTGAAATTAGTACTTTATTTTTTTGTTTTTAGCTTTTTCATTTTTCATAGTTGTGAAAGCAGGGAAATTAGTAAAATATATGAAGAGAAACTGAGCTTCCTGGAAGTGGAATTGATGAAGTCAGCTTCACGCATGTTGCCAAGTTACTCTTCTAAAAGTTACATCCATTGTTGTTCCCACTGACAGATACCGTCCCTTATTTTTCCCAGCGTTCCTGTGATCATTCAAAGTTTTTCCATTAGGATCGATGAAAACTTCTGCCTCATACTTCAGCGTGTGCCTCTGGACCCCTGGTGGTTTGGGGCTCTTTACACGTGCTTTCTGGGCAGTGGGACTTCTTTATTCACCAGTTCACTTGTGGGTGTATCTGCCTGCTTTCCTTTTCGCCTAGTGGAGAGGGATTGTCTTCTTGCTGATTTGTCAGAATTTTGTGTGATAAGTGTATTACTTTTTCTCTATAAATTATAACATATGCTTTTTCATTTTGTCTTTTTGCTGTATTGTGGTCATATTAATGATAATATGTTTATGTCTTTGTACAGTCAGATCTACCAGTGTCTTTAGCATTTCCATGTGTGCTCAAATAGATGAAAACCTTCACTTTCTAGTATCTTCATGCTTATGTCTTAAAGTTTACACTTTAGTCACAGTGAAATTTATTTTTTGGTATGAAGTGTGAAATGTTTGTGGGTATGCACACTCTCCGATTCCACTGGTCAGGCTGCCTGCCTGGTCAGTGTTCTGCTTCTTGCAATGTAGATGTCTGGGGAGACATCCCCAAGGTACGAGGACCACAGGCCACCCTGGCTGCCCCCTCCCTCTGCCATCCCCCTCCAGTAGACTCACTGCTTCTCTCTGTGCTGTCTTTGTCTGATATGTGGGCTTCTTTTCCCATTTCTCCCCCTGATTAAGCTGTTTTTCCCATTTTCTTTGGGTTGAGACTCATCGGTGAGGTTCCCAGGCGAGTCGAGCAGCAGGAAGGCAGCGTGTGGGTTAGTGGATGCAGAGCAGAGGCTGTGAGGCGTGTGGACCTCTCTGTGCTCCCTGCAGTGCTTGTTTGTAGACAATCCCTGTGGTTTTCTGAGGTTTCACCCGGACTTTATTATGTGATTAATGGAAGGCTTTCCTTGTCAATCAGGCCCTTGTGAACCAAGTGGCAGCCATGGTTCAGAACTGTTTTAACAAAAATCTGCCCAGTGGAGAAGCTCTGTGTGGGGTGTTCACAAGGGACTATCGACATGACGCCCTCAACTCTCAGGTAGGATGTGTATTAATTAGTGCATCTGTTACCAAATTATATGATGGTACTTAGAAGTCTCTCTCACTAGAAATTCAGTATCTTGGCAAGCCTGTAGAAATAATTTTCTTGAATTTACAAAAGATGTCACAGCTTCAGAGAAAATTTAACATTGTTTCATTCCAGAGAGTGAGAAACAGCTCACCTTTCTCAGGGACACTTATATTTTGATTGTAGATTTCAGTTATAGTTCATTGGCATCATCTTGGCTTATAAGTAGATTTAGAATGGTCTGAAAAACCCAGTGTTACACAAATTAATAAACACCACTTTCCAAGCACAGTAGCTGTTTCTTGACCTGCCTTGTTAAGTAGGATACTTATGGTAATTTCAGAAACGCTGTGTCGTGGATAGACTGCGGGGCGTGAAATAGGCTGCAGATAGTGGTCCTCCTCATTGAACTCATAGACAAGCAGTTAAGACCAAACAAAGGGAAACTGTGACCACGGAATGCTGCGTGGGAGACTGGGCTGTGCTGCCAAGGGTAGGGAGTGTGGTATTGGTGTCAGTCCCCCCAGTCCTACCTCCACAGCCTGCACCTGGGGCTGAGCAGGGCAGGGGGTAAACACCAGCTGTCTTGGCTGAACGTGGAGTGTCCCTGGCAACCACTGTTTATGCCAGGATCTGAGCTGGGGGCCAGAGCATCACCAGGTGTGTCCTGCAGCTCATCTCCTCCCTCTGCTTGGCCCTCTCCCAGCTGCCATAGCTGCTAGTCTTCAATAAACATTTTTCAATTTAAACTGTACCTCAGGGTCAGATTTTGAGGAAATAAACCTGCGACAATGAACTCTTATTGTTATCACCTTGAATGCTCATAAGTAAGAATTCAAGCTGCATAAGCCATTTGACCTATAAAAACAGCAGTTTCACAAGGCTTAAAGTAATCTGTCACAGCTTTCCTGCAACATTCTCAGAAGCAGCAGGTGCCTTCAGGAGCTACAGCACTTTTGTGTTCTTGGAACCATGTCTTCCAGCCCTGAGAGCTCACCACATCTGTCTGCACATGGTTTATTTCAGGTACTTGTCACTGTGCCTGCCTGCTTTGAAATCCTGCTGCTGGCTCCTCATCGCCAGGTGTGGGTGAAGAGGATCAGATACGTGATATTTGATGAGGTGGGTGGGGTATGATTTCTCTAGGTTGAGTTCCTCGTTTGGCCACCTGAGGGTGTTTGTCATTGGTAGGAGTTGGCGTTGGGGGTCCCCGACTTCCCGGGTGAGTCACATTCAGCCTTTTGTGTCCGTTTTCCTGTTCGGGTTCAGGGAGGGACGTTTGGGTCTGCAGACCCCTGTCTTTGGTGACTTGGAGCAGTATTAGCCACCAGGGCATAGATCTTTCTGGACAGAGATTTCCAAATCCAATCTTGGACCCCTGCAGCAAAGATCTGGGGCTCTGACAGTGATGTCAGTTATGTGAGTTATTTCATCAGTCCTGGTCCTGACAGAAAACAAATGACACTCAAAATAGAATGACTTGAGAACAGCATTTTCCCCAGGTGTGCAGGGGACGCTGTCATCCAGAGAGAGCAGCTCTGCCCGGGACTTAGAAGGACAAGCAGAGGGGCGACCATGGAGTCCTGCAAGGAGACTGGGGCTGTGCTGGTCACTTGGTGAGGGTGGCGGTCTGAGCCCGGGTCCTGCCAGGCTCATAGTAGCCTGTTAGGAGGACAGCGTGGCCCAAAGACCCATCCTCTCTTCTGGTCTCCTGCCAAAGTCGCCTTTGGCCAAATCTGATGGAACCAGAGGACAGAGGAGCCCTTTGAAGGAGCTCTGTGCATCAGTTTCCCTGGGCAGAAAGGGCAGGATGGAAAATAATGGATGTACAATAGGGCAAATGAAGGGTATTTAGAAAACTTCTACAGCAGCGTTAAGAATATTTATTCAGAGACTTAAAACATTGTAAAGTGATCCTTTTGCTTCAAGGAATTTTCAGTTTCAAGTGGAGAACGGTGATAAGCCTGTGTCTAACTTAGCTTTTCTCGTGCTGTAAACTCAGAGTGACCAAGCACGGTGATGCTTTTCTTTTGTTTGAGTCTGATTTATTGTGTTTATTTTTGCTCAGTCTGTGTAAACTGCATCTTGAAGCCTTGAATGTTCATATTCAAAAAAAAAAGAACCCCAACAACTTTGTCTTTGCGATCTAATTCCTTGAGTTTCTTATCTCAACTCTGAAATGATGTGACACTGGGTACCTGCTTCCCCAGTTTTAGGTCAGGGCAGAGCTGATGGGCTTTGAAGGCTCATGTCTGTTCTGGCAGTTGGGGAAAAGTGTCACCTGTGTGAAGCATAAGGTCACTGCTCAGTGGAGGGGCATGTTTTCTGATTCAGGCAAAGCCAGATGGGCAGCAGGATGCCTTTTTAAATGATCTGGCTCTGATGAGAAGTCCTTATCAGTTGACTGCAGGCGTCATAACTTGATCTGTGTAAAGAAGATCATGTGAGAATTTTCCCTAAACCTGGTTCATTTTGCTTTATTTGGTCTGAGGATATTGATTCATCAGCTGGCATTAAAGGAGTGTGTCTGCAGTGCCGGGCACGGTGGGTGCTGGGGGGCCCAGGATTGAGTCAGAGTCTCGGGGGAGGGAGTTGGGCCATTAAGTGTACATGGGACTGTGCAGCCCTCGTAGGTGCATCCTGGGGAGAAGGGGTAGCTGGTCTTGACAGTGACAATGGCAGAGCAGCATGAGGATCGCTCTGCAGGGGTCAGAGACGTCTTCTAGGGCAGTGATGTTGAGCCCAGCTCTACAAGTGGAGAAGAAAAGGGGGAAAGAACATTTTAATCCAAGGGAGCAATAGATATGGGCATTCTGGGTAGAAAGTTGTGCTCCAGGAGCACAGCCTAGTCCGGTGTGTCTGGAGAGTGGTGAGGCAGGTGGGACCGGGAGCTGCCCCGACAGCATTGCCTGGTTCAGGGGTCTATATTTTGTCCCACGTGCAGTGGGAGGATGGTGGAGACATTTGACTGGAAACATGGCCTGATCTAGTCCATCCTTGAGACTCATCTGGTGAGGTGAATGACGCAGGGGTGGCAGGGAGTGGGGAGGGTACTGAGGTAGTGCAGCTGTGGTATGATGCCGGCGTGGTGGGCAGCAGACTTGGAGTAAATGCAGAGATTTGAAAGACACTTTTGAAAGAAAGACCAGAAGGAATTATTGATGGAGGTTAAAGAAAATTTGTGTCAATATTTCCTATTGCCAGAATTTGCCAATATTTATGTAAAGTTGGACTGATGGATTAGAGGTAATAGGAAACTATGTGTGACCTTCCAGGCTTCTGTGTCTCATTGTCATCTGATATTTTTAAATTAACTTAAACTTTAAACTAAAACAAACCAACAAAAACAGTTCACCCATTTCTCCCACCCCACCTCCACCTTTTGCAACTACTTACCTGTTCTCTGTATCTTTGAGCTTGTTTCTGTTTAGGTTCACACATAGGTGAGATCATTATTTGTGTTTCTCTGATTTATCTCATGTAGCGTAATACCCTCAAGATCCATTCATATTGTCACAAATGGAAAGGTTTCATTCTTTTCTGTGGCTTTTTTTGAGGAATAATATTACATTCCGTATATACACACCCCTCACCCATCAGTGGACACTCAGGTTGCTTCATTTATGGCTGTTGTACATAATGTGGCAGGAAGCGTGGGGGTGCAGGTATCTTTTCATGTTCTGTGGATAAACACCCAGGAGTGGGACTTAGGGATTATATGGTAGTTCTCATTTTAATTGTTTGAGGGCCCTCCATACTGTTTTCCACTGTGGCTGCACTGATTTGCATTCCCACCAACAGGGATTGTGGGTTCCCTTCTCTCCACATCCTCACCACCATTTGTTATTTGTGGTCTTCTTTATGATGGCTGTTCTGACAGGTGTGAGTGGTACCTCACTGTGGTCCTGATGTGCATTTCTCAACAGTGAGTGATAGTGAGCATCTTTCCATGTGCCTGTTGGCCGTCTGTATGTCTTCTTTGGAAAAAAAGTCTATTCAGACCTTCTGTCCATTTTTAATGGAGATCTTTGTCTTTCACAGGTCCACTGTCTTGGTGGAGAAATCGGAGCAGAAGTCTGGGAGCATCTTCTGGTCATGGTCCGCTGTCCCTTCCTGGCTCTATCAGCCACCATAAGCAACCCCCAGCATCTCACTGAGTAGGCATTGGCTTCCAGTCTGGAGAGAAGGCTGATCTAGTTTGAATGTTTGTAAGTCACGCTCTCTGTATGGGTCCTGGAGAGTTTCATAACTTCCTGGTGGATTTATTAGCTTATCTCTGGGTTCAGGGATCAGAGTCTCTGGGCCACCTTGCTGGTGCTGAACAGGGACACACTCTTGAAGGGAAACCAAGGACGCCCCCAGTCAGGTCTGCAACTGAGCAGGAATTACCCCCATTTTTCACAAAAGGTTGGCCAGAACTGGTTGATTTGTGTCTGTTTCTTTCTCCTTTACCTTTAAAGTGGTGTAAAGGGCCACACTCTGCTGTGGCCCTCGAGGCTTCTTACACTGTCCCACGTTGGAGATGTTCGGAAAGGCAGTGGAGCCTAATTAGCTGGAAGACCCACATCATTTTTTCATTGGGCTGGATTTTTGCCCACTAGCAGTCACAGTTACAGGAAAGACTCCTCTTCATCAGGTACTGTTCTAACTGCTTTGTGTACATTAATTTATTTTAAATGGCCAACAGCACTTACGATTGACAGTTTTCATTACTGCTCTTAGATAGGGTTTCTAATGCTACTGTTATTTACATTTTAAAATGTGGAAAATGAGGCACAGAGAGATTACGTGATTCATGCAAGAGCCCCAGCCGTGTGAGGAGGCCGAGATTTGATTTGAGGCAGCCTAGCTGCCTGGGCCTGTTCCCTTCAGTACAGACTTTAAGACACATGATTTTCTTTGTTTAAAATATTTGATGTCACAGAAAATAGTTCCATGTTCTGCTGAAATAATGCAATCTTAATTTTTGAGGTGGCTGCAATCAGTAAAATGGTACTGGAAACAAGCAGACAGTATGATGGCAAAGAACGCTGCCTCTCGGAGAAGCGCTGGTACCCGCACCGGTGTGCACAGAGACTACGCACTACCGAAGCAGTCTTACAAAGTGAGACTTGGTAGGTTTGGCACATTCGTAGGAGTTTTACCTTTTCCTTTGACGTTCTCCCAGCCCTTGTACGTCCACCCACTGGAACCCTTGCTCTCCTTCCCAGTGCTCTACGGGGAGAGGTACAATGATTTGGAGAAGCACGTATGTTCGATGAGAGATGGTGGGATTCAGTTCGACCATTTTCACCCATGTGCTGCACTGACCATGGACCACGTGAGTGAGGCTCCCGCCAAGCTTGTTCTGAAAGGTGTAAATTATTTGTGTCCTGTTGCAAAGCTGCCTGGTTGACACTTAGCAGAATTACATAATAGACACGGTATGAGTTATGTCACCTTAGTTTTAAGAGTAACAGGAACAACTTCATAGCTGCACTGGTGCTTCTTGGGTGTCTGGATCCCCAGAGCTTCAGAATGACTGAACATTTTAACCTGAAGTTTTCTGGATTGATTTTCTTGATTCTTGGATGTTATCTTTGCCCATTTTCCTTCTTCTCAGCCCCTGTGTCCATCTGTCTGCTTCCCTGAGACTCTTCTCAGTGTAGCCGTGACCACATGTGGACAGTACTGAGGACACGTGAGAATCTGACTGCTGTGGATTAGGTCACAGAACAGTCATGGCAGGCTTGTCGGGAGTGAGTCAGTAAAGTGGAGGTTTGATGGGGACCTCCTTGGGGGCACTGGGGTTAGAGTGGGGGAAGGTTTCTTAATTTTTCTTGCATATTTTTTCCCCTTTTTCATTCTTTTCTCAGGAATAGCCCATTCAAGCTCTGGTTGCCTCTCAGTGATAATTAGGCAACAGTTGGCCTTCCTTCCAAGACCTGGCAACTTAAATATATTCTAAATTCTGTTGTCAGATTAAGCCTTCTAATCTGACAGTTTTTAAGGTATATGCAAGTTTCTCTATTTAAAGTGTTTGCTGTCACAGGGAGTTCCAGGTTCTGCCTAAATAATGCATATGAATCAGAAAGCTAATTTAGAGAAACAGGATGGTCCTGACCCTGCCATGCCTGTGATGACTTTCCTTTGGGAACAGCCAAAGGCATGTTTGGCTCCTCAGCTTGGCTCCCCAGGTCCTCTCTGACCTGCCCCTGTTCCTTCCTGTTCCTCCCCGTGGTGGATCTCACCTGGAGGCCCTCATGACTTTTACATAAACTGGAGTATTTCACCACAGATGCAAAGTGCCAGTTGTCCAGACCCTGTTCATCTTTTATGACTTGTCTCATGGGAAGCCTTATCAGACTCCTGTATGACTTCCTCAGCCGATGTCACCTCCTCTCCACAGCACCTGGTTTGTATTTCTCTCATGATGCAGCCATGGCCAGCTTGCTGCAAGTTCTGTGCATGCTTGTCCTCTTACAAGAATAATAATGCCTTGAAGACAGGTTTTGTTTCCTCATAGTTTGAGACTAACTGCTATGCATATAAAATAAAAATGTATGTCAGATAAATTACAAACAACCCAAATGGAGCACTTACGTTGTGTTCCAAGAGTTTTACATATCTGGTCTCTCTTAACTGGCACAATAATTTGGGATGGATGCCTTGTTAACACTCTCATTTGGCAGGTGAGGAGGTGGGGCAGAGGGAAGCCCACTGACTCCCTGTCCTGTGATGGAGGATGTGGCAGGGCTGGGTAGTGGCCTCCGAGGGGCTGAGTTAGAGCCCACCCTCTCATCCCTGAGTTCGGAACGCCTGGAGGAGGGACTGGATGAGAATCGCTGTAGAGCATCTGGGCTGAGACACACGAGCTTCTAGAAGCAACTGAACAAATTCTAGTGATGATAATTTTCCAACAGAATTTTATCATTGGAAGCTTCTTTTTTCTGTGGCAATGGCTCAATCTCAGCTCTAAATAAAACTAAACTATGGATGAGATTCCTGTGACCTAAGTCACACCCCCAAACTAGAGTATCAATGATAACGCAAACATAAATAATGAAAGACTCCTTCCTCTGTCCCTCTCCCCTTTTCTCATTCTCTTTTCTTTCCCCATCGTCACCTGGCATTTTTAAGCAGTGTATTATCTTCCCAGTTACTTATTCTGTGTGGATGGCTCAGTGAAGGTTGTCTTTCAGTCACAGTGAGCACAGATGTTGGGAGTACTTGGCAAGGCTGGTGTTTTGGTCCATGAGCCTCCGCTCTGCAAATGGGAGCTATGACTGGAGTCATAGGTGTCATGGGAGCAGTACAGGTGCCCCCTCATGCTCTGACCCCATGCAACCTCTGCAGAGGTCACCTTGCTGTTCGAATCTCCTTAAGACTCTGGACTTTTCCAATAGGCATACAGGATGAACACAAAGGCTTGGCTGTTTTTACATCTGGCTTTTGACAGTTGTGTGTGCAGTGTGTTTCCGTAGGAAGCAGCAGTGGTAAGAAGCAAGGAGGCCTTCCTGGATGAGGAGACGCTTCCTGAGCTTGCACAGTGGCCTGCAGAGTGACAGGGAAGAGCTGGGTGGTCAGAAAAAGCCTGAGGAATGTTGACAGTAGGGAGAGAAGAGCCGTCTGCCTGGGTGTCTACTCTCTGGCCCCTTCCCAGAGAAGTTTTCAGGAAGAGGGGAGGAGGAGTGAGCTGGCCTTAACCCGGCCGAGGGGAGGGGTATCTTCCTCCACAGAGGCTCTCTGATGAAGGGCTGAGTCTGGCCTTTGCCCCCATTATCCCACTGCACAGCGCTGCCAGGGGTGAGGGTTGTCAGTCCCAGCAGGTGTTGGGGAGCTGCCACCGGCCTGTTCCTGCTGCACCCGGATCAGTGCCCTCATCACTATGGAGCTAGGGGCACCGTGATCGTGGGACAGTGCTGTTGTGCTCATAAGGGAAGGCTGGTGCCAGTCTGTGGGCTTTTATTTCTCTTCCTTTTTCACCTAGTCTGTTTCAGTTTTTCCAGCTCATCAGTTATCTTATAGTGAAGAACAATGGAGCTGAATTCCCAGCTTTTAGCCTTAGAATTGTTAAATTGATTTAAAAAATTAAGACCTGTCAGTTTATCATTAGTCCATCACGCTGACAGTTTAGGCATCGCCCGTGTCCCTGGTAATTTACCAGACCTGCTCCATGCGTTGTCTGTCTTAATTCCTACAGCAGATGTACAGCTCAGCTAAAGTGCCCTTCATTGTGGAAACAAGGGCACTGAGGCTTTTGTAAGAGGCCAAGGGCCTTAGGAAATCATAAGCATTCTAGTGACCAAAAAGAAGATTGACATCTTAAAAATTATGATAGTTCCCAGACTTATTTTATTCAGACAAAATAAGTTACCACTTTCAAGCAGTATTAATAAGAGAGCAAAATGCTGCTATTCTAAAATAATATATTCACGTGCTATTTGGCAAAACGTTTTTTTTTTCTCTGTCCAGCTGGTTTGATGCTCAGACTATGATGCTAAACCATGATTCCAGGCTGGCACCTGCCCCCTATAGGTTCTTACAAGCCTCATTCAAAGACTGATTGATTATTTTAATTAAAATATGTTTGACATGAAATGGTGTGTGGGTTTAAGGGGTTCAGCATGTTGACTGTGTACATTTATTTTGCAGTATGACTGCCACTGTGGCTTAGTGAGCACCTATGACGTCGTCATTCCGATTTTGTGGGGGAAGATTAAGTTCCACCTCTTCACATGTTTGGTGTCTGTAATACAAGCCTTGTTGTCTGTGTCTGTCATCACTGCATTCGCTCTTTGGATCTCACTTATCTCCTAGTTTTTAAAGTTTAAAAAAACATACACTGATATATATGTATCTTGTTTGCTTTTACCACAGTCAGTAATCTATATTGTAGGTTTTTATTTTAACCCTATATTGTGGAGGAGGAACTAGCATTTAGAGGTAGAATTAGAACTCAATCCTCTCATTCAAGCTGAAACACCCTTTCCATCCTACCGAGTTTTTTCAACTGTATTGTGATTGGAGTGACTTGTTTAGCCCAGAATTTACAAACCTGAGTTTCATAACTGAATAGCTGTTTACTAAGAAATGTGCTCTATTGCCAGATAATTTGTGAGAAATCTGTGTACTGTAGCCCCTTCTTTGAGATTTAACATTTCTGATGTAAAACCTTGAGGAAACCTGTTTAATAGAACACCCTGTCTTTTCTTTTGAAGAATTCCTGCCCACATCTTGGGGATTGTGGTTTCATAGGCAGATGATTCACAATAAGAGTGGTTGAAACCGGTAGAATCTACTGCAACACAAGCTTTTTGAGGACAAGAATATTTACTTTATATTTTAAAATACTTGTGGGAAAATGAACGATGTGGATATCCAGAAGGCTTAAAGCAGAACCAATTCAGTGACCTGGGGAGAGGTTTCCTGGAGTGTCTTGAAGGTCATGTGAGAGCCTGAGCCTTGAACTTGACCTCAAGTGATCTTAGGACTTAAGGAAGTTTACTAAGCATGTTACTTGAGGGCTGTTTTCAGTGTCTTCAGGTCCATGAGAGTGTGAGGCAAAGGATAGAACATAAGGTAAAATAAAAGGAATGTTAAACTTTTCCATTTTATTTTAAACGTAGATTGAAAAGTATGGATTCCCTTCTGATCTTAGCCTGTCACCTCGAGAAATGATCCAGCTTTATGACACCATGTCTCAGTTCTGGGAAGGCTGGCCCAGGGCTCAGGTAAATAGTCTCAACTCAATTATTCTGAACCTGTCATAGTGGGTGGTAACTTTGCTGTTCAGAGAGACAAGCTCTCACTCTTTCTGATCCCTTGCCTCTGAGCTTTTAAAATTACTGGTGAATTCTTTCCAAAATAAGATTGCCCCTTCTCTGACATCCTTCCTCCTAATGTTCTGTGTTTTACTGCCATGGAGTGGAATGCTCCTGTATTCCTGAAAACATTTCCTGTTTACTTCTTGGGACGGGGCAGCCCTTCAGCCTCCTCCTCCGCCCATCCTGGGTCTCATTCCTGGCCTCTCTCTGCCCTGACTGCCCTGTGCTTTCACTCCTGTCTGGTTTTTCCATCCTGTTAGGTTTATGCTCCAGAAGTGATGGGGAGATAGAATGAAGTTTACTATGTCCCCTCAAGAGGCTTGTCCTTCTGTTAATGACACATGTAGTTGAGAAACATCTGTGGATTTTCTTACATGATTGTATTAATTTGGTGGCATTTCTCTTCAAGGAGTTGTGTCCAGAGGAATTCATTCATTTTAAGAATAAAATAGTCATCACAAAGATGGACACTAGGAAATACGAAGAGAGCCTCAAGGCAGAACTGACTGGCTGGGTGAAGAGCGGCCACGCCTGAGAGGTGATTGTCATGCGGTGTAGCTGCAGCTGCTCCGGGCTCCCTGTGGCCTCCTTGGGCTGCGCTGTGCTGTCAGCACTCTTTTCTGGGCTTTTCTAGTCTTCCATTTAAGGATTTTCAGTCGAAGGTAAAGTCTGAGATGGGGTAGGGAGAGAGAAAGGAGCCTGGCCTCTGTCTTGTCCTCCAGTCCCCTCCACATGGGCTCCATCTCCTACTAGACAAGGTCAGAGGGGCCCCCGAGGTCTTGATGTCGGGGCTGCGTGGAGCCTGGAATCACAGGGACAGTAGCTGTGAGGAGCTTTTTACTCCTTTATCTTCTTCTTATCTTGAAGTTTTTCTCTTTTATGATTTTTATTTTAACTTGTTGGAACTATTTTTGTATTAAAACCTTAACTGGGGGACATGTGAGTTATGCGTGTTTATTTTCAGTAAGTTGATCGTCTTTTCATTTTGGAGTTTGTTTTATTGTCACACACTGAGGTTTCTGGCCCTTGGGGAGTGACGTGTATCAGGCTTTTCTCAGGTGGGTTTCTCCCATTACAGTGCAGCTTAGATTGTCTCCTCCCACTCTGAAACATAATATAATTGATGTGTATTTTCTTCCATTTATTTTGTCACTAAAAACCTCTGAAATGTATTTATAATTATAAGTGACTTTTTACATGATACAGAGAGAAACTGACTCACCCCACCTCCTGTTGTGGTGGAATCAGCATCATTTTCTGAACAGTCCTCTTCCTGATTTCTGTTGCCTTAAAATTCTTGTTAAACTGTGTGTGTGTGTGTTTGTATGTATTACCATCTTTTTGTTCTGGTGTGTTGATTTGTATATTTCTTTTTTTTGCAAAATTTTAGCTTATACTTTATTTATTGTTACATTTGTTATATATTATGTCAAAGAACCACAGAAGCATAGATTAGACAATTATGAACACGTTTCAGCTGGCAGTAGTAATGTGTTTCTTCATTGTGCATAACTTAGATAATTTTCTGTTTGTTGTTACAGGCCAGAACAGTCCTGCGGAATCTTTGTCCAGTTTTGGTTGTTAGTTCAGAAAACATGGCAGATCTGTTTCCACTTCTCGTTGAAAAGCTCAGCCAGATGAAAAAGTTACCTGCACTATTTTTTTTGTGAGTCATTTTATTTGTTTTTAGTCATAATTTGTATTAGAGTTATTCCTTTAAGTTAAGGAAAGTTGTACAGACTTTTCTGTAAAGTAATGTTTATTACTACTTTTGGTGCCCTTTTGTTATCAGAGTGCAGAGTTTCTAGTTCAGTTCTTAAAAAAATAATTTTACTCGTGCTGTTGAAAGATACCGTCTTTATTTAGTTTCCTTCTCCATTTCTTGTTTTCCTTTGACTATAAACTACTATATTTTTATTCAGGTCTTGTTAATTTTCAGTAAAGACCTAGATTGTTTGCAAAACAAATTGAACATTTATGCACCCAGTTACCCCACATAAAATTAGAATATGCTAGGTTAAGTTCCAAGTTGCCAGAAAGTCCAGACCATGTGTCCCTAAGTATTTCTTCAAAAGGCATAAATCCCAGACTATGGAGACATTTCTGGATTGTAGAGGCCAGAGGCACCTGGGTTGATCTGGTCTCTAGAAAGAAATAGTCACAATCCAAGAGTTTAGGGCGAGAACCCCAGATTCTCTTCATCCCGCCTAAAGGAGCAGAATTTTGCTGTATGATCTCAGTTACGTGTGGAATCTGGAAAAGCCTAGTTCAGAGAAACAGTAGATTAGTGGTTGCCAGGGACATGGGGCTGAGAGAGAGGGGCAAGTGGGCCAAGGTGCAGATCTCCAGTTGTGAGTGGAGTTAAGTCCTGGGGGTCTACTCTGATGTCCGCACAGTGACTACAGTCAACAGTACAGCATCACGCTCTTGAAAGTGGCCAAGACAGTAGATTTTCAGTGTTCTCACCATAGAAGAAAAAAGGGTGACTATGTGAGGGGCTGGTTCTGTTCACTAACCTTGTTGTGACCATTGTGCTGCACATGCTTATGTCAAGTCACCACGTTGTGCACCCCAAACACACACAGCATTACACATCAGTCGTGTCTCAGACTGACAACAAAAGACACGTGGAGAAAAACAAAGGAGGCACTAAAATTCACAAGATTCGGCCACCAAGAAATCTGACTTATTTCACTAAACATAATATTCTCTAGTGAAGTAAACTAGAGGGAGAGAGACAGATACTGAGGGTATCACTTGTATGTGGAATCTCAAAAATGACACACATCTATATGTGAAGCAGAAACAGGCACACAGACAAAACAAACTTCCGGTCAGCAAAGGGAAGAGGGCAGGGGGAGGACACATGGTGGGCTGCCATTAAGAGTACAGACCACTGTGTGTGAGGTATGAGCGGCGAGGATGTCTGTGCAGCACAAGGAGGGATAGTTGTTACTTCTGATAACCTGTGACGGAGCTTAATCTGCAGAAAGCCTCAATCACTGTGCTGTACACCTGGAACTAACATCAAATTATAAATCAACTGTACTTCAATTTTTAAAAAATAGAATCTGGGCTTACATATATTTACGTAATACTAAAGGTCTTTGATTCTTTTATGAAGCACAATTAAAGACCAGTGGAATTCAACACAAGAGCAGCTATGAAAACAATACAAATAAATTAAAGAGCAAAAATTTTTTTTGGTTTTAAAACATTTTTTTCATCTCTTAAGAGGGGAAGCATCCCTCTCCTGTGTGTGAAGAACATCTCTTGTCCCTGTCCCTTGCCTGGGGGGTGCCTGACCACTCCTACAGGGACAGCCTCCGGGGTGCTCATTGCCATAACCCCAGGGGCAAGGTCTGGGGCCGGGAGGGGAACTTACAACTCACAGACCCAGAACTCCTGGTGTGCCTATTCAGGACAAAACTCCTAAAGATGGGTGTTAAAAACCCCACAGGTAGATGTCAGGATGGCAACCGTGGATGGACAGTGATTGAATTTTCTTTATTGCATTATTTTCAAGCCAAGCATTCTTTTTGTTTGTTCCCAGATTTAATTTAGGGGATGTTGAGCAAAGGGCAGGAAGTGTGAAAACTTTCCTGGAGCAAAAGCAGCAGATAAAAAGGCCCCCCAAGGCTGACAAGGAGGCCTATGATGTGGCCAATAAACTTCGAAAAGTTAAAAATCCGTGGAGAAACAGAAGACAGTGTAAGTATGTGGCTAAGCAGATTGATGGTTAGCAGGTGGTTGAAATACTTCACCAGGTCCCAGGAGGAAACACACTGAACGTGCTGCAGTGCCGTTCTAGTTGTTGTGTGGACTTACTTGCAAATTGAGTAAACAGGGCGGGAGGACAGGGTAAATGGAAGTGGCCCAATATTTACATGTTCCTTAGTCGCAGAGGTGAGTCTCCTGGGGCCCTGGGAGAGGCCGGAGCACAGCTACAAGCACAGGTAGATAATGCACCTGACAGGAAGCACACCTGTGACACAGGTGACCGTGACCCTGTTGGTCCCCAGAGGCGTGGACACAGTCTGCCACAGTGTCTCAGGTCACTGAGGCACCACTGCAGTCACATGAGTGACCACACAGTGGACAGAACAGCCAGATTTTTGCTTCCTTGTTCTCAGTGTCTGATTTGACCACTCTGGGGCCCAAATGAGCAGTCCCCTGTTACCCTCTCCGTCCTCAGTCATGGCCAGTTTAAATGCCCCCATATCTTCCGTGGATCACCACAGAAGTCTCCTCCTCGGACTCCAGAGCGCCACGGCCCACCACCCTGTGGTCAAGGTAGCAATCAGATGAACTGTTACCCCCACTCAGGGTTCTTTCTTCTTTCTTGCTTCAGGGGTGAGGTCTGAACTCCTTGGCTGTTGTTGGTGGGCAGACACATTTGGGTTTTGCCCTCACTTGGCAGGTTCACTGCCTCCTGCTCCCATCTGACAAGGCTCAGCACAAACCATTCTCCCCACATGGTGCGTTCTGCTGCCCGTCTCTGCATTCCGGCCCTTCTGCCTGGATGGCCTTCCTGCTGCCCCCAGGCTGCTGCTCTAGTTTTGCTGTGCTCTGAACCTGTGCTCACCCCTGGGAGGGGCAGCACCCTCCTCCCTGCTCTCACCTCACATCAAGTTTATAGGTCAAGTGGGATGCCCGGCTATTGTCTTTGCACGTCTGGCTTTCGCCAAGTCCTCGCTCTAGCCTGGCAGGAACCATGCCTGTTCCTCGTTGCTTGGTAGGTCAGCCTTGTGCCGCTTTGAAGCAAATGGGAGTTACTTCCCTCAGTGTTGAAACAGCTTTTAGAGTTTCTCTGACTCAGATTTCTCAAATTCCGGATTGAGTCAGAAATTGCTGCTGACACATGTACTCATGTCCTTAATAGCGGTGGGAGATCTCAGCCTTGGCAGTAACTGGTCTGCTTTAGACAGCTTCCCCAGGGTGCTTGGGGCGCGATTTCAAGTTGGATTAGTGATCAATTCCAGCTATTAGAAGGAAAAGGATGTTTGGTACCTTGTTCAGTGCCATGAGCACACAGAGGGTGGGGGCTCCCGCGCTGAGACCTCCATTTGCATCCGGTGCCGTAGGTGAGGAGTTGGTGCTCCTCACCTGGCAGACACAGCCCCTGGACTCATTCTCCCCTTCCACAGTCCAATCCTAACGGGGCTGAACATGCCAGGGTGGCGGGAGAATGTGTTTTACTTGGAAAGTTTGTTACCTCGATTTAAAACTTATAAATAGCTGGACAACAGTCTGTGAGCCCCAGTATCTCTGATCCCCACAAAGAGTGGGGCCACGCTTTCCCGGTGGCAGCGTCCTCCCTAAAGGTGAGGGAGTGTTAGTTGAAGGTGAGGATATATATGGTGCGACACTGGTGTGCTCATCGCCTCCTGTTGGAGCTGTCTTGTGTGCACAGTCCAGAGACAGTCCCAGGGAGGACCAGGGCTCTGGGGTCTGTAGATGGCAGTACCGGTGAGGAGTGACAGGAAATGCCATCTGATGGCTGAGTCAAATCCAGTGTTTAAGGCACGGTGTCCTAGGTCAGGCTCCCCACACCTCAGGGATCTGAGATGGGGCCCCGTGTAAGTCATCTGTTGAAGGGATGCGCTCATGAGGGGCCAGTGACAAAGTGATGAAGAGACCTTAGGGTGTGGTTGTTGCTGAAACTTGGCCTCAGCCTGGCCAGCGGCAGGGCAGGGTGGGGGGCGGGCCTGGGGGCATTGCAGAACCATCCTAGCTGGGGTTTAGGTGGCTGACTCCTTTTCTTTTTAACTTTCTTTTATTGAGTCATAGTCATTTTACAATGTTGTGTCAAATTCCAGTGTAGAGCACAATTTTTCAGTTATACATGAACATCCATATATTCATTGTCACATTTTTTTTCACTGTGAGCTACCACAAGATCTTGTATCTATTTTCCTGTGCTACACAGTATAATTTTGTTTATCTATTCTACATTTTGAAATCCCAGTTTGTCCCTTCCCACCCACAGCCCCCTTGGCAACCACAAGTTTGTATTCTATGTCTATGAGTCTGTTTCTGTTTTGTATTTATTTATTTATTTTTTTAGACTCCACATATGAGTGATCTCATATGGTATTTTTCTTTCTCTTTCTTGCTGACTTCACTTAGAAATGGCATTCTCCAGGATCATCCATGTTGCTGCAAATGGCATTATGTTGTTGGTTTTTATGGCTGAGTAGTACTCCATTGTATAAATACACCACCTCTTCTTTATCCAGTCATCTGGTGATGGACATTTAGGCTGTTTCCATGTCCTGGCTATTGTAAATAGTGCTGCTATGAACATTGGGGTGCAGGTGTCATTTTTGAAGTAGGGTTCCTTCTGGATATATGCCCAGGAGCGGGATTTCTGGGTCATATGGTAAGTCTATTCCTATTCTTTTGAGGAATCTCCATACTGTTTTCCACAGTGGCTTTCCTTACTTCCCTCTCCCACTCTTAATGATTTAGATGTCTTCTTTTACAATTATGTGTTTATTCTATTTGTAATTCATGGTAGTTATCACCTTTCCAGTTAAGAGTTTCTCATTTTTGTAGCATCCTGCTGCTTTTCTGTTTATAGTAGACCTGTCAATATTTCTTTTAGCATGGGTTTAATGTTGCTAAACTCTTAGTTTTTGCTTGTCTGTGAAGTTCTTTGTCTCTCCTTCTATTCTAAAGGATAGCCTTGCTGGATAGAGTATCCTAGGCTGCATCTTTTTTTCATTCAGGACTTTGAATATATCTTGCCACTCCCTTCTGGCCTGTGGTGTTTGTGCCTTTAGGATCATTTCTTTATCCTTGACTCTGGCCATCTTGATTATGTTATGTCTTGGTGTGGGTCTGTTTGGGTTCTTCCTGTTTGGGACCCTCTGAGCTTCCTGTGCTTGGATATCTGATTCTTTCTTTAGGTTTGGGAAGTTTTCAGTCATGATTTCTTCAAATACCTTTTCAATCCGCTTTGTTTTTTCTTACCCTTCTGGAACCCCTATTATGCGTAGGTTGGCATGCTTTATATTATCCCATAGGTCCCTTATATTGTTTTCATTGTTTTTTATTTGTTTTTCTCTCACCTGTTCTGATTGGGTGCTTTCTGTTGTCCTGTCTTCTAGGTCACTTATTCGTTCCTCTGCGTTATCTAGACTGCTTTGTACAGCCTTTAGGTCAGCTCTCATCTTAGCAAATGAGTTTACTAATTCTACTTGGTTCTTCTTTATAGCTTCTATTTCATTTTTGACATATTTTATATCTCTAAACACTATTTCTTTTAGTTCCTTAAGTACTTTGATCACTCCTTTTTCTTTTGAAATCTTGATCTAGTAGGCCATCAGTGCCTATTTCCTTGATCGTGCTTTCATGGGATTTCTCTTGCTCTTTTAATTGGGAGTGGTTCCTCTGCTTCTTCATATTGCTCATATCTCTCTGGCACCAGTGGACTGGCGGGTCACTCCCCCTCCCGATGTTGCAGTCAGATACTGCTCAGGGCGAGACAGGTGGGCGGATTGTGCCCCTGCCCAGCGCTGTGATCAGGTGCTGTGTTCCTGCCAGGAAGGCAGGTGGCTCCCTCACCTCTCCTGGTGCAGGTCGCTCAGCTGCTCTGTGCAGCTGCCTATTCCATCTCTGGTCGGCACTCCATGGATGGGCTTGGGGAAGACTGCGGAACATCCCCACCCCTGCTCCATGCCAAACCTCAGCTCCATGTTTGTCTTGGCAGTGTAAGTTCTCTGAGATGCCAGGGCAGAAAGATCCTATCTGCCTTGGGCTGTAAACAAGTCTCAGTCCTGCCTAGGAGGTTGTGGAGCCCTAGGTGCGGATTCAGGTCTCGGCCCCGCCCCCGCCTGGGTGCTGCACACAGGAGGATATAGCAGCTGTGGCTGCGCCCCACCTCTCTTCTTGCGAGAAGCTCCAGTAATGGCACCGCGGGTCTGAGGAGACAAAGGCTACAGTGCCCCTCCCCGCAGGGTACACCAGCCGTGTTGCTTTGCTTTTTTCACAATTTATGGGGGAGTGAGGTTGTTCTGCTCTGTATCCCATCCCAGTCGTGGTGCACAGCACCCTGCAGTCCCCTGGGGCTGCCTCAGTGCAGCTGCCCCAGTCCTCCACCCAGCTCAGGCGGCTTGTCCTGGCCCCCAGCTGCCGGCGTCTTGGGCTGGGTGTCGCAGGGACCCTTTGTGCCCATTTAACTTAGTTTTGTTGGTCAAGGGGTGCTTGGGGCAGATCTGAGCCTTGGAGGCTCCCCCTCCGTCCCATTGGCCTCTCCGTTGGAGGGGGGAGACCCAGCGAACAAGCGCTATTCCTCCTTTGCCGCTCCCTCCCCGCGGGACTGGTCCCGCACTGTTGTGCTTTTTCTTCTTTCTTTTTTCCTTTTCTCCTAATAGATTTTTGGCATCTTTGTCTTTCAAAGAGGGCGATGTTCTGTCGGAGTTCAGCAGGTGCTCTGATTGGCTCAGTGGGTCCATAGATGTGAGTTTTGGTGTATCTGTGGGAGAGGGTGAGCTACAAGTGTCCTGCTCCACCATCTTGCTTCTCAGGTGGCTGACTCCTGTGCCTCCCATTAGTCAGTTACTGGTGGGGGTCACCCTCTTGGCCCCAGGACAGGTTGTAACCTCCCAGGCTTTTCCCGGGGTCTCCTGTCACTGGAGGGCAGTTCTCCAGGGAGGGGTGTCACTGAGAGCACTTAGCAGCCAAGCTAAGAGCAGCTGTAGCAGCGTCCACTGGAGGAGAGAAGGAGCACCCCCACCACTTCCTCCCAGCCCTGTGTCACAAAGGCTGAGAAGGCGAATGGCCACAGGAACAAGGATCAAGGATCATATTGGAAAACGGGATTTGGCAGAAGGGAGGGAATGTGCAGAGATGGTTCAGGCTTTTCTGATGCAGCCCTGCAAGTTGAAGAGGCTGGGGAGGAGGAGGACTGGTGCAGGACCTGGCAGGTGTGTGCAAGTGAGCGTCCACCTGATGAGGGGTCCAGGAAGTCTTGGGCTTCTCCTGGTGACCAGATCTCACACCTCACTCCTTAAAATTTGTTTTTATAGAGATGAAAAAAGCCAGAAAAAGCCCAGAAAAATGGATCAGAGCCTAATCCATGATGCTGAATATGATCATCTGCTCAGGGTTCTTGAGAAGAACTTGGAGATTCCTCAGGACTGTACCTATGCTGACCAGAAGGCAATAGACACTGAGGTCAGCCTGTGGGATGGAGGGAAATCATTTCACACCCCTGCCCTTGCATCCCTGCTGCGGGTGGAGTGGAGTGCTCTAGCTCAGGGCGTCCTTTCCAGAGCAGAGACTTCTGTGCGCGACCTGCTGGCTGCGCCTGACCCCTCGGGTCGCTGAGTGGGTCTGAAGGAAGGGGTAGGATGGGGGTTACAGATGATTTTCTGCTTATTAACAGTGAAACTGGAAGTGGCTGCCCTTCTGTTATTTCTTTCTGTGATGCTGTTCTTCTCAGCCTCAAGTCCAGACTCCTTCCTGTGTCACCTGCCTCACCTGAGAATTTCAGCACATGTGGTCCAGTACATTTCAAATACCACACACAGAATTTCTCATGAACAGACTTTATGTAAAAGACACTGAAACCTCTGAAAGTGGGGTGCCATTTCTTCCTTCGCACATGTTTTAACTCACACGACGTGTGCCTTTGGTAATACAAATTAGTGACAATAAAAGCAAGCCCAGCAATCAGAATAAATCATGGCCCTTCTGGGTGAGCCTTTCTCACCTAATTTTTTTTTAATTAAATTTTTTTTTTTTATATTTTCTAGGGGGGTAGGTAACTAGGTTATTTATTTATTTATTTAGAGGAGGTACTGGAGGTTGAACCCAGGGCCTCATGCCTGCTGGGCATGTGCTGCACCACGGAGCTGTGCTCTCCCCCGCTGTCTTGCCTTTTACCTGTGACCACACTCCCACCCCTGCGTGTGCAATTTCGTGTCGTTCTTTGGACACTTACGGTCTCCTCCTGTTTAACAGCAGTGCTTTAGTCACTGTTTTCATAGATCATTGGCATCACGTTGTGTGGGTAATAGTACCATGGAAGTGTCTTGCTTTTGGATTTAAGATTTAGGGTTTTTTTTTTTCCCCTTTTCTCTCTCATAAGTGATGTTTGTCTTGGTACATAAAAGTCTGCACACAAGTGGATTTCCCTCTTCGGGCATGGCTATTTTTAAGGCTCTCTGTGACCATGAAAGGTTAGCTGCTCTGCCTTCTTGGAGAAACAAACCTCTCTTCCCCCTGGGAAGCTCGGCAGGCAGAGCCAACCTCCCCAGGCAGGAGCAGCACTCTTCACCCCTGAGCTGGGGTGAGGCAGCGCCAGTTCTGCTCAAAGAGTCTGGATCACTTCCTGTAGTTCCTGTCATTCTTTAAAATTTTCTTTACATGGAGAGTCAGCTTCAGTCACCACAGTTAGCCAAATTATTGTATAGAATGCCCGTTACTTTTATTTCAACACTTTTTATTCTGATTTAAATTAAAATTAGATACAAAATTATCAAAATCCCTAAAACTCTTGCTTCTTTTAGTCTTTGCAGACGGTGTTTGAACGAGTGAAATTCACAAGAAAAGGTGCAGAATTGAAGGCTTTGGCAGGAAGGGGGATTGGACATCACCACAGCTCTCTGAATGCCAAGGAAAAACAGTTAGTGGAGATTCTTTTTAGGAAAGGATTTATTAGGGTAGGTAAAGTTCTTCATTCTAAAAATTGAAACTGTGTCTGTATGAAGCTGAACCCCCATAAAAAGTGAAAATAACCATTTTTTCTCATCTTTTTTTTCTTAACGACCCCCTAGTACCACTGCATAGTCCATCCCATTTCATTGAGGGAGGGGACTTGAAATTTACCATTCAGATTCTCTCTTTTCATGAGGTTAAAATATCCCCTAAACAGGTACTTTTCCAAGTGTTTTCTACCATGAAATATACCTGCAGTGATCTTGGAGCAGTCCCTGCTTTTCGTTGATAACATTTGGGGATTTTCTCGGCTGTTCACATGATCTTGGCTGCAGATATCTGCTCATGGGCATGAAGGACATTCATGGTAGCTGTGGTCAGACCTTTGATCTGGTCTTTTCTTTGGGTAGCAGCTGAAGTAAGAAGAAGAATGTGCTGCACCCTCAGGGCCCACTGCGTGTCTCGACCGACTTTGGGCACAGGGTCATCCTGCATGCCCTCTGTCCATCCCTGATGTGGGTGGGAGGAAGGGTACCTCTCCCCACCCAGTGCTCACTACATTGTAGGGGGCATGTTACATGCCCTGTGTCTGTCCCTGATGTGGACAGGAGGAAGGGTACCACTTACCACCCAGTGCTACCTGTGTTGTAGGGGGCATGTCCTGTAAGGATGTGCGGGGATCATCTGGATAAAGTCACAGAAATGGTTTATATAATTTCCTGGTTAATTCAAACCTTGAGTAGTATTTTAAAATAGACCCTAAGTTTTTCTAATAACCCATATTAATTTTTTATATTATGTACATTGTGTGTGTGTGTGTGTGTGCGTGCGCATGCATGCGCGTGCAGAGAGAGATTGATTCTGCTACTCTAGGTGGTATCCTTTAATCTTAATAAGTAAATCTTGAGGAAAATCTGACACCCTAATTTAAGGGTAATTCTGTAATCTGGGAAAAAAACAAACTATATTGTTAACAACTTTGCTTGGTTTTTTCCTTAACTAATAACAAGTTACATACTTATTTTAAAAGTCAGTAACCAGAAAGAAAACTTTTCACATGATTATGAATTGAGTTAAAGCGGTGCACCTGTTTTGATCAGCACAAATAGTACCTGTTAACTGGTGGTTGCCCAGTTACCCTTAGTTTAATACATGGAAAACTGGATCATTCTGGAAAAGTGATAGTTTTGCTATTGAGAACACATTTTTAAAAAGATGTTTATGCTGGTTATAGTCTAAACGCAATGTTATTACTTTTCCCATTTGTGTTCTTACTGAAGTTTATAAAAACAGTTCATAAGTGGTGTTTCATTTTGACAGACTATAGAGTTAAGGTTGAGAATAATTAGAGAAACATGAACCTTAGCCATGACTTCACGACAGTCAATATAAAGAGAAAGAGAGGACAATGAGATGTACCCAGTATTATATGAAAAAATCCACCTGAAAGTGAATTATTTAAGAAACATTAAATTTTGCTTTAGAATTTTTGTGTCAGTTATGGCAATTCAGGAGGAAAACTGAAACATTGTTTTGCTCATATTACTTAGATGTGTGATTTTCATAGAGATAAGCTTCACTAATGTCACAGTGGGTGAAGCAGGCAGCTGCCCCCACGTGGATCTGTCAGAGGGTGGCCGCCAGGTGAAGGGTTCCTTTCTGGTCATTCCCCTCTGCGTGTTCGCCAGTCACTGGCCGGGGCAGGCCCTCTGCTCTGGGGGACACACTGTGCTGGGCAGGGCTTAACCAGACTCACCTGTGGTCATGTCATTGACGCCATGGGGTGTCATGCTCCAGAACTTTCTCTCTGGCATGGAGTGGAGGCCTGGAGGAGCAGGGTGAACAGATACTTGGGAGAAGGGTGTTCTGGGCAGAGCTGAGTGGTGGGAGTGGCCTGGGCGGGTGCCCCAGAGGTGCTGTGACACCACAAGAATGCCCATGCACTTGTGTCTCTGTCCCTCTGGGGCGTCACTGAGTTGCAGGAGTTTCAGTTACTCTGTGGCCTCCACTGAAATGCTGTTTTATGAAATAATTATTCTATTCTCTTTCTAGGTGGTGACAGCTACGGGGACACTTGCCTTAGGAATCAACATGCCTTGTAAATCAGTGGTTTTTGCTCAAAACTCAGTCTATCTGGATGCTTTAAACTACAGACAGGTACTGCAGTGTGCATAAACTCAAATATGACTGCACTACTCAGACATGGCCAGAAAATAGTAAGAAACATGAGCCTTTAGTCTGTACTCATGCTGCATTGGTGGGCACAGTCATTCGAGCCCAACAGGCACTTTCAGCTGTGCTGTAGCTGGCAGCTCCTGAGCCTGGCATTCGGTGGCCGTTACCACCGGGTACGTGACCTTGGGTGAGGTGTCTGCACGGCCTGGCCCCTCTGTCCTGTCTCCAGGGCTGATAAATACTGTCCCACAGCATTTGCAGGAGTTGAATGAAGCGCTTTGTAGGGAAGACATGGGTGGGAGCTGCTGGAGAAACACTCCCTCCCACTTCCCAATGTCCTTGCCTTTGTCTTTGCCCCACTTCGTTACTCTCCTCTAGAGGTCTGGACTTTTGCCTTGTAATCCCTGTTTCCACTGTCTTCCATCGTACAGGCATGGCCTGTGGGATTAAAGCACTGGTCCTGATTTTCAGTTCTCCTGAGTCCAGCACGCATGTGGTTTGTCCTCGCATGGTTTCCCGGCTCAGGGGTATCTGGTGACTGTTTCTGCTCCACATATCAGCCAGCACTAAAGATTGTATCCAGGCTCCCTTCCCTTCCTCTGTAAATGCGTTTCATTCCCCGATGGGGGCTGTTCGTACCTCATGTAACATCCATATTTTTACTGCGTTTTACCAGCCCCAGTCCTTTTGATTTCTCCTCCTGCTTCTGATCTGGGCATGAAGCCCCTCCGGTGTCATCTTTGGGGTCTCGCCTCTGGGCTCTGTGGCTGGGCATTCTGATGTTTCAGAGGATGAACTTGGGAGTCTGAGTGCCAGGCTTTGAGTCACGGTTGTACTACGTCCTGGTGTTTGACTTCGGCGAGTTTCTGATTTCCCCAATCCCCAGTCACTGTGTTGTAACTAGGGTAACGACTGTTCACCTCCTGTGGTGGTCGCTGGGGGTCCGTATAAAAAGTGTAGAGGACTTAGCATGTGCCAAGCACGTCTTAAATGAGAACTCATATCACTTCTGCAGAGAGTTTGTTCTTAACTTGCTTTTCACAAGTGGTGTTTCTGAATTTCATCTCGCTGCTGTGTCTCCTTTGTGCAGTTTTGTGGTGATTTGTCACTCAGCCCATGTGTGTGTGAGGGAGAGTGTGAGAGGGGTGTGTAGAGGGAGGCAGGAAGTCTTGTACGTTCAGCTATAAGTGGACATGAAACCAGGGTCCAGTCTTTTTCTTCTTCTTGCTGTTGTTTCTTCTGTGTGTCATTATGCAAGGATGGAGCACAATGTTGGGTGTGCAGTTGGAGCATGACAATGAGCAGTGCCCCATTTTCTGCTCTGTCTCAGCCCTGGTGAGTTTCCTGAGCGCCTTCCACTGGGATTCTCATTTCCATGTGGCGTGGCCAGACATCGCACAGTTGACTTGCTCTAGCCTGATGGAGAAGGCTCAGTTCTCACCCTGTGGTGAAGATGTTTAGGAAAGGTTTAATATGTGATTCTGCTCTGCTTCTAGATGTCTGGATGTGCTGGGAGACGAGGTCAGGACCTGATGGGGGATGTATACTTCTTTGATATTCCATTGCCCAAAATAGAGAAACTCATCAAGTCCAGTGTTCCTGAACTGCGGGGCCAGTTCCCACTCAGCATGTCCCTGGTCCTGAGACTCATGCTCCTGGCTTCCAAGGGTGATGATCCAGAGGATGCAGAGGCCAAGGTGGGGGTGACGTTCTCTGATGCGGACACTCTGCTGCCTGCCCAGCTGCAGGGGGAGCCACCTCTTCTCCCGCGTCTGTGGAAGTAGCTTCCTGGGGTCAGCAGTCCTGACTGCTGGAGTGTTGTGAGTGGTGGAGGGTGGGCTGGTGGGGAGAGTGCAGTTGGTTCTGTTGTCTCCTGTGTCAGTCACAGAATTCACGGCCGGTGGGTGTTTGGAGCTGACCCCGACCACTGTTTTCATGTGTGATGAGCTGCGTCCTGTAGGGGTTAGAAGCGCTGCCCCTGGATTTAGAAAGATCTGGGCCACCTTCCTGTCACCACTGTTAGGGACAGCAAGATCCACTTTGATGATTTCATATTAAAGGAGTTTATTTTTCTTTAGAAAAGTAACCCAAGTTCATCAAGGAATATTTGGATCATGTACAAAGTTGAAGGAAGAAAAAAAGCTATACCTAGTTCTGCTATCCAAAAAGTGACATTATCCCTTTGGTATTTTTTGCAGTCAAAGTTCTAGGCAGATGTGAATATTTGGTTTTAAACAAAGATACATTTATATTTAGTTGGACTTTAGAATATGGTTATAAACGCTTCCTGAAATTTTCTGCTCAGATAAATATTTTGAGCCCAGTCCCACAGTAAGAGATTTAAAATCCCCAGTTCAGCATTTGGTTTCACCCTTGTGAGGCTGCATCATGCTGGGACCCACTCCTCCCTGTTTGTGTACTGATTACCACACCCTCTAAATCGGGCTCTCTTTGCTGAGGTGAGGACACTCCAGGACTTCTGTGACCATAGGCTCTTGTGTTACTGATGGTCCTACAGGGCAGGTACACATCATTTTTGATCAAAACTTCCCCATTTTTGAGTTCTTATTTTTTACCTCTATATAGAAGAGAAACCTATATCTTCTTGCAAGCTTTTTAATTTTTTTTCAAGAAGGTTATCAGAGTGGTTTATTTTCTTTGCCTTGGCATCTTTGGGAATATCTCTCTGCAACCCTCACACACAGAGACTCAAGTGTAGGCATAAAATTCTTGGAATATTCTCTTTATTTATTACATCAAACTAAGATTGTTTCTCTATCTCCTGCCATTTACTGTTACAGAGGAACAGACTCTCTTGGAATCTCCTCTAGAGGAATCATGCTAATTCCTGTTTTCTTGTCGTTAATTTGTTTTTTTTTTCCTGCCTGTGTAATTACATGAATTTTTAAGTCTTTAAATTCTTTTCCCCAGGATTTTCTATTTTGTGGGTCCTTCTTGTTAATTTTGATTGATGTCTTCCTTATTATATGATGAGGACTTTCCGTCTTCATGCTCAGGTGTTTTTATTGGGGTTACACTCACCTAGCATCAAGTTTGTTGTCCTAACCATCTTTCAGTGCGCAATCCAGTGATGTTAGTAAGTACACATGCACTGCAGTGCTCAGGTCATTTTGGAACTAGGAAAAGGTTTCTTAAGTTAGATCTTCGATACTTCCCTCTGCTTTAATTTGTTGTTTCTTTTTCAGAGAAGTTATTTTAAGTAGAAAACCCTCGTCCTGTTCTCCACTGCTGTTTTTCTTCATTATGAGAGAACACGTGAAATTGCCTCCCACATCTTTGACTCTCTCAGAGTTTGAGTTCTGCTCCGTAGTGATGCCATGTGAATGTCAGTTCTGCTGCTGGACTTTTTGATTCCCTGAAATTCTTCACCACTCTGTGCATCTCTCTCTCATTTCATAGTGATGCATTATTGTAAATCTCAGTGTAAATTGTGCACCTGCCTTTCGTGATTGTGCCGCACACAAACGTGGTGCGAATGAACGCGCTCACCTCCGCAGGTGCTGTCGGTGCTGAAGCACTCACTGCTCGCCTTCAAACAGCCGCGAGCCCTGGAGATGCTGAAACTCTACTTCCTGTTTTCACTGCAGTTCCTGGTGAAAGAGGTACGACTGTGCTTGTCTGTTCCTGAAGCAGGACTGGTGCTGGCTCTGATCCTCAGCAGGCTGGGCTGGCTCCAGTCCCGACAGGTACTGTTCAGTGACTCACATTCCTTATGACTGATACAATTCTCAAGGCTGGGCCAGGTAGTAATTGTTAATCTCTCTCATATGGGTATTAAGTACTATTTTAAAGTGGCATTTAGTAAGTTATCTATTAATTCATGTATGTGGTGAATGCAGTCAAACTGATAAATGATTCTTGTTCTTTAGGGCTATGTAGACCGAGAAGGAAACCCCACGGGGTTTGCTGGACTGGTGTCACACTTGCACTATCACGAGCCTTCCAATCTTGTTTTCGTCAGTTTTCTGGTAAAGGGCCTTTTCCATAACCTGTGTCAGCCAACCAGGAGAGGTAAGCTTGGTGTTCCACGTGTGGTCTGAAAGCAGCACCGGGCGCTGTGGAGAAGCTAGCACGTTGGGAATACTGTTTCTACAAGGAAAATACAAGTGAACAGATAATGCAGATGCCAAATTAGATAAAATAAAGTGGTATATGCCTACTAATATAGATTATATAGGAGACAGCTGCATTTTGTGGCAGCTGTCGAAAAATGTCGAGTTACTAATTTTGGAGATTCCTTGACTCCAGGATTCAGAACATTTTAATATATGATTTTTTTGATAAATATCTTTTCCGACTAAATCTAATATATGCTCATGTTAGAAAAAGGACAGGGAAAACCCTTATGTTAAAAATAATACTCACTGTTGATATTTGTGAATATTTTCTTTGAATAATTGTACAGTGTATTTAGACAGCTGATATCATGTCAGTTGCACAATCTGGCATCTTGTTTTCCCCCAAATATTCTTTTGGCAATATCACGTGCAAATTTTTGAATTCCACTTGCAATTTCTACCTGAAATTTCATTTAACATAGTTTTTATGAAAGCCTTTGATTTTTATAACTAAACCATAGATCTTTAAACAACGTCTCCCAGAGAAATGTTTCCCTGTTTGTCCTTAAATCTGTTATAGTTTCTGACGCTGGTGATTTCAGTGCCTTCCACAGCATTACTTGACTTTATCTTCTGTTCTTAACTGGCAGGAATGATGTCCCTTGCACAGTGTCACTAGGCTCTGAATGTGCAGTGTTCTGTGAGTCAAGGATGCTCAGGAAATTCTGTCTCCCACAGGCTCTGTAGGAGGAGAAATAATTTCAGGCAGTAAGAAGTGTGGTTGTGTTTATTGCTGTGTGTGGTGGAGGCAGGGCGTGTGCAGTTACAGACGTGGAGGTTGAACATTGGGTTGCTCTGTGAGGCAGGTAACATGGAATTTCATAAATAATGAAACTGAAACACAGAGAAGTTAAATCAGTTGCCTTGGTCCCCAAATCTTGAGCCAAGATTCGAAGATGAGCAGACTGACTCCAGAGCCCAAGCTTTTAAAGGTAGCATTTCTTAACACTGCGTGTGATGCTCATGTGATGTGAAGGGTAGGGAATGACTCAGGCTGATGGTATTGACATGAGTGGCTGGCAGGTGAGGCAGGGAGGGGCCAGGAGGTCTTTGGTGGATGATTTTTGGAAAGCCTTAAGTGCTGGACTCAGGAGACTGGATTTTGTTTATGAGGCACTGAGATGCAATCAGACTTTCGAGGAGGGGAGATGTGGTCATTACATGCTTTAGGAAAACTGATGACAGACTGAAGAAGGAGGAGTTCAGGTAAGGAGACACGGCAGCTTGTGGTTGGAGGACAGGGTCTGATGCAGAGGTGAAGGAGCAGCTGGAAGGACAAAGAAGGAGTAAGACTGTCCTTAGAGATTCCTTAGTTGCTGTATTTGTTACACATTTCTAGTTTCTATTAAATAAAGTGCAATATAACATTCAATTTAAGCATTAAAAATGGGATTAATCCACTTTTTATGTTTATATAACAAGTCACTTTGTTCTGTATAGGCTCAAAATGTTTTTCTCAAGATGTTATGGAAAGGCTAGTGTTAGTCTTGGCACATCTGTTTGGAAGAAGATATATTCCAGCAAAGTTCCAAGAGGCAAATCTCAAGTTTTATCAATCAAAGGTAAAATTTATGATCCTGTTAATGTTAAATAATTAAGATAATTAAATAGATCCTACCATAAATGATGCAGCAGCAGAATTTTATTAATATAGGATTCATTTGTTTTGTAGGGTAACAGTTTGTTCGTTCTGTAATCAGTGTAATCAATTTAATCTGTAATTCACGTCTCTATAAATCTATCCAAAGATTAAATGCTTTGAGGAGAATGGGATAAAAAATTTGATCTTGTTTTCCATATGATTGTATAGAAGCATAGCAGTCAGTGGCTAAAGAAAAAATGTAGGTAATTATACATGAAATGAACTAATAGTTCTCATTGACTATGTGGTTCTTTTAGGATCTTTTTACCTTGAGGTAGGGCTTCAGACAGGAAGTGTATGTTGTGAACCGTGATGTCCTCACTGAAAAAAATACTAGAATAGGCACCTAGGAATTTACCACTTGACACACACAGAGCAACTCATCCAATTGTATTTGCGACAGTTTCTGCGATCATGATTCCCTGTCACTGAATCAGCATCAAACACGATGACTTACGTGTTTCACTGGAATCTGAGAGAGTGGGGCGGGCTGGTTGTACCAGTTGATCTTCATAAAAGGTGGCTAAGAAGAACAAAAAGAAGGCAGAGAAAGACAAATCCTCTGTTACCCGAGTTTTCTTCCGCCCTTGTAACCTCTGGTCTTTTGGTGACGGCCCTTCTGGCAGGTGTGAGGTGGCGCCTCACTCTGGTTCTGAGCTGCGTCTCCCTGAGGGTGAGGGATGATTAGTGTGGAGCACCTTCTAACATACGTGACAGGGACTGGGGTGCCTTCTTTGAGGAGATGTCTGTTCAAGTCCTTTGCCCCCTTTTTTGGCTGTTGGGCTGTACTAGATTCTTCTGTGTCTTATCTCCTTAGCAGGTAGATGGTTTAGAAGTATTTTCTCCCATTCCAGCAGTGCCTTTTCACCTTGTTGATTATTCCCTGTGCTGTGCAGAAGGTTTCAGTTTGTCGCCCCCCTTGTGTTTTCACTTGCGTTGTCTGTGCTTTTGGTGTCATGTTAACAGAATTACGGCCAAAATCAATGTTGCTGTATTTTCTCTTAGGAATTTTACAGTTTCAGGTCTTACATTTAAGTCTTGAATCCATTTTGAGTTTATTTTTATGTACAGTGTATGATAATAACACCAGGTTTTCACAGACTCTTCTAGGGAATACCAAAAGAGAAAGCAAAGCCTAAAGTTAACATCAGAACGTGACAAGGACATCATGAAAAAATTAGAGATGTGCCTCTTCCATGACTGTAGATGGAAGAATAATCAGAAAATATTAGCAAGACAAATCCAGTGTGAGTTTAAAACCCTCACAATCAGGTGAGGTGCATTCCAGGCTCAGAGGGGCTTTCTGTGGTTGCTGCTCCGCAGACATGCCACTAGATTCTGTGAAATATTCACAAGTCCACTGTCATTTGAGGGCATCCTTCTATTTAAAAGATTGTTTTCACTAAGTAGCACAAAAGCAAATATTTACAAGTAGAGGTATTGGTTTTTATAACATACACAGAAACAGAAGAATGAGTTTCAAGTTAGTTTCACAGATGAAAGAATGAAATAGTTACATTACTGAATAGATGGATAACTGTAGGATTATATTGCGCTGTTGTTTGCCCTTCTTCCAAACTTCCAGTTTTCAAGGAAGGTTTGTAGAGCTCTCTGAAAAAAATACTGGGCCTTCAGTTTTGTTTCGTCTTGATGATCTCCTTGCCGATGCAGGTGTTCCTGGAGGATCTCCCCGAGGACTTTAAGGCTGCCCTGGATGAGTATAACATGAACGTCACCAAGGGCTTTGCCTCCTTCCTGCTGGTTGTTTCCAAATTGGCGGACATGAAACAGGAACATCAGCTCCCATTGTCAAAAATAGGTAAGTGGGTCTTAGCTCTGCTGTGGAACAATTTAGAGACTGAATCATCTTGCCTTAGACTGTTCAATCCCAGATGAAGAGCAGAGCCCTGGAAAGCTCAGTCCACCTGAGAACAAGGGGATCCATCCCTTCTGCTTTCTCAAGAAAAAACAGGTATGATTATTAGAAGTTAAATAAAGGACAATGGAGAATGAAATTGAATAGAGTCATTTATAAGCCGTCTTAATTAAAGGTTGCCTTTGGTTCAAGCCTGGAAAATGGAGTAAGTGCCCGTGGGAGGAGGAGACACTGGAGACTCTCCTGCCACTTCTTTCTTGGGAGGCACTCTGCTTGGTGGTCTTGGACGTCAACTCTGCAGATTACTTGGTCCAAACTCTGGCTTAGCTACAAGTTAGCAGTGAGGCCTCAGGCCAGTGACCCCATATTCACACCTCAGTTTTCTCCGCAGATAGTAAGAGAGAGTAACGTCATCCCCCTGGCTCAGGTGAGCTTTAAGTCACAGAGTTAACGCATGTGACTGTCGGAGCAGCACCCAGCCCATGGTAACATCATCCACCTGGCGCAGGTGAGCTTTAAGTCACTGAGTTAACGCATGTGACTGTCTGGGAGCAGCACCCAGCCCATGGTAACATCATCCACCTGGCGCAGGTGAGCTTTAAGTCACTGAGTTAATGCATGTGACTGTCTGGGAGCAGCGCCCAGCCCATGGTAACATCATCCACCTGG